>NC_134312.1:65960639-66276730 GCF_964195595.1 Calonectris borealis
GTCCCAGAGAATGGGTAAAGGTGTGTCACTAATCGCCTTGGGCCAGTATGAGCCTAGAATAACCACCAGCAGAAGGAAAGAAGTTATTGTATGGTTTAAAACCAGTCCCTAGAGGTTTTAGATTAGAACTCCAAAACCCTGGCTGGCAATTTTTCATCATTTTTATTATTTTCCAGAAAGAAAAAGTAGGTTACCTTATTTCAGCTCCTAAAAGTTTTCACAAGCCACAGCACATTGTGTAAGAAAGCTTTTCCCTGCTCTGCACTGGTGACAGCATCTGTTTTCTGAACCTGGATCTAGTTGGTGCTAGGCTGTGTTATGGATGAACTGCACAGGCAGTTTTCTGTCTCTGTCCTTTAAACCACATCATTTTTAAGAAGTAGCCCGCAGTATTTTTTTTGGCTGCAGTTTGCCAGACTGTCTTGAGATTTTAGTCTTGCCAGGTATTGCTATTATGATCAGTGAAATTTTTCACTGCGCTTATTTCCCTCTGTAAAGAAAGCAAGCTCAGGGCCCGTGCATTTCTAAAGACTGAATGTTATGTAGGATTTGTGCTGAAAAACCTATGCTGGATTTATATGTCATATGGACATTTTTATGATGCCACATATCCACATTTAAACCTTTGTACTATTTAGTGCTGTTCTGTGCCATTCCCCAGACCTCCTCAGACACCATAGATTATAGTATTTCCTTTACGTTCTCCTATCAAGAGATACATTCCCTGCCAAATTTCTTGCTTGCTGATTAGACCTTTTTCTTCTGAATCCATGTTTTCTTCCACATGCTGGTTCTTTGAGCCATATCCATCTAAAGATGAGTAGAGGGAAGAAAAAAGGCTGCACAGCAGTGCTGCAACTGTTTCCCTACAAGGCCCTAAGATGATTAAAGCTAATGGGAGAACATCCTCCCTCTTTGTCTCATCACCCCAGTGAAAGCGGGTGCTCTCAAGTTTCCCCTTTCCATTTCCATAGCCTTTGTTAGAGGCTGAGGTTTGGCCAGGGGCTGGCATCTCAGGTATGGTTGAGCTCTAAGCCTCTTTGAGGGAGCCAGCAAAGAAAGATGCTGGAAGAGCGACTAAGAACAAGCTACTAGAGGCATTGCTCTGAAGCACACGCTGCGAAACTCCAAGAAATAGGGACACAAACAGGGAAACTCTGTGACCACACACTTAGCAAGGTCACTGATAGACAACTGTCCTTTAAAACCAGACCAATCCCATTATAGCTCCTCATTCATTACTCTTGCCATGCTTCCTGAGTGTTCAGGTCAGCCTGACTTATAAAAATAAATGCATTCCACTGTGCCTTTGATACCATATATTCAGGAAGGAGAGAAGAAGTGTCGTAAAAATCCTCTTGCTAACTAATGACAAGAGTCAGAATGACTGAACCTCAACAGCCAGTCCAAATCAGGAGTTGGGGTAAGGGATGAATCTAACAGAAATCTGCAAATAAGCTACATATTTAAACTGGAACTGACTTCAGTGGGAGTCTGGGCCAAGGAAGAGCTTCTGGATTTGGCCCAAGCAATTTAAATAATGCAAGACAGCTTGGTCAGTTGGTCAACTTTTAGCCAGACAATCTCTTTAGTTTTAACCCAACTTTATCAAAAAGCCTTTCTGAGCCTACTGAAAGGCTTGGTATTGGGAAATGGGACAGCAAAAAAACACTTTGGGGGTGTCGTCTCATCAAAATTGATGAGTGATCGTGATTCTGATTAGCAAATCTCTAACAAACACTAGAAGCAGTGTCCATCCTTGTTTAGACAAGACCTTGAGCCATCTGCTTTTGTAGCTGGCAGTGCTTTAAGCAGTGATCTCCAAGGATTGCCAACCTTAATTTTTCTGTGATTCCATGAATCTAGTGTTACAAGAAGGCTCTAGCACACTATTATTCATTCTTTAAATGTTATTAATGAATTTTAAAAGATGATGACTACACCATTTCAGAGCCTCTTCCAGGCTTCAGTATTTGTGTGACTTCAGGAATTTCTGGAGAATCACTGAGTAAGACGATGCAGGGTACATGATGTACCTGCTCAAACTTCTGTGGGATGAAAGGATAGGCCAAGTGTATAGGATACTAAATACTAGTTTCACATAACCATTTTTAATTTAATTAACACGGCCATATATAAAGCATATGGTTTAAAGAATATGGTCACATTTAAAGGCTTTTCTGAGGCTTGCCTAGCTTCAGCTCTTCTGTGTACTCTTTTAGTTGTAAGAAACTGATGATAATAATTTCCCTGTTGCTTATTGACTTGACTCACTGTCCCTTTCACCAAAAATGAGACAAGCAGTGATAAAAATTATTTTGTTCACACAGTGATGACATTATATCTTCTCACCCTAAGACACTCCTAAGCAAGTGTCCTGATCTTATAAATGTTCCTTAATGTTTTTGCATGTGTAATTCCCCAATTTCAGTTGCAATGCCAACATGCTGGATGTTCAGTCTGCAGGATCAAAGACTTGAGACAGTCATGAGTGTGTGACAAATGAGAAAGAGTGTCAAAACTGTTTACATTACTTCAGGCTGAACTTGCTAAGTTATTTAGATATGTAAACATGCAGAGGAAGACCAAAGATAATTTTGGTGGTTGGGAACAAGAACCCAAGTTTTTAAAGGTCCAAGTCCACTTGACATGTAAAGTGAAATTTAGGTACTTAAGTCCAAAACTTATGACCTGATCATCTGCTACCTGCTTGAGGAAGCTCCAACAGAGTTTCCTGACAAGTAGGTGTTAGGGTACGTACTGCACAGTAGATTTAGTCAGTTCTTTCTGTTGAAGGTGTGATTTTACTTGGAATAACTGAACTATCCCAGGACTAGAGAAAGACAGCAAACATTATTGCCCCACTGAGTTAAAGGGGGCAAAGCGAATCTACTGAGGAAAAATCGGATTTCCTGCCTGAAAGAGGGAATGCTGAATCCTTTTGGTTACTTTAAAATGGAATAACTACCTCATCAAATTTGCCTTAGGACCAGTGTGAAACTATAAGCACTCAGCTAGAAGATTCAAGGTTCCAGTTCTTAACTCCAGAATTATTTCTGCTTCTTTTAACAGATTAAAATCATGATGCTCACCCCTTGACTTTTGGCTGGGTGAGCCAAGGCAAGGTTCTTCTGCCTGTGTGAGGGGAAGGGCACATGCCATCGATCTTCCTGTATCACTGGACTGCTGTTGTTCCTGGGGCACGATGGGGCTTTGCACCCAGGCCCGGAGTAAGTGCCCAGCTCATACGCAACAGACCCAACTCTTTCAGAAGCCTTGCTCTTTGACATGCATGCAATAAATCAGCAGTCCACGCTTTGAGGGTTTATTTATGACAATGTTAACAAGCATATTTTTATTTGGTCTACGGTTAATTATTTATTGGTTTTCTATTGAGTTCCTGAGGGGATGAAGTTGTTTATTTTCTCATGGCTTAGTGTCACTGAGAAACTGCTATTGTTGAAAACTTTATTAAAAGTCTTTTCATATCTTTCTGTCTTTGTTTATAACAATACTAACTGTAGCAGTTAATAAGCCAATACCGACTTAATGTTAAGGGCTGCTTTTTATTGTTGCTTTTTAAGCTACAGCCAGGTCAGCAATCCACATTTAATACCCAGTCTCTATTTTCCTGATCTCAGTAGGCAGAGAGAGTGAGAAACACCTGCCTCAGAGAACTCAGGTCTTTCACATTATTTACAGACCCACACAGACTTGATAATGAGCAGTTGTAACAGTGAGGGGAAGCTGGGGTTTTTTTTGGTAATTGTTGGTGAGGTACTATAAAGAAAGGAGCAAGGGCTTATTATCAGTGAGCATTCACAAGGCAGGCTGCTGCGAAATGTGTGTGGGTTGGGGATTTTTTTGTTTGTTTGTTTTTGAGAGGAAGCAGATGTAAAGTTCAAATATTAATTTCCAGCCTAATCTGTGCCTGGCAGAGATGTTTCAGGCTCCTGGCCTGGCTAATTGCCCTGCTAGATGAAACCTCACTGTTGCTTCTGTTCCTGGGAGAAGCAGGGAGAGCCACCCTATGCGCTCCCCTGGCAGGGCGGTGCTGCCGTCCTGTGTGGCCAAAGCACAGTAACTGGCACCGAGTGTGGCAGCTTCGGAACGAGGAACTCTTGGGACAGTGGTCCTTGGAGGTGGCACATTAAATCCTGTTAATGCTGCTTCTAGAGGAGCAGAGTGAGCTCAGCTCTCCTGTCCTGCTGCAGTTTAGACCAGAAATCATATGCTGCAGGTGGGGGGGGATGCTTTTGTAATCATGTGAAAACCCAACAGTAAGAAGGGAAAATGTGATAAAGAATAATCCTCTGCTAAGGAGCTTGCAAGTTAAATACAAGCACATTGTTTCGGGGTTTAAAGAGATTAGCGCAAAGTAACATGGACACTGGGCTGGCTAACTCCAGCGTTCCCAGCTCACCCTTCCTAGCCATCACCTCAGTTAAATGACTGTGTGTGGAGGGGAGGCATTATAATTTTCTTTTGCTCTCTGACAGGTCTGTGCATTGCAGTCCTTGTGTTATCGGCTGCAGTTACCTCAGCAGGTCCAACACAGGCTGAGCAATGCATTTCTCTTCCCTCCAACAGCACTGAGAGAGATTTTCGGTAGACAAACAGCTTCCCCAAACCAAAATGTTTAGAATTAATCCCTTAAAACTAGTCAGTCTATAGGCTTAGCTGATACCCGAGGACTTGCAATTTCCTGCTTTTTGGAGAACTCGGCTCCTTCAGGCTACCTCTGGGTCACCACAGGCCACTGCAAATCCTATGCCCTCCTCACACTGCTATCAACCAGACTCCTCAACTTCACAGCCTTTTTGATGACTGATTTCAGTACTGGCAGAGCAGATGTCTCACTGTGGTTTGGTACCTGAAAATAGACTATTATCCTGCGATTACCCACACGCACTCCCTCCACCAAGTTGCTGAGAGAGAACTTTCCCATAGCATTGCATTTTTCTGGCTTATGCCTTTCTCATCCTCCATTGAGGCAGAAAGGCATATTCACACAAAAGCCTTTCAGTCTTTCATAAGTTTATAACCAAAACTGATGCACAGTATTAAAAATTGTCACACTTGGGTTACTCCATAATGATTCCATGTCTATCATGGTAAAAGTAGATATATTTGCTTTTGTAAACAGATCACATCAGTCTGTTGACTACAAGTATTGTCCTGTTTAGGGGGTGGCTCTGCTTAGGTAAAAGCTTCAGTCACTCATACTATCCAAGAAGCTATTCTTACGTGAAGCATCAAGTACCATTTGTATGTGAAGCATAGAAGTATTCCTTTCAGATGTGAAAATGAGAATATTTATGTGTTCAGTTTCATTTACAACTCTATGGAAAAAATCGATTCTTGCAAGAGTCACTGTTCTCCATGTCTCCCCTCAATGTACATGTACATACTATTATTTTGTATCTTTTTATATGAAGCAGTTATAGTTTACATTTTCTGGATTGATTGGCTCAGCCAAAATAAATAATCTTGTTAAGTTCTTGTTCAAGTGTCCTTCCAGCATTTTTTTTTCCAGATACTGGGCTTTCAGAGTTTGTTTGCTCTGTAACAGGTGGAGTCAGTGTTCTGTAGTCAGCTCCCCATGAAATCAGTTAGTTTGAGTTGGACTGACCACCCAGGAAAATATAGCAATTTTTATTAATAGTGCTTCAATTAAAAGAGTGACTAGGTTCACTACTTTATGACTTTTTGTAACTTAATTACCAGTGTGTGTATCAGCAGCACTTGAATGTCAGCCCACATCCTCAAGCAGGTTAGCAAGTCCTAGGAAAAAGCCCCTCTGAGCTTAGGTCCCCTCTGAGGTTCAGTGCAAATTAGTATTGCAGCATAGACAAGCTCTCCATGAGACACCAGTGCAATGAAGCTTGTCCAGCCCATTAAATTCAGTGTATGTGTCCGTGTCAGACAACAAGGCACTGATTATGACTAATAAATAATTACTAAATGACTAAATACTTTCATATATAGCAATGCATGCATATATAGCAATATAGCAATTTATGTCACAATACAGTGAATTACTTCTATATGTATAAAATAAATTACTAAGTACTAAAAGGTAACAACAGAGATTAGGCTTCAGTACTTCAATGTACAGAATGAAGATGTTATATCTAGTTTCATGTAAAAGGCTTATGTTGGACTTCCCAGCATAAAAGTTCAAAAGGTAATTGCAGAGTAGCACTATGTGTATGTTTGTATAATTACTTGAAAACAAGGACCTGTAAAGAACACAGTTATTTCCAACTTTGCACTGCCTTCATTTTCAGTGCTGTTTGAAGAGGACAGGCACAACATGTAAACATCTTGATAGCCACTTCAAGATCACAAGAAGGGGTGCCCGATATTATTATTGCAATGGGGCTTACAGATGCTTGACAGCACATAGCAGATATTATATCTTCTTTCATTTCATTGCTTCATTTACTGAAATGAGTTTTATGAGAATTTGATATTGTTGCCATTGATCTTTCCTCCTGAAAACATTTACTACCACGTTCACCATCACTGTTCCTTTCAGTGGCACCTATGTATAAGGAAAAACAAATCTTTTAGTTATGCTCTATATATACTGATCTTTTTTTCCTGTTATATTTTGACTTAATAAAAGGCTTTTTAAAACGATCAGTAAACCATGCCTGTGAAATGTACCATCTGGGAGCAGAAACAGACTTGGAATGCAGATGAGTCTTAAAAGAGGGAAAAAAAGGCAAGTATTTTACAAAACAAACCAACCAAACAAAAAAAGACGTTTTTTATTCTACCACATGAAATATGAAAACAGCAGGCCTGAGGCAGGCATAGCTGCTTTCCATTAAATGACAGAAAGAAGGGAGAACTAGAGAAGACGCTACACCACTGAAAGACAAATAGCCAACTCCCTGTCACAGGAATGTCATTTTCAGATTATTTGCCATACTGCATCTGTGTTTTGTTCTAAATTTGTTGTGGAGTTTGTGTCAGCAAAATTTTCCCAGTAAGATACTTCTTTAAGACAACATTGTCTAGGGACTTGAATCACTTCAAAAAGCAATAAGATGTTTTTCAACAAATGATTTACAGGCTAAAGTAAGAGTGGTTTTGAGGATAAAATTACACTTAAGGCTTAAGCTGATCTAATGACTTCCTACCACTGAGATGGGAAACTCTCCTTTCCCTTCCCCTGCCTCCTAAGGTGCACCCCCCAGTCTCAGCTGTATACTCGCACTGGGGGGGCAGTGCATGCCTGCTGGCCAGGCAGAGGACCAGAGATCCTATTTGGCTCAGTGAAAGGTCCGGTAGGCACCAGAAGTGGCAGAAGAAGGGGAGCAAGGTCACTCACTCGGAAGCAGTGGTAGCGGGAGTCGGTCCTTCCCCCATTCCAGCCTGGAGTGAATGTTGGACTGATGCAGCTATTCATACTGTGTAACTTACACTCAGGGTTATGATGCAGGAAATACTTAACCCTGCTGTGATTCAAGGTTCGTATGAAAACAAGAAAGCCCTCTGATTTAAAAAGAAATAAACCACTTTAATCCAGGCTATGAACTGTGGCAGTGATGGGAATGTTCTCTCTTCGTTTCCGCATTTATGATGTTTGTTTTACATCACTATAAAAGAAGTGTTAGGCTATCCACATGACAGTATGTGGCAGGCAACAAAAATAATCTTGGAACACAGAAGGAAAAAATGGCCTCACATGAAACCGGGTATTACAGCCCGGATGTCTGTCCAGTTCTGCGGCACCTGAGACACCCTTTAAGAGCGTCCACACGTAATGCTTTATCATAACCCAGTCCTGTTACAGTCTGAGAGCTCTGAAAATGTTCTTCACCTCTGTGTGTTCAGCAATTACTGCTATCACTAAAAGGCAGCCATCCCTGACATGAAACACTAAAGCCATTTTGTGCCATGAGAAAAAGCATCTGTTGAGTGGTTGGAAGGGACAGTAAAGGGACAGTAAATGGAATAGTTCTACACAGTGCAGTTAGCCTAGGAATGATTGTAATTAAAAGCGACTGATTTACCCTGTGGAAAATTATTAAAAACTTTTGTGCTTATCATCAGCCTTATGAATGCTGTCATGCACTGTCATGAGGAGAGTGCCTTTAAATAGCTCATGAGATTTCCTGTGTTTGTGGCTATTTCCCATGTTTCAGAAGCTATGTTTCCCATGTTTCAGAAGGATTCTTCTCAGAAACATAACATGAATCATTAGCCATTCGAGGTGTATCTTGATAAAAGGGGCATTTCCCATGCAGGAAGTATTTATCTAGGAGATGTTGTCATTTGTTCTTTGCGTTCATGCGATTCCTCTATAATACAAAAGTGTGTACAATCAAAAGATTTACCAACTACATCAATAGCTAAAAAGTCAGAACAATGGATGTATAACCTGACAGTTTAGACACTCTATGTTGGGTCTCTCCACACCCCTCGCCTAAAAAAATTAGGTTGTAGAATCATACAAAAATTCAGGCTGGAAGGGGCCTTGGGAGATCATCTAGTCCAATCTCTTGCTCAAAACAGGATACCTTCAAAGTTAACTCCAAAGCCTTGTCCAGTTAAGTTTTAAATATCACCACAGATGGAGATTCCCCAGCTTTTCTGGGCACGTCTTCCAGTAAAATACTTGGGGGAAAACCTTTTTCCTTGTTTCCTACCAGAATTTCCCCTGCTGCAATTTGTGTCCATGGCTGCTTTATGGCCTCCCACTGAGCATCTCTAAGAGGCTGGCTCCATCTTCCCCATAGCCTCCCTGTAGGTGGGGGAAGAAGACTCATTTCTTTTTCTCTAGATGCCCATTTACGTTTCTCTTCTGCAGGCTGAACAAGTCCAGTTTCCTCAGCCTTTCCTCAGATCTCATGTCCTTCAGCCCCTTAACCCTGCTCTGGATTCTCTCCAGTTTACTGCTTTCTTTTGTACTGGTGTGCCCTGAAATTGGACACAGATTAGATGTGGCCCCACTGGTACTGAGAAGGAAATAACCACTTCCCTCTACTTGCTAGCTACTCTTCTGCTAATGCAGACCAATAAATCGTTCAGTGTGTATCTCATGTTTTTCTTTCAAAACATCTATATTGGAGATTTCCTATTTGTGTTGAAGGCTGGTATTTCAGGCTTCTTTATACTGCCATGAAGATGGCAGAAATGGTGTGAATTGGTTTTGTTTTATTTTCATGTTAAGGGAAGCTGGAGTCTCAGGAGAACATTAGACCCTGGCAGCTTGTGGATTAGGGGAAGACATTAAACATCTCAGATAAAACTATTGGACCTGGCACCAAGAAACATCTACTGCTGTAGACCTCATAAAAGGGAAAAAAAAAAAAAAGCACCTTGGAAGGAAAGTGAAGTTATATATGTCATTCGAAAGGTGTCTTTCAGCCACTGGGGATGCCATTTGTTTCAAAACAATATTCTCCCCTAGGATGCTGGCCAGTCAAGCTGTTCCATGCAGGGGTGAGTGTGCCTCTGGATCCTGACACAAACCCCCTTGCTATGAAACCAAAGAACATAACGAGTCCCTAATTGTTAAAATTTCTCTTCACTCATTCTTTGGCCCATAAGTGATGTTTCCTTTACTGGGAACTGCATCAAAATGCCAGTACTCACCAGGAAGAATGAACTAACAAACGGAAAGCGTAACATGAGGTTTGGTCTTCAGCCCAGTATAACAAAAGTTCTTCTCATCAATACAACATCCCTTTTCCTAGCTCAGAAAGGAACCGTCTCATTTTTTACACAAGCAGGTTTACGGTTTTTTTACAAAGTATTCAGAGCCTCAAAGGCAGTAATAATGTAGTTTCACAATTACTCTTATGATGTAGATCAATACTGGAGCATCGGTTCAATGGAGGCACAAAAGTATTAATCCTTGTTCTCCTCTTACCAACAAATATGCCACCTTTTCCATGCTCTAGCATACCTGCAAATCTTCATGCCAAGGTGGTTTTCCATAGTCATTGTAGCTCTACCCTGTGGCTGTGTTCATCCTGTCTTGCTGAAGAGTCCCAGGATAATCATAGAATCATAGAATCATTAAGGTTGGAAAAGACCTCTAAGATCATCGTGTCCAACCATCAACTCAACACCACCATGCCCACTACACCATGTCCCTAAGCGCCTCATCTACACATCTTTTAAATACTTCCAGGGATGGTGACTCAACCACTTCCCTGGGCAGCCTGTTCCAAGGCCTGACCACTCTTTCAGTAAAGAAATTTTTCCTAATATCCAATCTAAATCTCCCTTGGTGCAACTTGAGGCCATTTCCTCTCGTCCTATCGCTTGTTACTTGGGAGAAGAGACCAACACCCACCTCCCTACAGCCTCCTTTCAGGTAGTTGTAGAGCGCGATGGGGTCTCCCCTCAGCCTCCTCTTCGCCGGGCTACACAGTCCCAGTTCCCTCAGCCGCTCTTCATAAGACTTGTGCTCCAGGCCCTTCACCAGCTTCGTTGCCCTACTCTGGACAGGCTCAGTGTCCTTCTTGTAGTGAGGGGCCCAAAACTGAACACAGGATTCGAGGTGCAGCCTCACCAGTGCCGAGTACAGGGGCACGATCACCTCCCTACTCCTGCTGGCCACACTGTTTCTGATACAGGCCAGGATTCCATTGGCCTTCTCGACCACCTGGGCACACTGCCGGCTCATGTTCAGCCGGCTGTCAACCAGCACCCCCAGGTTCTTTTCCTCCGGGCAGCTTTCCAGCCACTCTTCCCCAAGCCTGTAGCGTTGCCTGGGGTTGTTGTGGCCAAAGTGCAGGACCCAGCACTTGGCCTTGTTGAACCTCATACAGTTGACCTCAGCCCATTGATCCAGCCTGTCCAGGTCCCTCTGCAGAGCCTTCCTACCCTCAAGCAGATCAACACTCCCGCCCAACTTGGTGTCGTCTGCAAACTCACTGAGGGAGCACTCAATCCCCTCATCCAGATCGTTGATAAAGATATTGAACGAGACTGGCCCCAAAACTGAGGCCTGGAGAACACCGCTCGTGACCGGCCGCCAACTGGGTTTCACTCCGTTCACCACGGCTCTCTGGGCTCGGCCGTCCAGCCAGTTCTTTACCCAGCGAAGAGTGCACCTGTCTAGGCCATGAGCCACCAGCTTCTTTAGGAGAATGCTGTGGGAGACAGTGTCAAAGGCTTTACTGAAGTCCAGGTAGACCACATCCACAGCCTTTCCCTCATCCACTAGGCGGGTCACCTGCTCATAGAAGGAGATCAGGTTGGTCAAGCAGGACCTGCCTTCCATGAACCCGTGCTGGCTGGGCCTGATCCCCTGGTTGTCCCGGACATGGCTTGTGAGCGCCCTCAAAACGAACCACTCCATAATCTTCCCCGGCTCTGAGGTCAGGCTGACCAGCCTGTAGTTCCCCGGATCCTCCTTCCGGCCCTTCTTGTAGATGGGCGTCACATTGGCGAGCCTCCAGTTGTCTGGGACCTCCCCTCTTAACCAGGACTGCTGGTAAATGATGGAGAGCAGCTTGCCAAGCTCCTCCGCCAGCTCCCTCAGTACCCTCGGGTGGATCTCATCTGGCCCCATAGACTTGTGAGCGTCCAGGTGGCGTAGCAGGTCGTTAACTGCTTCCTCTTGGATTATGGGGGGTTTATCCTGCTCGCCGTCCTTGTCTTCCAGCTCAGGGGGCTGAGTACCCTGAGGATAACTGGTCTGACTATTGAAGACTGAGGCAAAGAAGGCATTAAGTGCCTCAGCCTTTTTCTCATCCTCAGTGGCAACGTACCCCCCCGCATCCAATAAAGGATGGAGATTCTCCTTGGCTCTCCTTTTGTCATTAATATACTTGTAAAAGCATTTTTTGTTGTCTCTCACGACAGTGGCCAGGTTGAGTTCTAGCTGGGCTTTTGCCTTTCTAATTTCCTTTCTGCACAACCTAACGAGATCCCTGTGCTCTTCTTGAGTTGCCTGCCCCTTCTTCCACAAGTGATAAACTCTCCTTTTTTTCCTGAGTCCCAGCCAGAGTTCCCCATTCAGCCAGGCCAGTCGTCTTCCCCGCCCGTTCTTCTTACAGCACATAAGAACTCAATACCACGAAACCTGCTGAGTTCACAGAAATTCATACTCTGTGCCTTTGGCTCTGCTACTGCGTATGAATAATATCTTACACCAGCTTTGTAGTGTTTTTATGGCTATGCAAATCCAAACCAGGCCTTAACCACAACTACTGTACTTTCAGATGGTGCAGCTGAGGTTAATTCACCTCATAAAACTGTGTCTCATTATCAAGACTGCAGTGCTTTAATCTGAAGCCACCCAGGAAAGAACAAGATGATAAACAATATCACGTACTTTTTTTAAAAGATCATTCTCACTTTTGTCCATTATCTTTAACCCAAGATTGATAAGGTTTCCTAGAAAATAGACGTCTAAGTGAAGACTCACGGGGCTGTACCAGGAAGCAACTTTTATAGGGTTTGTCTTAATCACAAGCTCCTGTAGGTGACCAAAAGGCTGAATTCCTGTTGATTTATTGGATAATTTAGTTGTCGAGTATTTTAATGTTTGCTTTGATTGCTGACTCACATACAGGCAAGTTAAGCTTAGAAATGGCTCTGTACAGAAATGGTAGCAAGCATTGCACTTGGTGCTTTTCTCCCTTCCACATACACTGATTAATTTGTAAATGCCTTATGTTTAATCTCTCAAGTTGATTAACTGCTCTTATAATTGGGTAGCACACACAGAAAAAGCCTGCATTTTCATTTTACTTATTGTATTGCAATTATTAGCACCATTTAAGCAGAGAGATAATTTGCCATGCATTTCTGGTATACTAGGACTTCTGTGGTCATTCAGTTTGTGTTTTGCAATAAGTAAAAAGTAAAAAGTTTAACTGAAAGCCAAAAAATTTGCTAAGGAAACTTAGTAGCAATCAATCCTCAATGAAGGTGTACTTTTAACACAGATAAACTGTACTGAGGTAACCTATCACGTTGGGGGAATAGTTCTTTTGTGGTGATCAAGGCTCTGGACTGGGACCATAGACATGACTTCAGACATGTTGCCCTGCCTTTAATGCACCCGCTACGTCACCTGGACGCTCACAAGCCTATGGGGCCGGATGGGATCCACCCGAGGGTACTGAGGGAGCTGGCAGAGGAGCTTGGCAAGCTGCTCTCCATCATTTACCAGCAGTCCTGGTTAAGAGGGGAGGTCCCAGACAACTGGAGGCTCGCCAATGTGATGCCCATCTACAAGAAGGGCCGGAAGGAGGATCCAGGGAACTACAGGCTGGTCAGCCTGACCTCAGAGCCGGGGAAGATTATGGAGTGGTTCGTTTTGAGGGCGCTCACAAGCCATGTCCGGGACAACCAGGGGATCAGGCCCAGCCAGCACGGGTTCATGGAAGGCAGGTCCTGCTTGACCAACCTGATCTCCTTCTATGACCAGGTGACCCGCCTAGTGGATGAGGGAAAGGCTGTGGATGTGGTCTACCTGGACTTCAGTAAAGCCTTTGACACTGTCTCCCACAGCATTCTCCTAGGGAAGCTGGCGGCACACGGCCTAGACAGGTGCACTCTTCGCTGGGTAAAAAACTGGCTGGACGGCCGAGCCCAGAGAGTTGTGGTGAACGGAGTTAAATCCAGTTGGCGGCCGGTCACGAGCGGTGTTCCCCAGGGCTCAGTACTGGGGCCGGTCCTGTTCAATATCTTTATCAACGATCTGGATGAGGGGATCGAGTGCTCCCTCAGTGAGTTTGCAGACGACACCAAGTTGGGCGGGAGTGTTGATCTGCTTGAGGGTAGGAAGGCTCTGCAGAGGGACCTGGACAGGCTGGATCGATGGGCCGAGGCCAACTGTATGAGGTTCAACAAGGCCAAGTGCCGGGTCCTGCACTTTGGCCACAACAACCCCAGGCAACGCTACAGGCTTGGGGAAGAGTGGCTGGAAAGCTGCTCAGAGGAAAGGGACCTGGGAGTGCTGGTCGACAGCCGGCTGAACATGAGCCGGCAGTGTGCCCAGGTGGTCGAGAAGGCCAACGGCATCCTGGCCTGTTTTAGAAATAGTGTGGCCAGCAGGAGTAGGGAGGTGATCGTGCCCCTGTACTCGGCACTGATGAGGCCGCACCTTGAATCCTGTGTTCAGTTTTGGGCCCCTCACTACAAGAAGGACATGGAGGTGCTGGAGCGTGTCCAGAGAAGGGCAACGAAGCTGGTGAAGGGCCTGGAGCACAAGTCTTATGAGGAGCGGCTGAGGGAACTGGGACTGTGTAGCCCGGCGAAGAGGAGGCTGAGGGGAGACCTCATCGCGCTCTACAACTACCTGAAAGGAGGTTGTAGGGAGGTGGGTGTTGGTCTCTTCTCCCAAGTAGCTAGCGATAGGATGAGAGGAAATGGCCTTAAGTTGCACCAAGGGAGATTTAGATTGGATATTAGGAAAAATTTCTTTACTGAAAGAGTGGTCAGGCCAGGCTGCCCAGGGAAGTGGTTGAGTCACCATCCCTGGAAGTATTTAAAAGATGTGTAGATGAGGCGCTTAGGGGCATGGTTTAGTGGGCATGGTGGTGTTGAGTTGATGGTTGGACTTGATGATCTTAGAGGTCTTTTCCAACCTTAATGATTCTATGATTTTATGATTCTATGATTCTATGAGTTCATCCTTTCACTGTACTACTGTGAAGGGTACCTTACCTGTGCCCATTGGCTGATATGACTGTGCTCTGCGTCTTGATATCCTTTTTAGCCTTTCATTTCAAATTAACATCCATAGGGCTATGAAAGTTCCATTTAAGCAGTGATTTTCCTTATTTTCAGAAAGGTTGAAAGTTTTTTCATGGTGACACCTGTTTGGCATGTATGAGATTAGATATGGCCAGAGATATTCTGGTAGATTATATGTTCCTGTTATCTTTAGCGCTGCTTCATTTTGGCAAGAACTTCGGGTTACCTGGAGGATGTACAGGGCGGCTGTAGTAAGGAGGACAATTAATTTTGGAACAAATTTAGAAGAGACTTGGCAGATTCACCATAAATTTGCATAGTTTTACCAAGACAGCAGAGCTTCCCAAAGGTGTAAGTCAGTCACATCTTTGCCCAATAGAGTAAAGATGGAAATGATTGGATCCAAATTTGTGACTGGTGCTTTGCTATAGCTCAGTTTTTATGACTTTCACTGTTCCTTCTGACATTTTGATAGAATGATTAAATTCCAAGCACAAAGATGGCCATTGTAGCACTTTTACTTCTGGTCCCCATCCAAAGACGTATCTTCCTGCCAGTCAGTAGTTTGTCAGCATCTCCGGAGAGGTACAGGGAGCAGCGGGGAATACAGCAGTAATATTGTGTGGCTGTGTCGGCAGTGCTTGCACACTGGCGTTTCATACAGCAGGCTGTACCTAGAACACCCAATACTTGGTTGCACAGCAGTGTGGAGGGCATCCTAGAATATGTAGCATTGCAGCAACGGGTATGTTTGATCCAACTGCAAAGCACCATGAGTCAGCTGGAAATGCAATACTAATCAATTAAGAATGAAAACACGTGAGTACTATTTAAAGTTCAGTTTTCTTTGTAATGACTTGCTTTGTAGCTATTTTTTTAGATTATTTTTATTATTTCCTTTTATTTCAGGACACATTAAAGCTTCAAAGGCCTTAACAAATCTCATCTGTAGCCAAATCCACACTTCTTTTTTCTGTTTTCATCCAACCACAAGGAATGTAGGGTAATTTCTTGTCTCCTTTAAGTGTTTATAAAAGAAATCATACGAATCTGCAAATTTAGCAGAACAGATTTTTTGTGGCCCAAATGCCCAGCATATAGATCATGTTTCATGACAGAGAAAGTATTTCAGATTAAGTAATTTCACATTTTAATTATGGTATTTTTTAGAAATATTTTTTTAAAAGTTTTTTCGTGTTTTCAGAAAGTGTGTTTATGGTGGCATCCAAAATAATAATTCAAATAGCTTTTCTTCTTTTCTCTTTTTTTCCCCATGGCTTCATGCCAATGTCTTAAAGCTTACTTAAACTCTGAAATAGGAGAAACACAACTTGTTCCTCCTATTTCAAAAAAAAGCTAGAAAAAGTCTTGGTGCAAAAACTGAAACAAACTTTAAGGAAGTCCTAAAGTCTGGCACTATCAGAAGATGGAAAATAGAGCATTCAAACGAAATGTGAACATCAGCTCTCTCTGTGCTTAAATTTGAAGCCTAAACTCTTTCTTCAACTTCATCAGGTTTTGAAAATTTCAGAAAAAAAGGACAAAATGTTCATGACTTTTTTTCTTTGTTTTTGGGTATTTGGAGAGCAGATCTCTTTCTGGCAGAGCAGAGATTTCGTTGACCAGACCCAGCTGTGCTGTGCTTCATGGCCCTCAGCCCTGTGCTGGGTTGGTGGAGACAGGAGCAGCCACAGCCCCACAGCCACTGGGCAGCCCCCAGGGCCAGCTGGGAGGTCTGCCCACCTGTGGGCAAGGTCCAGTCCCATGCCCCGTACCATTCCTTGGATACAGGCAGCACAAGCCCTAGGAGGGAGGAGAAGAGGTTGCAAAGGCTGTGGGTTCCTTTGTGAGGTTTCCTCCTCCTCTAGTGTCACAAGATCCAGGTCTCTACTGGCCAAGGTCAGACCTAAAATCTTAGAAGCAGCTACTGAAGATGGTACTCAGGTAACAACACCAGCATTTCAGCCTTTTTTGGTAGCAGCCATTCCATCTCAGTGAGGCATTTGGGAAATATATTCCCAGTGCAGTGCCTGCTCGCTTGAGTTACACTATTTTCTTTCTACTACATAGTTTGAGATTTGCTTTGACAAATTTTTCACAGTGTACATTAATTTCTTATTTCTTAACCTTTTCCAGTGCTTCTCCAAATATTGATCTGTACTCGGCAAATATTTTCTTTCTTCTGATTATATGTAGCCCTCACATATTTACAGATACTCTTAGAAGGGCTTTTACCCTGTAGGCAGAATTTTAGTCTTGCAATCAATCACATTGAAATTTTTCTTTCAGAAAACAAAAATTCTTTGCCTGCAATTGTGGAACAAGGCATTTAAAATACAAAAATAGCTGCAGGCCCAGGCTAATGGTTATAAGGCTCTAAAGAATATGACATTAATTTTCTCTAGACAATTTAAACCAAATGCAATTTGTATTAAACAGCAACATACCTTCCTAGCTAGCACAGACACCAAACATCAATGATGTCATTTTCTCACCACAGACTGCTTATTAAAAAAAAAAACAAACCTCTACGTAATGCTCCCTTGTTAAGAACAAACAGTTCATTTAAATAGGATTCATAGCTTTCATGCCAAGTTTGAGAACCTGAAAAATTAATTTCTGTGTGGGAGAAAGAAGTGTGCTTTTTTTCCTTGCCTAAATACAGCTTTCCTCGTTTTAAAAAAGGGCCCTCTGAACCATGGTGGAACTTCTTCCTGTGGTCTTCCAGGTGACCTACCGCGGTGATAGCGGGAACACATGCCGCGTCTTCCCTTTCCAGGTGTTACTGTGGCTGCAGAGCAGCTGGGCACAGCTAGCTTCTTCAGAGAGCTTCTGTTCTCCAGTACAGACTGTTTCTGCCACTGAAGGGTTACACCTCTCCTTCCACCATTGCATACCCCAGTTGCACCAGCTGAAATGGGCCGTGGTGTGCCAGGACACAGCAAACGCTGATCAGTTTGTTTTGACTCCTGGGTGTGCAGTTCTGTGTTAGCCTACTATGGGTGTCAGCACCCCTCAGCAGCGCCCATGGTCCTAACTCCATGTCTCTTATAGGGGGGTGGTCTAGAGCGCTTTCCCAGCTAATCGCAGGAAAACTATTCTGCCCTTTGTGGGGACAGGAGTGGAAAGTGAACTGTGAGCTTGAGGGGTTGCTGATGTCCTTCTGCACTCATATAGGTTGGTCTGTCCCCTCAGAGCAAGGAGAGGGGATGCCAGCCCAAGCCCAAGCAGATCCCAGGGTATGACTACCAGGCATAGAAATCCGCTAATCCAGGTCAGAGGCTGCTCCATATAGAAGCCTGCTTTAACTGTGCAGAGAAGATTCAGGCTAAGACACAGCCACAAGCTAAATAAAACACATTTTTCCTTTCCCTGTCACAATGATGAAAACTAATTTTAAAAGTATGTGCTCATTATGAGCCTGACAAAGAGCCCGTTGGGCGTCTTCCTAATTGCTTCAATAGCATTGGGTGGGGTCTTGGACATTTTGGTTACCTTTTTCTGCCAATGGGGTCAGCTGCTTCCTCCGTGGTGATGTGTGTGCATGTGGGAGAGAGAGACAGCACTGGGAAGGCATTGGCAGGAACGTCTTCTCTGCCTCTCCTGGAATTCAGTAATGCCTCAGCAGACTTTTTAGCAAGCCACAGGGAACCACAGAGAGTAAGCACTTGTGGATATTGTAATTAGGAGTGAACTAATGAGCGCATTTGGACAAAGAGGGAGGCAGAGTAAACAACCACAGATAAACTGCTCAAAGCCACAAAGCGCTTGGCTCCCAACTCTCCTCCGCTCCTGCCATCCCCCCTACCCCAGGGGCTGATACAGGAGGAAGCAAGACACTGGGTCACTGTAAGAGGAGACTGTGGGACAAGGAGGTAGATAGAGGTAGGAACAACAGGCAGAGCAACCGTAGCTGCTGGAGGGAGTGTAAATCCTCCCTGCTTTGTGGCTGCTAGTGGGTCAACACACTGGGGGAAGCAGTCTCTGCTTCAGCATCTGAATGTCCTGTCTCCTTTCCAGCAGTCAAACACCAAACACAAAGTTCCTCCCCACTCAGCTATCCATAAAGACCTAACAGCTCTGTTGCAAATATTATTCTGTGATTAAAATGGGACTCCTGAAACACGTATAGGCCCCTTGCCTGAGAGGGTGTTTCAGGACCAAGCCCTAGTTTACTAGGAGAAAATTAGGATAACGTCAGAGCTATTATCTCCCTGGGACACATGCATGAACCCATTTATCTGCTAAGTTTCTTTCTGCTTTCCAACTAAAGACAGCAGGACATGTACATCCCCAGAGGGAGGGGGTGGAGGAAATAGAAGAGGTTATTGTCACAGAGGCAGTAACCTGCAAAATCTGCAAAGCTGCCTTCATCTTTTCCCCTTGCTGTCCAATGTTTCAGAAACTTAGCTCAGCTGTAGGTGTTTTCCATTAAGCTTACTGTCAAAATAAAAATAAAGAAGGAAGATAGTGGCTGAAAGAGAGAGAGAGGGGGAGAAAAGAAGGGATCAACCATCTTTATTTTATAATTTCAAAAAGGATTATGTTAAATTCCTTTTTTTCTGCTTCCTGAGTTTGCTAATGTTTACATTTAATCTCACTTTGATACTTACCAGCATCTGCTTTAGCATAATCTGTCTCCTTCCTTTATTCTCCCATTTTGACTAAAATGAGGCATAACCATTAGATCCTCTCTTAAAAGTACAGGGTCACATTTTGCTTTTCCCTCAGTTACACTGGCAACAGCCAGGATTATGTGAGGAGGGACCTTTTAGAAGGGACATATACATAATTTTGGAACACTCCACCCATCTGGTCCTGTTGTTTTAGTTTAATGATCAAGAAGTTATACAGGTCACAAAAGGAGGTTACCTAATAATGACCTTAACAGTGATACAGACTCTACATTCAGAGATTACTGGGGCATAGAAGTGGTCTCAAGAGGACTGTGTCTGGACATTTTTTTCTACTCTTTTTTCAAGTGCTGTTTGGTTCCTAAACGACCTGCTAGCACACACTATGCACACCACCGTTGTTGTCACTGTAGTTGTGCTTACCTGTTTTCAGATAAAATTTGCCACACATGCTTTCCATATTCAGCCAGCCCTGCACCCCTTTGTTAGCACAAGGCATAAGATCTGTCCTGGAGGGGAACCAGCTCCAGGCCAGCGAGGCCGAGCAGTTCCCGGCTGCACCAGCCTGACCAGTGAAATGGCCCAGAGTTGTAATGAGGCTACAGGAGTGGATGAAGCCATGCTGGCCAGAGCAGGGGAGCCTCATCCCCCAGCATGGAGCACAGTCTTCCCCTGGTGTCTAGGAGGGATGGGATTCTTCATGATCTAGTAAGTCCCTCAGTAAATCAGCTCCTGTAATAAGGCTGGGAATGCCCAGTATCCTGAGGCTATAAAGCCTCATGTTGTGTCTAATTTTCCTCGATCCCTTCAGTGGCAGGGAGGAACACTGAAGGGAACAGGAAAACTCATCGGATCAACACGTGGCTTAGGGGCTGGTGCCATCGGCAGAATTTTGGCTTCTTTGACCATGGGGAGGTTTACACGGCACCGGGCCTGCTGGCGACGGACGGAGTTCAGCTGTCTCACAGGGGGAAAAGGATTCTCGCGTGTGAGTTGGCCGGGCTCATTGAGAGGGCTTTAAACTAGATTCGAAGGGGGAAGGGGATAAAACCAGACTCACTAGAGAAGAGCCTAGGGATGGCACACCAATGTCGGGGGAGAAATCGGCAGCCCAGCTCAAGTGCATCTACACCAATGCACGCAGCGTGGGCGGCAAACAGGAGGAGCTGGAAGCCATTGTGCAGCGGGGTAGCTATGACTTAGCCGCCCTCACGGAAACATGGTGGGATGAGTCTCACGACTGGAGTGCTGCAATGGATGGCTATAAGCTCTTCAGAAGGGACAGGTGAGGAAGGGGAGGCGGTGGGGTAGCCCTGTATGTTAGGGAGTGCTTCGACTGTCTAGAGCTCAATGGTAGTGGTGACGAGGTGGAGTGCTTGTGGGTAAGGATGAGGGGGAAGGCCAACAAGGCAGATATCCTGCTGGGAGTCTGTTATAGACCACCAAGCCAGGACGAGGAGGCAGACAAAATATTCTATAAGAGGCTGGCAGAAGTCTCATGGTCGCTAGCCCTTGTTCTCGAGGGGGACTTCAACTTTCCGGACGTCTGCTGGAAATACCACACGGCAGAGAGGAAACAGTCGAGGAGGTTCCTGGAGTGTGTGGAGGATAACTTCCTGACGCAGCTGGTAAGCGAGCCCACCAGGGGAGGTGCCTTGCTGGACCTGCTGTTCACAAACAGAGAAGGACTGGTGGGAGATGTGGTGGTCGGAGGCCGGCTTGGGCTTAGCAACCATGAAATGGTAGAATACTCAATACTTAGTGAAGTAAAGAGGGGGGCCAGCAAAATCGGTACCATGGACTTCCGGAGGGCGGACTTTGGCCTGCTCAGGACACTGATCGAGAGGGTCCCTTGGGAGACAGTCCTGAAGGGCAAAGGGGTCCAGGAAGGCTGGACGTTCTTCAAGAAGGAAGTCTTAAAGGCGCAGGAGCGGGCTGTCCCCATGTGCCACAAGAAGAACGGGCGGGGAAGGCGACCAGCCTGGCTGAATGGGGAGCTCTGGCTGGGACTCAGGAAAAAAAGGAGAGTTTATCACCTTTGGAAGAAGGGGCAGGCAACTCAAGAAGAGCACAGGGATCTCGTTAGGTCGTGCAGAGAGGAAATTAGAAAGGCAAAAGCCCGGCTAGAACTCAACCTGGCCACTGCCGTGAGAGACAACAAAAAATGCTTTTACAAGTATATTAATGACAAAAGGAGAGCCAAGGAGAATCTCCATCCTTTATTGGATGCGGGGGGGAACACTGCCACCGAGGACGAGGATAAGGCTGAGGTACTCAATGCCTTCTTTGCCTCAGTCTTCAATAGTCAGAGTGGTTATCCTCAGAGTACTCAGCCCCCTGAGCTGGAAGACAAGGACGGCGAGCAGGATAAACCCCCCATAATCCAAGAGGAAGAAGTTAACGACCTGCTATGCCACCTGGACGTTCACAGGTCTATGGGGCCGGATGGGATCCACCAGAGGGTACTGAGGGAGCTGGCGGAGGAGCTTGGCAAGCCGCTCTCCATCATTTACCAGCAGTCCTAGTTAACTGGGGAGGTCCCGGACGACTGGAGGTTCGCCAATGTGATGCCCATCTACAAGAAGGGCCGGAAGGAGGATCCGGGGAACTACAGGCTGATCAGCCTGACCTCGGTGCCGGGAAGATCATGGAGCGGTTCGTTTTGAGGGTGCTCACGAGCCATGTCCGGGACAACCAGGGGATCAGGCCTAGCCAGCACGGGTTCATGGAAGGCAGGTCCTGCTTGACCAACCTGATCTCCTTCTATGAGCAGGTGACCCATCTAGTGGATGAGGGAAAGACTGTGGATGTGGTCTACCTGGACTTCAGTAAAGCCTTTGACACTGTCTCCCACAGCATTCTCCTAGAGAAGCTGGCGGCTCACAGCCTAGACAGGTGCACTCTTCGCTGGGTAAAGAACTGGCTGGACGGCCGAGCCCAGAGAGTTGTGGTCAACGGAGTTAAATCCAGTTGGCGGCCGGTCACGAGCGGTGTTCCCCAGGGCTCAGTACTGGGGCCGGTCCTGTTCAATATCTTCATCAATGATCTGGACGAGGGGATCGAGTGCTCCCTCAGTAAGTTTGCAGACGACACCAAGTTGGGCGGGAGTGTTGATCTGCTTGAGGGTAGGAAGGCTCTGCAGAGGGACCTGAACAGGCTGGGTCGATGGTCTGAGGCCAATTGTATGAGGTTCAACAAGGCCAACTGCTGGGTCCTGCACTTTGGCCACAACAACCCCAGGCAATGCTACAGGCTTGGGGAAGAGTGGCTGGAAAGCTGCCCAGAGGAAAAGGACCTGGGAGTGCTGATTGACAGCCGGCTGAATATGAGCCGGCAGTGTGCGCAGGTGGCCAAGAAGGCCAATGGAATCCTGGCCTGTATCAGAAATAGCGTGGCCAGCAGGAGCAGAGAGGTGATCGTGCCCCTGTACTCGGCACTGGTGAGGCTGCACCTCGAATCCTGTGTTCAGTTTTGGGCCCCTCACTACAAGAAGGACATGGAGGTGCTGGAACGTGTCCAGAGAAGGGCAACGAAGCTGGTGAAGGGCCTGGAGCACAAGTCTTATGAGGAGCGGCTGAGGGAACTGGGACTGTTTAGCCCGGAAAAGAGGAGGCTGAGGGGAGACCTCATCGCACTCTACAACTACCTGAAAGGAGGTTGTAGGGAGGTGGGTGTTGGTCTCTTCTCCCAAGTAACAAGTGATAGGACGAGAGGAAATGGCCTCAAGTTGTGCCAAGGGAGGTTTAGATTGGATATTAGGAGAAATTTCTTTACTGAAAGAGTGGTCAGACCTTGGAACAGGTTGCCCAGGGAAGTGGTGGAGTCACCATCCCTGGAAGTATTTAAAAGACGTGTAGATGAGGCCCTTAGGGACATGGTGTAGTGGGCATGGTGGTGTTGGGTTGATGGTTGGACTCGATGATCTTAGAGGTCTTTTCCAACCTTAATGATTCTATGATTCTATGATTCTAAATCCTCAGGACATTGTGGTAAGATGCCTTTTCTGTATTTTTTTTTCTCATCTCCAGCCATACTCTGCAGTTTGGCTCAAACGTTTGCTTCCATGCTACAACTGCACATGCCTTTGTCAGGATGTTACCTCTTCCACATTTCTTCTCCTGTGCTCTTTTCTCCCTTTTACTGTCTGCCCTGCAGCACTGCACCAGTGGGGTTATTCCTTATCTCCCATTACACCTCTGCATGCTCTCCTGATCACCTTACTTCTGCATGAGAGCACTGTAAAAGCTTTCCAGCCTCTGCTGCATCAGTTAATCCCACCATGCCAGTAGTGTTGCATAGCTGTCCTACTGTGGGCTCCTACAAGCGGGGACCTAGTAAGAACAGTGGAATGGGTCTGGTGTTGTTTTGCCCAGCTCCCATCATACCTTCCTCTGACTCTGCTAATGGCACCTAGCCTCTGCAGCCTGTAGGCCAGACGCATTTGTCTTTCCTGCACTCTGGATAGTGATACCAATGCACCCTCTTGATGCTGAGCTCTTCCAGGAAGATCCGTGTTATTAGAACATAAATTCTGCTTGATGAAACCTAATATCTGAAGCCTGGTTTAAAGACAGGATGTCACAGCTGTGTGAACAGGAATGTATAAAGAGAGACAGACAGATAGGCATCTTGTTTTGCATTAGGCATTTGCATGTTTCTCCAAAGAGGATATTCATAAAACCTGTATCTGTAGATAAAAACCTACCACTGCTTTCTGTGGGGCCTGACATAATGATTTGGCTCCAAGAGAAGCCAAACTGGAAGCATTTCTTCAACTGTTTGCATAATTCTTTTGAGCTTTGTGAGCTCAACTAAAAGAAGTACTAAATCCAAGCCATTCTTGGTTTGGATTTTAGTACCTAAACCTCACTTAATGAGGTTTATTAAGCCTAGTTCTGCTTATCATATCTCCTGTTACAGGGGCACAATTAATGCTGAGTGGAAACCAGGCTTCCTGCCCTGCACAAGTTTTTCCATTGTCAAAAATGTTCTGTCTGTGTTAAGACAAATCCAACACCTTTCAGAGAAAGAGAGAGAGGCTCGACTTTGCTCCTCTTCTTTTGTTAAAGTGATTTCACTTTGTGTAAGTAATTACTCGTTAAAAAGAAAAGTGAGGAAGGCTTTAAGTAGGGCTATAATATTCTCATGGGATGTGGAAGAGCCAAGACGGGATCCCTGTCTCAGTTAATATTGGTTTGCTTGAAGGAAATGGAGTGCTCACAATGGAGGAGCCTGAAAGACTCTCTCCTCGTGTAGTCAATGGACAGATAAGGCTCTTGTCTCACATGTACCTTGTAGCAATGCACTGTAAGATTTCATTCATCCACTGAGGACTGGGTGTGCTCTCAAGTTTGGCCAACAGTTCCCTCTGGGGTGTAGCAATGTTTCCTCCCGGAATTGGTACACACATTTTCCCATACCTCGGAAAATTTCAGTTTCATTTAACTGATGTTTTTCAAGAAGAAACATACTCATCATACAGTTCCCTACCACCTCTAGACTACCTGAATCTCACTGATTTTACTGTTTAGAAAAGGGAGACAGTACTTTCTCTCTCTCTCTTCTGCATTACGTGTAAACACTTCTCTTGTTTTAGCCACAGGTGGCGTACAAGAAATGGGATCGGTGTGGCCTCCATTACAGTTTTTGCTATTGTGTACTACAGAAACAGTTGGGAACAACGGTAATGGTTCAAGCTCCACTGAACTAAAGCAACTTAGCAATAGGGAATTGTTCGGCTTACAGATACTAGCTAGGTCTCTCTCAGTGTGGCCAGTACCATTAGTCCACTGGAGGTTTGATTGCAAGTCTGGAGCTAATTAGACTGTTCTCTTGATCTCTTGGCACTTGATAGCACAGCCCAGGATGCAGGGAGCAGCTGATACAGCTGCTGACGAATGACAAGTGCAAACATCAGAGAGATGAGGTCGCTGCCGTGCAAGCGATCCCGTACTACCATGCTTTGCAGGTATGAAAGACATCTTTCCCTCTCACTGAGGGAGCTGCTCTAAGCAGCTCTCTCCCTCTGTATGCATACACACACATGCGTATATGCTTATATGTATAGTTCTTCAAGAAAAAGAAGAGGTGAGAATTTGCTGGTTTTTCCATTACATTCGCTTTCAAGCTTTTGTGCCAAGCTGAGGAAGGAAGAAAGTGAGAGCACTTCAGAGAGAAACGAGCCCACACCCTTCTCAGCAATGAGAAAGGTAATTTAGTTGTGTTGTCACCCGTGCACTGTGCCGTACACAATCAAGAAATCTTGGCAAATAATAAGAACACTACGCTATTAATTTTGGTGGTTTGTGGGTGCTAGGCACACGAGAGGCAGCCTGTTCTGGAAGGGATCAGAGAAATGTAGGAGGCAGCAGCACCACAAGCTAGATTTTCCCCCGAGGTAACATGTCTGACACAATTGGCAGCTCATTTCTCCTGCCCTTGGATGCGAGCTGCTTCTGAATGCCTCCCTTGTGCTAGGGCTGGTACTGAGCTAAATGTGGGCCTGGTGCCAATGATTACAATTCCCATTAGCTGGAATATACATTAACTTGAGAGGTTGTGGACCTCTCCAGCAAGGGAATAGCCTGCTGTATGCATCCATTATTTTTCTGGAGGAGAAGGAACTCTGTGTGTGCCTATTATTCACTCCCACAATCTGCTTGTTTGTTTTTCTTTTGGTTTTTTTTAGGAAACTGGCACTATTGAAAACAGTTTTATAAAGGCCCTGAGCCAGTTTCATCACCACACTGTAGCGTTTTAGGTTGTCAAGCAACGTGGCACTGGGCGGCTGCAGCCTGCTGGGGATGAGGACATACCCCAGCAACAGGCGGCTCCTCGAGCCCGGCTGGGAAGTTTGCCTATACCTCTGCCCACCACATATGTACACATGTATGTACACACAGGCGAGAGGACGCCCTGCGAGCCTAAGCAGAGAGAGAGGGATCACAGCTGGGAAGAAAGTCTCTGGAAAGCTGCAATGGTTTAAAGCAGCTGTGAAACCCTTCTGAATCCAGGGCATTACCCATGGTTTACACTCACCTTTGCTCCTTTATCCTTGAATGAATCCGCCATCCTGAACAGATTTTAGCTATAAGCATGAGTTGTTAAATCAATGAGCTGTCTCTGCTCCTGAAGCCTAAGATACAGTCGAGGGCTTTAAGATGCTATTCACTTTACAGTTGTTTATCAAGAAAAATCCTGGTTCACAAGTGGGAAAATTGTGTCTTGAACAATCATCCAATACTTCATGTGTTCATGGTATTGATTGCTTCTTTAGTCTGTGCAGGCTAGGAAATTTAATTGGTTCTGACCTCCTTTTCCTCTCCAACCTGTGTGTTATTTTCTGTGCTGTCAGTAAAACCGTGTGTCTCAGCTCTTATTATTATGATCAAGTTGCTGTTTCACAAAAGGGAGCCGAGGAAAGGCCTGGAGAAGTGAGGAGCTAGTATCTGCTGCCACTCTTGTGTGTCCTCACACCCTCCCACCACTGAAACAAGTATCTTTATTTTTAAGTTGGAGGAGCTGGTCATTTTTTCATCTCCTAAGGCTGCTAAACAAATCTGTATGCTAAATATCTCTGTTGGTTACATCATTCGGGAATTAATCAGGATGTGACCTGTTTGAATAAAATAAAGTGAAAATTCCTTTCTCTCTTCCTTCGTCTTTGTGGCTCACTACCATCAGGAGCACAGGGTGGTGAATTGATTGGACACCTAAAGCACCCCAGGGCCTCAGCAGAGGTGAAGGCTCATGTGTGTTTGGTATGGCACACACAGACTCTGGCCAAAAGATTTTACAGTCTAAAGAGATAAACAGAAGAGGAACAAGGGCAGCATTGTCTTCCCTTTTCTGCACACAGGGAACCAAGGCAGTGAAAAGTCAATGGTTTACTCAAAGTTTGCCGTTTGCCTGAAGCCTATATCAGACAGAATTCCTCTTGAAGACCTTTGCCACAAAGTTGTTCTCATATTCGAAAACTTTGCTGCTTCAGAAAATGATTAATGGCTTCTCTGGAGGTCTGACACCCAAGCTACTGGTAGCATGGAAAAGTAACTCTTGCTTCTGTGAAGATCTGCACATCCTCAGTGGATCTGAGGTGTCAGGCACACTCAGGACTCCCATTTTTTGAGGATGTTTTGACTCCCTGCATCCTCCCTACCTGCAAACTGGTTTAAGGGGCTTATTTAGGCAACTAGAAACTAGCAAGATTTCATTTTGCAGCAGAAATGCAATTGCTTTGTGATTTCTCAATGTGAAAAAGCTTGATGGGGTGGGGAATGCTCATTTTGCAGAGGGGAATGTTCAGTCTACAGATGAGAGTATCTTAAGGTTCAGACTTTGCTTTGCAGGTCACTTGTTGCATCTCTCATTGCTTTGCCCACATGGCTGCTCAAGGGGAAAAGAAAAGCTGGACCACTCTTCTGCTTCCATCTGGAGGGAATGGGTTGAGTTGTCCTCTCATCTCATTCCTGTTTTAAATCACCCGGACTCCCCTGAAGAGCCCCACCAGTGCTACACTGGAGTAAACAAGTGGGAATGTCAGTGTGTTAACCGGCAGAAGCAGTAGGCGGAAGAAGTTTTCAGAGCAGGAACAACCTGAAAGGGATCTAACTTTCATGTTGCGCTTCCCATTGACTCAAGTTTTGTCTCAAGCCTTTTAAAAAAGAGCCCAGCTCTGTTCAGTTGCTGTGCCTGTATGCTGATGCCATAACCTCATCTGCATCTGGCACTCATTCTTAGTCCCACCCCTCTTCTGTCATCCTCTTTGTATCATCCAGCCTCATCCAACTCCCGTTTGACTCTTTATGTAATGCCACTGCATTACACCCCACCTCTAATGCTATCACCACATAATCCATCTTTACTGTGTCTCTAATCTCTTAGTTTTATAATTATTAGCCAGAGCTTTTGCCTCTCTCTTTACCCCAGGACAATTTCTTTCCACAATTTCAACAAACTGATGAATCTGGGGTTATACTCTAAAACAAAACATAAAATCTGTAGAAAGCTCTGGTCTGGCTGGTTTTGGTAGTGATTTGTGATAATGAGCTTATGTTTATCATTTGGTGTTTTTCTCTGCTCCAGAGATGGCATCAGTTATTCTTGGTTTTCTATTGTCAAGCTCTGTTTTTGTTTTCTTTTGGATTTAACATTTCATGGCTATATATACTGAAGAGACTTTTTCTTCTGCTGTTCTGAGGATTTAATCATAAAACTGCCCTTGTGAATGTTCACTGCTGTCATTATTGACTTTCTACGCTGAAAGGCAGGAAATTCTCCGCATAGCTGACCTTCCTTTATGATATTAGCAGTGATTTGTGACAGAAAATTCTTGTCTGCTTCATTTCAGACCTCATCCTACAGTAGCACTGCTAACAGCATTTTTTGTTGCTTAACTGCAAGTCATGGCCTTGGTGTTTGCATTGGCTTCGTGCCACTGGAGCTTACATTGGCGGCCAACAGGTTGCAAAAAAGCAGAACTGATGGAATCTTTGAAAAGTTTAATTTTCCAAAAGGGTTATGCTGCATTACCCAGCAAGGACTACATGCTTATAAGCCGGTTTAAATCAGCACAGATTCTCTAAGGTAGGTGTAGCTCTAGTGATTTACATCAGCAACTGCCCTACCAGCCACAAGGAAAATTAACAGTCTGTATTTTATAAGGTGCAGCAAGAGAAAGAAGTCAGGCTCCCATCAGCGACTTTCCATGCTAGCTTCTGCCGACTACTGTATATCCATGCTCCTTCCTCTCTGGGCTGGTGTGAGTAGCACCACTTTGATGCTTGAGGAACTGAACAAAAAACCCCTTGCATATTGTCTTTAAAATTTTTTGGAAAAAAAGTGGCATCCTTAATTTTTATGTAGTGCAACACACATTTGACCAAAGCAGCCTTAGTAGCACATTAGTTGCATGAAGTCTTGTGTTAGGAGAGACCCTGGCTCAGCGTTGCTGGCCTTGACTGTGAGCCTGCTTACCTTCGCTCTGAGCTGTATTCACAGCCCCAGTTTCAGTGTCTAGGCTGTCTGTACAGTGCCTGGAGAGAAAGCCTGATATCTGAGAATGATTCACATAATCCAGGCTGAAACACAGAGACTATCTAAGCTAGTCAAGAGGAAATACCAAGGAGAAAGGGGCATATTAAATTCTGTATCTCTTTGGAGCTTAAAGCTAGTGGGAGTTATTTGTCTCTGCTCAGGTTTTCGTTGTAAACATGAATCCCCTCCTGACTTTTTATATCTAAAACAGAAGAGGGATCTTTTCTTAGTTAATTAGTGTACTCAACAAGGATCCAAGAACCTGTATTTGAATCTTCTTCCTGAGGCAACTTGAACTTTCATCTTTTATATGAGGTTGGTGAATAACAAATATCAATGGAATGTATCCTGCTTTCAAATAAAAAAGATGGGTAGGTAGAAAGACCTGTGTGAGTACTGTGATCATGGCAAGAAAGAGTCATCCTCGCATTCCTTCTCTCTGCCACAACGAATATTTATTTACCTCCCGCAGATAGTAAGAGATTCAGCAACAGAGTTGAAAAGCTCCAGAAGATCCTGTAATTCAGGTCTTAGAGTCATCTCTTATGGCATGTGTTCACATCTCCTCAGGCAGAGAAAGGATCTGAGCCAGGACACCTTATAAAGCAGGCCACTTCTCAAACAATCAAGTCACAGAGTAAAATATGTGCCCCATCTGCTTCCTGATTATGCGGAAAAAAACTGAAATGTGCAACATGGGACTTGAGAAGGGACATCTGCAGTCATATATTTTTGTAAATATTAAGGCAAGTCTCGTTATTTTGTTTGAAATATGAAATAGGATGTGAGTGGCTCAATGTTTTCAAGATAGATACAGTGATACAAGTATTTAAGGAGCCTCACAGGGGAAGCTTAGGCACGCAAGAAATTCAGATATCTGCAAAGCTGCATGGGCAGAATTTAAATTTTGGTTATTTAAATGTAGATCTGTAAAGTATCAGCTCAGCATCTAAGTGTTCTTGTGAATGTGAGCTCAGGCAGCTAGATCAAGGTAGCAAGGGAGCTCTGGGGCAGAAGGTGCCTCAAAAAGATGCCTCAAAGTCCCTTCCAACTTACAACTCCATTGCACTGTATGGCTATGTAAGGTTCATCCTGGCTGCTGTTGCTTTGAGACTCGGTGAGATTCTGCAATCCAAATTGTTGCTGCAGGAAGCTGCAACCTCAGCTGAGGGGCCAGCAAGGGTCATCATGGATAATGAGGTTCAAATGCCAGGAGTCCAGTTTCGATAGAACTTCTTTTCTTCTTCTGGGAGCTTGTGTAGAGCTATGTTTTTTTTTTTTTCTCTTTCCGCTCCTAGTTATGAGGTACTTCTTGGCCTCTTGTGGAAGCTACTTTCTCTTTTTGGCTGATGGCACTGGTGCTGTATGAGCTGCTGCAGTGCCAGATTGGGGCCTTATATTTTGGACAGAGGAGTGGATCAACTCTTGGTTTCTAGCCTCAGCTCTACCATCAATTCATTCAGTGAGTGAGTCACTTTGTGTGTATGTCTCCATTTATCCATCTCTATGGTGGGAAGGAGACGAATGTCTGTGTCGTGCATCAATATTGTTCCACTCTGCTGGCATACTAGCAGGCAGATGCTGCATGGCCTATGGAGCAGGGCAGGGCTCTGGCTGCAGAGCAGAGTTTCTGGTTCAGAGGAAATTCCTCCCCACGCACACTCTGTTTTCAAATTGAACCAGGGCAAACGTAAAAAATATCTGTCTGTTTGATAGAAGATTTGCGAGGGACTCTCACAGCAACTGAGGTGTCAGGGCAGACTGGAACCCTGCCTTGGGTTTGGCAGAAGCTCATCAAAGCCAAAGCTGAACTGACATCATGAGCTGATATTGTCCAGTGAAAGAGACTATTTTTCTTGGAAGACCCACAGGCTGCTGATCTTGGATCACCCTTTGCCTTGTTTCCCCTTCTATTGTCTTTTATATTATAAGTTATTTCACACAATGAGCTACTAAAGAGGACATCGAGGCGCCTCACCTGAAGCACTGGTCACACCAGAGCATCCCCTGGGAAATACATCGTTTCTACACTCCCAGCCTGCTGAAGTTGTCCTTTCACCATGACAGCGTCTGTGATGGGAAGGAAGGACAGCTTTGGAGTACCATTACCAGCTCTCTGCTCTCACTGTGCATGGGCCACAAAAAGGCAGCTGGCAGCTTCCCTGTTTGGTCTTTGCTCACTCCTTTCCTCCCTGCCCTATTTCCAGGTTTCTTAAAAAGACTGTGTGGGAGTAGCAGTGTCTACAGACACTCACTGACAGCACCAGGATGGAGGAATCAAATGGAAAAGCTGATCTTTTGGTATCTAGTCATATCGCTGACAGTTGCATAAATGTCCATTTTCACCTCAAACAGCCTGCCAGAGGCAGCAGTCAGTCACACCTTTTCTGTGCCTGAAAGGTCTCACAGATGCTGGGATCACTGGAGGCCTTGCAGCTCCAACACCTAGATTTATGAGAATTGGCAAAACATAAATATTCACCTTAACATAACTGTGACAATGTCTAGCACTACACTGATTTAAGACCTGAATATTGACCAGCTGGCAGACCAGCTTTCAGCCTCCTGGCTTCAGCAGCATAGTACCCTCTCCAACCAGACGCATCTTCACGATTAATTCTTCACCATAAAGCTCCTCTGCTTGATACTTCCAAAGCAAACTAGGAGCATTTAATATTTATAAATAGTGAAGATTTCTAACCTGCTTCAGCATTCATTATAGTTGCAGTGATTCAAACCTCCAGCAAAGGCAGAAACTGCCTTGAGCTGAAACTGAGCAACTATCTAATAAAATATAGTCATGAGATGAATAGAAGCTGTATAGTTGAAGTGCCCTGAGCATGCTTGAAAGATTTATTTCCTGGCTTCATCTGGAGGTTTTTTTAATAGGGAGGATATGACTCTCTGTGTATATACATCCATATGGGAGAGAAAAAATCTCCAGTTTTAAGGGGGAAAAGGGGCATTTCCGCTTCTTGAGGAGATGCCACAGGGAAAGCGTTCTTTATTTTACATGGACCTGTTATATTTACAGCTGCATTTCCTGTAAGAAAACAGATGTGAGTGCATCATTCACAGTCTTAAAGTAAAATTTGCCCTACAGTTGTGGTACGCACAGAGAGGCAGTCAAAGCTGGAACGTCTCAAGACTGCACTGTGGGGCCTTGAACCACAGATGGGAAGAGTTTGTATTTGAGTTCAGATAAGGAAAAGGCTGCTAGAGAGGATTCTGTAGCCAGACACAGATTAAGGAGAAATAAATGATAATAAAAACCCCACATATAATGCAGCTTCAGAGCAACATCTCCAGGGTCTGAAAGAGAGATCAGTAATCATTTCATGCCCTCATATCCCTTTGACCTGTTTGCCAGCCTTATCACACATCTCTTCTGTCTCTCTCAGCTGCTACTCCTTGGTTGCTCCTAGGGTGCTTGCTCCAGAGGCTGGAGGTGGAGGGACAGATTAGGGAAGGAAGTTCCTGGGATTCTTCTCCTCTCCCTTTCTAGGCTGGATATATAAAGCAGTGACAATGAAGTTGTCTGACGAAGCAGAGGAAGTGTCCTGTTGCTGGCAGCAGGAGGCAGAGCCATGCTGCAGAAATCTTTCTGCAAAATAATTCCGATTCTGGTTTAGAACAAGACGGAGCCTGTTTGGCCTCCTTCATCCTCTCTTATCAGCTGCTGTTTCTTTAGATGTAAACAATGAAATGATACAGCACTTCAGAAGAGCTTTCACCACTGAAAATACGTTCCTTTGTTACCCCACAGGATTTTAAGTTTTCTCGTGATTTTCTTTCATTTTTCAAACCTGCAATGCGCATCCTAAGTGTTGGTTCTCCCTTGTCTACCTCACTTTGAAACATCTTGTTCACAGACCCTGCTGACATTAGATTGTCATGCCAGAGTAGCTAGGCTGATGCAGTTAAGTTAATGAAGCCATTTATACCCACTGTGTTCACTTGCTAGAGGGCTTACACTAAGGTGGTTTACTAAATGAAAGTGTACTTCCTCAAGCCCTCCCTACTGGTCGAAGTCTTTCCAGCAGGAGTTATACCACAATGTTTTTTCCTCAGCGGTTGACAGACCATTACTCCCTTACTATGGTGCAACTTGCACCTTCTTGATGCAAATCATCTTGAGGCACATCATCTCAGAATTGGCCATGCTGATAACTGGATCCACCTCCTCCAGAGAGCAACTCATCCTGTCCTAAGTGACTTATCTGAGCTAAGCAAGAATAATCATCCTCTTGTGGCATCTCTCTCTCTCCTCCTCTCTCTAGGGAATGTAAAACTCCAGTTCCATAATTTACAGACAGACACATCTGAGTGAGCTCACTCCTAGCTTTAACCTTGCCTTCAGACCCATCTCTAATATGTTATGGTAACAAGAAGAGTATATAGCAAGAGAGTTAGTTAGCCACCCTCTGCTTGAATGATACCTTTTGTCATCTCCTTGGCATGTAAAATACTGTCTTACATTCATGTGCTGTTCATGTAGGAGTAACCTGAGGCGGTCTGAGCATAGGAAAATCTGTACATGAAGGAAAAGAAGTGGAGTTGCCTTAAGCAAGACAACCTTATTTGACCCTCCTCCTTCCTTTACAGCTGGTGTTACTTGAAGCTGGGACAGAGAAGAATGAGAGGACTGAGGCTAAGTCCAGACTTTGGCATGAGGCAGACAGGAGCTGAACAGGTTTTCTCCACGCCTTCCTGCCAGTGCCCATTAATCCTGAGCCACAGTGCCCTCCGTCATTCCAGCTCTTGGTCCTTTCCCTTAATTCTTCTATTTATACCTCCTGAGCTTGAGTCTCCTTTCTTATGTGCGAGTTTTACACCAGTGTAAATACATGGATGTCTGTGGATTTGTTCCTGGCTTACACTCACCTATAAAAGAAAGGAATTAGACTCATCACTTCTAGGCACCAAATGGAGTATCCCCTATCCCTTCATTCTGCTAAATACTACTTGTGTTCTTATTTTTCATCAGTCTGTTCCAACACACAGCAACCTGCTGTTATTCCAGCACTGTATTCTCACAAAGCATCCCCTGATGCTGCTGATGAAGCTGTGCCGGGGACAGTACATACCTCCAGCTTCCTCCATGCTGGGTCGCTCTGGGATAAAGGCTTCCAGTGTTGCCTTCCCTGGGGCCAGTGTCAGCAAGGAGACGTCTATCAGCAGCCGTTCTGTTCAGCATCACCTCTCCACATTCAACCTGGCTATTGTAGATTGTCCTTAGGATTGCTCAGTGTTCCCCGTAGGACCGTTGCAGAGAGCCAGTTAAGGATTTGGACCTTCCTGTTCTCTGCACTGGCCAAATGGAGGAAAAGGCCAGGACTTGTCTTGAAGAACTGAAGTCTAAGCGCGGCATTATATGTTCTTAATAAAGGAGTGATTATATGAATCACAGTAGCAAAATGTTCTTGCAGAGCACATGCCCCACTCCCTGACTTAAGCGTCCAAGGGCAGCTGTACATCATTCCAGAGGAGGCTTTCGCCTTAGACATGGGTTAGTGTATAGCCCCCTGTGTTACAGGGGAGTAGCTACAGAGCTAGGATTCAAGAGTGTCCTTAATGAAGTTACTGGTGGCTGTTTATTGGACAAAAATAAATTCCAACTGGCCCATATAACAAATGAAACTCAACTACAAAAATGTAATGATATTTATTCACACAGCTGCCAGCAAACTCACATGCACCATGAGTCATTCCAGATGTGGATAAAAACAAAGTCTGTCTGTGAAAGTAAGTTTCCTGATCCCGAGGAGACTTGGTTTGGGAGAGGAGCTGCACACTGACTTCAGCTGTACTCAGAAGAGCAGACAGGTTCTCCTTCAAAGGGGGAGGGGGACAGGAAAAGCCATTTATTTATTCCTGAAAAGAAAGGAGGTACGAAATTAAAAAGCTACTATACAGCTAGACATACGTATTGTAAAGAGAAGGATGCTTTGGAAGACTTTGCTGCTGCTGCTGTTCTATTACAGTGCTCATGCCACTGTGACCCACAGATGGAGCAGAGGTAAGATTTAAACATGAAAAACTATTTAAGAGAAAATTTTGAGTTTGTAGATTTGGTCTGAAATTATGTTCCATTATACATATATATACATATATATACAATTTGTCCCTCCCAACTTTGGAATTCTTTTTCTTCATTAAATAGGTCAGCTAAATAATTATATAGACAAATAGGAAAATACACATGCATAAGTGCCTAAAGGTAAAATTATATATGTATTCTATTATAATACAAATATATATATAAAATATCCCAAGAACCAAAACTACATTCGTTTCTCACTTTTTCCTTTCTCTCTCCTTCTCCTTTTTCTCCTGCATTAATAAAAATTATAGGTCATGAAACCTTAAAGCAAAAGCCTATGCAGTCAAAGGTGGCATAATCTTCTACTGCACCAGGCAGATACCCAGTAATAGTAAAAACAACAGTGCCTGGATTGTGCAAGGTGCCTAGGAATGCCTACCACCCTACCCTGACAGACTAGCACATACAACATAGGGAAAGCTACCCCCGATGTTATCAGGCTTCAGCTGCCAATATGACAATATATAATTGTGACATATTTATATTCAAGTGTGTGACAGTAACACATGAAATGATTTGGGACTATTGGATTGCATAGGAGATGCTTGCTTAAAAGCTAGTGTCCTTTCCCTTTTTTGCTTTATTCTATCCTCCGGTATTTGGCACGGGTTTGGTAGCTGCTGGAAGTGGAGAAAGGAAACACCTCCCAAAAGATTTCTTTGGTTCTGATATTGAAATTCACAGATACTTAAAGGAACTAGAGTATGTTAAAAAACCAAGCATTCACATGCCCCCCTCCCCACCCCAGTCTCCCATGTCTTCCGCATTATAGCTGGTTCCTTTCTAGTCTGCTATTTGGGTTTGGTTTTGATTTTGTAGGGCAGGCAATGGCTGAATGAAGCAATGAAGAGCTATGCAATTCTGCTAAGGCTGTATGAATGCTTAATTGTTCCCTACAGTTAGTGGGGGCTCACTGACAGAGCATTAACCTGGGATTCATAATGGCAGGTTCTTTCCCCAGCTTTCCATGAGCCTCTTGGATGATACTGGATGAGTCATTGTACCTGCATGTACCTTACTTTTCTCTTACCGTATAATAGAGGTAATGACAGCAATTGTCATCATAAAATCCCTTAATTCTGTAGATAAGAGTTTGTCTTATGGGATAACATGTAAAAAGGTGAGGAAATCAGAACTAGATCTGCATATATGAAAAAACCCACCCTACCTTTTGGAAGAATGAGGCCACCTTACATATGAAATGGAAAAATAGCAAAAAGAAAGGAGTTCATTTCCATGGAATAATCACTATGTAATTTAAGGATGTTCTTCACTTTTTCTCACACACTTATTTTAATTAAACAGCAACAACACAACCCTAAAAGGAACCCATGCAACTATTAAAGTCCAATTTTAATCACCATGAATATTTAAAGGAAAACATCAGAACTCTATTGTGCCTTTTGAGAAAGCAGATTGTTGTCAAGCTGGAAGCTCTAGAGCTTGTTTTTGGAGACTTCAGAGGGAAGAGAAGATTCATTCCGTGTTGTGATAAGGAGTTCAGTTCTCACAAATATTTTATACAGACTTCTGCTGAGGAGGAAACCAGATTTCTTCTCCACAGCTGCTGGGACTATTGAGCTCCAAATATGTTTTAGAGGCATGACTCTTTCAACAATAGCTACTTCAGAGAACCTCCACTCCCCTAAACTGTCTATGTGTCAGCTGAACCAATCCCATCCTAATCTGCAGTATCCAGAGGGCTAAAGCACTGTCCTAATTTTTGAATTGCTTAGAAACCTAAGAGGAAATTTGAGTACCGAGGCACGACACACCCTTGTGCACACTCAGAGCTCTTTCCTCCCTCCACAAATGACAACTGAGTCTTGTCTGGGTTAAACCTCAGTCATTTAAGTCTTACCCAACTCCTGATCTGAGTTTTGCAATGGAAAAGCAAAGACAGATCAGCATCTGGTCTGATGGAAATGAAAGACAGATCTGCATATTATCTCCATGTTGACTAGTAGTCCAGATTATTTACAAAACAGTAGGACAAAGGGTCCTGCTTTAATTACCAACAGTTGTTGTTTGTAATAGAAATGAACTATCAATGTTGGATAAAACAAGGTCTAGCTTTTACTGCTTTTTCATTAGGGGGCACTGGGGCAGCCTTGGATGCCCAGCCCTTGTAACCAAGTATTTAAGCTTTGGCTCAAGAAAAAAGTCGGACCTGAGGAAAGACGAACATACTTGTGCTGACTGCTGAGTGGGAACTCCAGACTGCCACCTCCCTTTTCCCTTTGCTTTTTACGAGCATCAATGAACGGAAAAAAAAGCATTTCTGGCAGGAAAACTGACCGCTTTTTTTTTTTTTTTTTACTCCCTCAGCCATTTGCATTAAAAATGTCACACACTCCTCAGCCTGCCTAGATCCAGCTGAGGACATTGGTCAAGAAGTCACAGGCAAAGCTTGGTCCTTAGGATGAACATGTTCAGAATAATAAAGAAAAGATCCTGAGTGGTGATGAAATAATTTGCTTATCACCATCTCAGGTTTCCTTGAGCCTCTTGTAGGCTTAGCTTATGGTATTACCCTCTCAGATTTTGTGAAGCACCTGTCTAGGCAGAAAAGGTAATGTTAGGTCTCTATTGAGTGATATTCTCTATGAGACGGTAGAGGTGAGGTCACATTAATTTCTGAAGGTCCCAAATAAGAATTCCAGATCTTAAGAGATGTTTTTGCTGAAGAAACCAAGGAACAAATCCTGTTGAGGAAAAAAAAACAAAACAAAACAAAAAAAAAACAACCATGCAGCTGTGGTAAACGGAGACAGTGTCACTGATTGCCACCCAGCTGCTTTCATCAAACTGCTCTGACGAGTTACCAATACATTGGAGAGCAGAAGTTAGCTTCAGATCTGCATTATAAGAATTGCCTGTTCCCTGAGGAGAAACCCTAAGGCAATCCTTAACATGTCTCATCTCAGCTGGCTGTAGTTTATTCGCTGTAAGGGCTTCCTGATTCAAATAAATGGCACACAAACAGTAGCATGCTTGGTATATGGTTGCTCAGGGAGTGAAGATGCAGTACGATTTCTTGTGGTTGTGGCTTCTTGGACAGTGGGGAAGCAGCTGCAATGGTAAGGTCACCCCTCAGTCGAGGCTGGAAAAGGAGATGTTGAAAGACACGAAACAAGAAGGTAAAACTCTTTCTACCCATCAGTGGGAAAAGGATGTATTAGCTATATTAGCACCACTGAGGTTTCATGCTTTTGGGGAATGGCTGTGCTGTGCCTTCAGACCTCAAAAGCGATATTACAATGGCATCCAGATCTATCTGGTCCACATGCATTATTTTGTACCCAGTCTCTAGTGCTTGATGAAAGTCAAATGGTTGTTCCATAACACCAGGGGAACAGTTTGTTCTTCTTCGAGGCTTTCTGCAGAAGGAATTACTTGGAAGAACAGAAGGCCTATCCTCCTTGATTTCCCCAGAACAGTGCAAACTTTCAGTATTTGCTCTAATGTTGTGGCAACTGAGTTTGTGAGTTTGATGGAGCAGCTGCTACATGAGCAACTTTTGCAGGCTGCTTCTGCTTGTGGGCTTAGCTACAGCAGGCTGGCAGCTCTCCAGTGCCAGGAGAGGGAGGACTATGTAGAAGAGAAAGAGAGACTGGCTGTTGCTAGAAAGCCAGACAGTCCTTTTACAAGGAAGCAGTGTTTAACATATTCTATACTCTGCGATTATTTGCTACATATCAGGTTGCTGGTCATCTTGCCGTGTGGGCAAAGGATGAATGCCTTGGAGATTAGGGCATGCACTGCATCCCCATATCTTTCGAGCTTATTTGCCTCTCTTCCTCCCCATTGCATCCTTACAGCCAGGCATTCCCTTCTTGAGCAACTTCTGGGATTCCACCACTGACAGTAACACCTGTTTGACATTTTTGGCTTGGACGGCACAAGCAAAGGGAATGTGGCCTGAACACAGCATGTAATTACAACACAAATGATCAAACACATATACACATATATGCCCAATGGGCCTTCAGCATACCAGGTTATGGTCTTGGCTTATATAGGACATGCTGAGGTTTCCAAAGGTCTGGTCCAAGGGTGAAAAGAAATTACACCAGCTGGACCGGCTACGAGAACTTTTTAAAGTGCAACATCTATTTAACTTCCTTTAATTTCCATAAAGCCATTGTTATCCAATTCTTAAAACATGTAGTGCACATAAAACAATGAAAGATATGAAATGTTATGAAACAGAGCCAACTCTCTCTAAGCCTGGCTGTGTAAAGAATGTTTCTTCTTATGGAGAAAATGCGATATTTCCCTTTTTTTCTGGCTCCCACGTGATCATTTGGAAAATTGCCTCAACTGCCCCAACTTCCCTGCTTGTTGGACCCATTCCAGTGACCTCACTGGAGCTGCCAAAGGATTGATCGATCTGCTGCAGAGGTTTTTTCCCACCTACCCTGAGTCTGTTCCATAAGTCTGTACCAGTTCCTGGGAACGCATGTTTGTAGGCTGGAGTCTTCTGGTCTGGGGGTTTATTTGCCTGATGCAAGTTATTACGCACCAAGTATCGCAACTGTACATGTAAAGAGAGGGAGGCACTGCCTGAAGGACAGTCTGGGATTGAAATTCAGAGGTATTAGCTTTGCAGCTGGATGACCTGAAGAAGACAATTTATATATCTATGCTTTAACTTCCTGAATTCCTTTGCAAAGAGCTGTATAAGAGATGAGTACAAATGTATGTCATAAATCTAAAAATAGATCCTTAAAAAACAAATTGTCCTACACTGTAAGTAGCAGGAAGGAGGCATTAGAAGAATATTTTCTGCCCTTTAAGAAATTAGAAGAAAGCAAAGACAAAAATATGTTTTCAAGCAGATCTGGAAAACATTTGAGAATTAATGAACTAAGGAGGCAACTAGGATATCAGCATGGCCCAATGGTGTATGTAGCAGAGATCACAGTCCCAGGGCCGAGGCAAGCTGCCTGCCTTGCACTTCACAGGACAGTGCAGGGACTCTAGCTGGTGTCCCAGCAGGGTAATAGTCACGTGCATGGTATCTGCCCAAGGGAATGAACTCTGCCTTTCAACAGGGATCACCTGGTTGGACCCGGTGCCACACTGATATGGCCATACTGCTTCTGGCTCTGGCATCTCTGCCCTATGCTTTGCTGTGCGGCGCAGACATGGCCCTCCCGTTCCTTCTGGCAGATCCCTTGGGCATCAGCCGTGATGGCAATCTGAAACTATTATACAAAGCATTGCATTAAACTATTGCAGGAAGAGCAGGGAGAGGACTGAAGAAGGGGCTGAAAATGGATTAGTTATTAGGACCTGGGAAAGCTGCTTGGTGTTGCGAAAGTTAACTGTAATATAACAGTCTCTGAATGGATTTAACCTCTGTAGGATAAATACCCTATAGGGTGGGGCTGTGACTGTAATCAAAATCCTTTCTAGCATGTCCTGATTCCCCAAACGCTCCTTTAAGGTGCAGACTTAATTAATTTAACCTGCATGGAGGATGGTCCCTGAATCAGAATTCACAGTGGATATCTGAAACGGAAATACATACAAAGGATGCTTAAAAAAATGAAAGTTTATAATCTCTTGTAGGGCAATGGTGTTAAACTGTGATGAGATCAGAGGGAGGATAGATTATAGAAGCTTCCATATTTTAGTTTAGATGACAGATGGATATTGTACTCTATAAAAGCAGTCATGCTGTTAGCAAGGAAGGATCTAAGCGATTCTGAGGCTCTTTTCACCACAGGAAGCAGCCAAAAAATGGCTAAACTTACAGCTCATACAGTCATAAACTGGTTGACAGATTCAAAAGTTAAAAAGAGAAAGGAGCTAGACAATTTTGAGGAAATCTGTGTAAGCAACAGGAGGAAGACACATGAGGTAAAGCTGTTTTCTCTTTGATATGTGCTAGACTAAGTGAGAACTATGAGCTGAAAGTGGCACCAGTAAAATCTTCTCAGTGATCCCACTTCCACCCCAGTACTGAGGACTGGCAAGTCAGTAAGACATTTGATGCCACTTTGGTCATTTTTGTAGGATGCCTGCATGCTGTAGTGTCCCATCTATTTGCCTCAATCCCAGGTATAGAACTGTCACGGGATCCAGATCTGTTTGTACAAGGGTCCTCCTGTCGCAACCCAAGTCCAGCTCAGAAGCACCTCCTGCCATTCAAATCCCTCCTTTACACTTTCACATGGAAATAGGTCCTTTCACCTTACCTTTAACAACTGCCTCACTGCTCTTAATGCATGCTGTTAAGCTAATGTTCCCTTCCATAAGTGAAGCAGCTCTGTTACGAATGAAATAACTTATGTACACAGGCAAAGACTCTGTGAGTCCCCTCTTGATTATCTTACACTCAACTGTTGGGCCGAGAGACCCCACTGGTACCTGGCATTATGCAAATGCACAAAAAAACATCTTTCCTTCTTCAAAGAACTTTCAGTGTAATTAAGGAGAGGAAACGTTAGCATCCCTTTTCACTGTGAGCCACAGAGTAATTAAATCACTTGCCCCAGATCTCTTCAGGATGACTGTGTGCGTGTAGTCCCGTATGTTGTTCATAGTGGTGATTTTTTTTTAATTCTGTTTCTAAAGCATAAAGTGCTTTTCTTGTTTTCTTGGGGTAGATCATGCCAGATTCAGCAGCAGCATAATGACTTCTGAGGCAGAAAGAAATCCTGTCAGAAGCACTGAATAGTACAATACCATTGAAAGGAAAGTCAGCAGGTCTTAATGAACATCATCAGGCTGCAGAGGCTCTGATTACTCAAATAGTGACAGGCAAGATGTAAATTGCTGAGGTAAAGCACTTAGTGGTGGAGCAATTAACTTTGCACGCAGTGCCTGTGCTTGGGTTCAAGGCAGGGCAGGACCCATAGGGCCAGCCTAGGATGCTGGAACGCTGGTGCTTTCCTGCATGCACAGCCTGCACTCACTTTGAACTGGGGCTCTGCAAAACCATGCACTCTTCCTCTGCACCCCGGTGGCTCTGCTGAAGGGAGCTGAGTCCATCCAAGATGCAGAGAAGCTAGCTGGGTACATGGACCCGGCTGCAGCAAAAACAGGGAGCTGTGCAAGTGCCTTGGTTTGAAGTGGGCAAACCAGTCTGCTCCTTGCTTTAACTTTAAAAGCACTGAAATATGCAAACCAGCACCACTGAAGTCAATGAGAGTTTTGCCACTCTCAGGAGTGAGGCCACAATCTCGGTCATTATCTGGAATTTGGTCTCCTGTAGTAACCCTGATTGTTAAATCTTCCAGCCCAAAGATGTTATTTGTTGGTTAAACCGTTTTTCAGCAAAATGGCACTGGCATGGGTGAAGCTCATGCAAGTCAGCTACATGGATAGCTGATGGTGGGAAACAGAGGAGGAAATGTATCAAAGCATCACGAAAAGAAAGAAAAAGCAATTTGAGGATAAGCTGCAAATAACACTTGTGGGGAGACACATAGACAAAAATCCTCAAGGGGACAGTCATCTACAGGGTTTTCTCTCCCACTGGAAGGAAAAAAAGCAGAGGAAGGGATCCTGTATGCCTCTATTGTCTCTGTGTCTTTCATTACCCTGAAATCCTGTTTTATTTGGCTATTGCTATAGCAGTTTTATGATATATCCCCCACAGCATACTTGCTAATACAGAGATAATAAACTAGCCTGAGTCCACACCACAGGGCCCCCTTGCCTACTCAATGGCTAACCCTTAGCCCGTAACTCCTTTTATTCCCCCTGAGGTGCTCCAGGCTGCAGCAATAACCTGGCTCCTCTTGTCTGGCTATCAAGTGCTTGTGGCAGGGCAAGCTCAGTGCTGGGCTTGAGACTAAGAAGAATGTGAGAAGGAGAGGAGCCGAGTTAAATAAGCTCCACTATTCCCAGTTTCCACAAACATTCCTTTCCTCTGGTGAAAGCGTATGTGGGGCCTTTCCTGGCCCAGTTTGCCGGTTAGGTTTGGCAGCTCCCCAGTTCCCCTGAGATCGGCACGCATACCACTCGTCCTCTGGAAATTCCTCCCCAGCCACAGGGAAACAGGTCACCAGCCAGGAGCCAGGCTCCAAACTCGCTGAGTCTCTCTCCACTCAGGAGGAGCCAGGTGGGTAGCTGAAACAAAGTCGCTGAGAAAGGGAAAAATAAGTTGTTCAAAGCTCAGAGGTTATTTGGGAGGAAATGGGACAGTGGAAGGGCAATGCTGCACTGCAGTCTCCTGTTGGAGACCCAAATTCGCGAGGTCTTCTGCAATACCTGCGTGACCCTCCTCACCCCCAGGCATGGCATTGGCAGAGCAGAACATTTTGGTTATGTTTTGCCTAATTGTGAAGAGAGTAAACTGCACCAGACTGTATGTGGATATCCGCGGCGAGCCAGAACATCAGGATTTCATCGTCTCCATCTATTTGGCAGGTGGTGGCATGCCCAAATGGAGCCGATGCTTCTAATCTCTTCTCTGTCTTGGAAAGAGTACAGGCTTTCCCATCTGGCAGGGCTTATTTGAGCCACAGAGAGGGAGACAAGAGAGGCAACGGTAAAAGGCAGAGATGCTGAGAAAGAATAGAGAAAAAGCTGGAGGTAAAAATGGTAAATGGGATGAAGTAGTATGAATAAGAGAAAAAGAGGAAGAAAAAGAAAAAGTGTGGGGAAAGAGAAAATGTGATAAACGTGAATGGGAAAGATTAAAGCACACATACATTTAAGATTAGGGTAGCATTCAGCCCCTTGTCAGCATGGTATGCATCCCCATTTGAACCTGCCCTTCAGAAGATGTCCATCTGTCACAGCTGGTCTTCATCTTATCTGTCTGCTTCTCAGGCTCATGGGATGGTTGCATTTCTCTGGAGCTGGCACTGCCTTTTTCTCACATAAGCTGGACTCATGTTTGCTTCTAGTCCCCACCAGCCTCTCAGCACACCATTGGATATTGTGATACACTAGTCTAGGCAATTCACCACCGGTCACAGTATAGAAGTTCAAGTTACTGCTACTGAATCAACAATACGTCGAGGTCTCTGCACATCTCTCTTTTTTTTTTTCCTCCCTTTGAACTTTCTAAACTATGTAGGTATGAAAAAAGACTCTTCCCACTGCCCAGGAAACACCCTGTTTTATTCCACAGAAGCTGCAAGAAACTTGCTCTTTTAGAGAACTATGGGGCATTTCCCACTAATACCAGTCAAGCTTTCCCATTAACACCAGTCATAGTAACAGTGCTACAGCTGCACAAGTCCCTGTTTCCCCCTATCAGTCCCTGGAGGAATGGATCAAGTTCTGCAAGCCTTCGTTTCCTCCCTGGTTTTCATAATGCTCACAGCCATGACGTTATGTTTATGCCTGGCTCTGAAGAAACACAAAGAAATTGTTTATTGAATTTATTTATTAAACACAGATTTTATGTCTGGGGGAACTGTTTGTGTCTTAAGCCCCCTCCTAAAATAAAAGACATTTAAGGCATGCCTCATTTTTATTTACTGCAATTGTTCATGGCTTGGCACTGAACAAACTCCATTTCCAGTTAAACACTACTTGTAGACATCCTAATATAGTACAGCATGTGTTAAGTGAAACCATTCATTTGTCATAGTCGCAGCAACTTCTGGTTTTCTGGATTACCATGCCAATTTGGCAGAAAGTTTTGGAAGGTAGTAAGTCTAACGATAAAAACGTATATACTGTTTGTTTTGTTGCTTTCTGCCACCAGGGTTTTTAATAAACAGAGCTCAAAGGGGCTGACCTACCTTGACTTGTACTTAGCAAATCTAAAGCTCGATTGGGTGCTCACAAAGGTACAAGGATAGAAAAGTACCCAAAGATTTTTCCGCACTGGGGTGTCCCATAACAGGAATCAGATACAATCAACAAAAATGGGATACAATCAATCAGGCCCATTTAGGCTCAAGTGGCAAAGGGCAGTGTATGACTGCCGTGTTGGGCTCCCCAGCAGAAAGAGGATGATGATGTGGCCCTGCTTCCACACAGGATGCCTGGGAGAAGCCAGGGTGAAATGAACAGGCAGCACGGTGTCTGAGCTCAGCTCAGAGGATCCCAGTTTTGATGAATGGACTGCAGATACCAGGTGTCCTCTGTCAACTATCAAGAACAGCCAAAACCTGCTTTCTGGCCCAGGCTTGGGGTTTTTAGCTGTGTTATCTAACCTTCCTGCCTTCCTGTACCAGGTCCCTGTCTCTCGCTGTGCCCCATCTCTCCCTAAAACCAGCCCTAATGCACCTAGGGAAGACAGCAGCCGCTTGGCTGAGGTCTGGGCAATGCTGCATGCTGTGGATGGAGGGAATCCTCCAGGAATGCAGAGACCCAAGAGGGGGATTTAGATGTTTAGCAATGGGACTGAGAAAGATGAGGCAGTCATAAGCTGGCAATCGCACAGACTGGGGGCTTGTCTTGCCATGGTGCTGTATTTCTCATGTTCACAGGGGGGAAATGCCATGGGCTCCAGCTGATAAAGAAGTCTGTCTTTAAAGAGTCTGCCTGGTAAATAGCTAAGTGTTAGGGATGCCATAAGAAATTGTATTTCCCTAGAAAGACACTCCTTTTCTAGCCAGAAATTGTATTTAGGGAGCAGGCTGTTGGACATTTGCTGGGAATTTCTGGATGCCCTTCAAACCCTGAATGACTAACTGCATGTGCCACAGACCATCAATCCAGCACGCATCTGGTTATGTCAGCCCTAATCTCTGCGCACGCTGCTCACAGCCAGTGTGGTCCAGCTGAGGTGACCTCCAAAGCTGAACAACACATGCACGTATATCCTCCAAAGGAACATATGAGAACTCTTAAGCAAAATATCACCATCAAGGCAAAGAGCTCAGTTTCTACTTGCACAAATTTGTCAGTGAGGTAAATGTAACCAACTCGTTACATGTCTTAAATACTCTATACGCTCCCTCCTCTCTATTTACATGATCAAAGATGGAAGTGTGTATCACGTCCAGCTGGCTTTTCAGACCCATCTATGATGTTCCCCAGGAGCTTTTCACTCCTGGTTGAATTCATGCTGCCAAACAAGACATAAACTGTCAAAGAAGCAAATGTATCTCACCTGGCGCCTCTGTATATGAATGCTGCTGAACCCGAGGCTGCACCTCAGCACCCTCTGAATGTCTGCCTGCTGAGGTGGAAAAGAGTGCTAGTCCTTCTCACTGCAATTCAGCTGGGAGCAGCTACTTGAACATATTGTGATTTACTTATCTGTTTTCAAAACCCAGTGCATTTCCTTATGGGTGCTTTTGTTGACAAAGTAGTGCATGCATTATTTAAACAAAGTTATAAATCACCTTCTGAGTGTCCCTTTCACAACAAACTGGAGCGCTCACGCCAGCCTCTCTCTCTAACCCAATGCAATAGGTAACAGCTACTAATCCAGTGTGTCCGAGGAGCTCAGCCATGACAAACTGGTTTGCATTCTGCTTCATTCTTAATATCTGAGCACTGCTCAGAGGTCAAAACAGAACTTAAAGATTACTGGGGCTAGCATCTAGAAGTATAAATAGTGGGACAAATAGTCCCTGCCTTATTTTGTGGCCATGTTAAATGTCAACCTACCCTATAAATGATTAGTTTGTTGTATTAGTGTGCTCCAGTATCTCAGACAATGATTACCTATTACCTATAGGCCAAAAACCAGTAATAAAATTCCCCTAATATGACAAAAGGAAGTCATATGAAGGTAACGTAGATGAATATCAATCACAGGTTCATAACCAGATGATCTCTATAAGCTTACCTGGGAGACTGTCATCACTACCAAGCTGAGGAAGAACTGTCATGCAGAATTATCACACGATGAAGTCTAGTTTTTGCAAGGAGTTCTTCTCTAGGCACAAGACGACAGATGTCAGATTGACCAGAATATTTTTCATTAGCAGCCTATAACGACAACCCACGGAGTGTATACATGCTGGCAAAAACTTTTCTAAGTAAGCATATTTCATTATGCAAGCTTCAGAGTGTTTAAATAAGTAAAAAGAAAGCCCAAATCCAGGAAAAGACAGGTTGAAGTTTACAATGTGAGTACCACAGTAGCTTATCTAAAGTACTTCTCCACAGTAATAATGTCTTCTTTACCAGTCCCCACACTCAGAGGAGTTAAATCAAAGAACAAACTCCCAGCTGGTTTCAGTCAGCAACATGCTAGAGGTTTTCACTGGAAATCAAGTCTTCCTCCCTTTCTCCAAATTTATTCTTCCTAAGTTTAGAGCATGATATCATTAATATTTTTTCCTTAAACATTTACTTAGACTATTTTCCTGTAAGCCAAAATCTATTTTACAAATTCAGCTCAAAAGACTCCAGGAGAAGAGAATGTATGGTAGGGAAGAATAGCACTGAGTCAAATACATGGGACATTTGGCAGGGTCCTCTTGGGCAGGGAGCCATTGAGAGATGGCATCTGTAGGGGCAGGAACTGCAGCAGTGAAAGATGTTGACTTTTGAATTTCCATCAATTTCAGGAACAACTGTCAGCATTTTGTGCCTTTCAGGTCCCACTCCTCAGAAAACAAGATATTTGGGTTATTTTGTTGGCTATAAGGTTTCTATAAGCCTGAATCTAACCTTCTTTTTGCTCCTATCCCAAGCGTGCCTTTCACAGCACAGGGCTCTCTCTGACCTGGTTGCCCACAGAGCAGCATCACGGGGCTGGTGGTGCCAGCTCAGGTCATCTGAGGACCTTGTCCACAGTGTCCAACTGCCTTTAGCAATTTGCAATACTCTGGCAGAGCTTTCTGTATTTAATGGTGAATCCAGTTGTATGTCAGTCTCAGCTTTATTTCAGCAGACTGTGAAACCTGAAAGATCTAGGAATAGCCAGATATTAGGAGAGCATGAACTAACAAAGAACAGTGGAAAAATGACAGCTTTGTAAAATGGAAATCCCACATGTGTGTTTGTGGAGTGGGGAAGGTAGCTATAAAAATAATCCATTTTGCATTCATCCTTCAGATTTCTTTGCTGTTTCCAGCAATATCACAAAGATTGTCTTGACCCACCATTGCATCTGCACACATTGAAATCCACCAATTAGATTTTGTGGATGATTATATTTGAGTTCCATTATTTTTTTAATATTATTTTCATGCAGATGCAGAAATAAACATAATGGGGCCCAGACATTCATGCAGGTGTGAACTTGACAGAATGACCCTTCCCACCATGACCCTCACTCACTGCTCCAGGAGAAACATGTGGTTCCCCTGCCTCTTACCCAGGGATGCAGCACAGCTTTTCACCCTTCATGTTCTGCTCAGGTGGCAAAACAGCTGTACCGGTCCGGTTCAGAAACATACCTGAATCCATCTTCAGCTCTTAGTTACTTTCTCAGACTTCTTGTCTTTATCATCACTACTAGAAAACATACAATTTTTTGAAAAGGCATTGTGTCCAGAAATAACTCCTTTCCTCACAAAAAGGACCTAGTATCCCCCTGCTTTTTGTTTATTGGGCAAGGCTGATTTATATGCTTTCTCCATCCAGCACATATTCCTGTCATTAAGAAAACCAGCAGCAGGTGCACTGACATTTGGAGCTCAATGAACAGCTGGAAAGGCAGCTGGGGTTTCCCTGTTTTTGAAGAACAAGTGAAATCCCAGAGCAGATGAAGCAGAAAACTGGGATTCATGTATTCTCCTCCTAACAATTTATTTCAACTTGGATGGGGATTTGAAGGAAAGGGGAAGACAATTCTGGTTCTTTCTAATCTGAGGGAGAGGAAATGGTCAGTGTAATGTTTATTCCTCCTCAGTTTTGAGCTGCGATATTGATACTTAGCGAGTTTGAGGAATAGCTTGTTCTTTCGCATGTGTGCTACTATATATGGGTGAGCAGTTCATACACAAATAAAATAATAAATAGTTTGTTATCAGTTCAACAACAGTTCCTATATCTACCATCAAACACTTGAATTTACTTGCTAGTTGAAACTACTCACAGATGGCTTAAGTGAATAATTCCAGGGTCCCCATAATTTCTTCTGTTTTTCTTCACCTCAACTAACAGCTCCATGATCTCAGTGGGGCAGTTCCCATAGGATAATTCAGCACAGGACAATTCAATCAGCAATAACAAGAAACCTTCATTATTTTTCTTAATCTGCAGATGATATGGCCATAGATTTTAAAGTCAGAATGCCCATGGATTTTTTCAATTTGGCCACCTGCACAGAATTTCATGTAGTGTCTCTTTCAACAGATCCAATGCGTTGTGTTTCATTAATGCATATTTTCTGAAAAGGCAGACAGTTCAAACTGGAAGACATCATGAGATGGAAAACTGCTAATTCTCTTGCTAGCATGCAGTAGGGCATTGCCATTCTGCCAGATAAAAAGACAAGGTAACTTCAAAGAGAGCTGCTAAATCGCTAAATCTACATAGTATTGGTTGTTTAGATAAAGCACATGATATTGTTCCTACTTTCTGAACAGACATTTTATGTAACTAGTCAATGACATCAGTTAATACTTGGACTGAAGAATCTGAGCTGTCATTCGTGATAATGAAATAAAATTCATACTATTCCCTGCTAGGTCTGTGGTTCAAATGGGGCCTTTGATTCCTTTCTCACCATCCAGTCTTGGAATAAATTTTAGATATTCTTTGTGCCAGTTGAATTTACTCTGTTAAAAGTTTAGGGGGATGTAAGCATAGAAGGGAAAGAAGTATTTGGCAGCTAATGGTCCTGCAGCTGATCCTCACCTCTAACAGGAGCAATGATTACACTAGTTGAGGCGGCCATCCACAGAAAGGAGCAAATGAGCTTCTTGGTTAGATCAAGGGTGTGTATTCATGAGGAAAGGTTTCTACTTTTCCTAACCTGAGCCGATGTCCATCCTTATGTCATCTGAGAACTGGAATCATCACCAAATGTCCTAAGGCAGTTGGACCACACTTGCACTGGGAGTCTCTCACACGTAGGAGCGCTGCTGGCGTAGCAGCTGTGATGGGGAGTGAGACAGCTAAAATCTACCACTCTTTTTTTGGTTTGCTTTTTCCCTTTATCCATGACTAGGCAGATCCCTGGCTTGGCTCACTGTGTGGCCACACAAAGCGGTGTCAGCACAAAGGGAAGGAGGGAGAGCCTGACTGGGGGGATGCCCCTTGCAGCTGCAGCTGTGATTAGGTCAGCCTCGGCAAAACCCTAGCTGCTCAGTCGCCTTTGCCTGCCAGGAAACCAAGGAAGCCCGACTGAAAAAGAAAGTACAACAAAATGTAAAAAGGCCATTCTTAACTACTGGACGCCTCTCCTCTGTGCTCAGTGTCTCACCTCTGTGTAAATACGTACCTGGGAGGTGGTGCAGGGCTTGAGCTCACCCCTTTGGGCTCTGTGATGCTAATATAAAAAGGGCAGAGAACTGGAGAGAGAGAGTTTTGGTTTTGAAGGGCTTTCTTTTCAGAGCAGCAATAGCATGATGATGCATGGAGCTCTTGGAGCTGCTGCAGCTCTGTCTTTTCCCGCGAAGCAGAGCTCTGATTTCCATTGCTCTCGCTCCATTGTTCAACAGGAGAGTCACCCACTTCGCTCTGCTCCTGGGGTCCTTCCCCACGGCTCAGCACTGAAACGCCAACACCTGGCTGTATTTCTTCCCTCCCTCACTCCCTCCTTTCTCTGCTCCTTCCTGGGAGAAATGGAAGTAGACTGGATCATCATTATATCCCTTCATTTGTTCATTTGTAAGAAACATTTTCAAATGTGTTTAATTAAGATTCCTTCGTGCCTTCCCCTTACATAAGGGCTGTTGTGAGCAACACAGATAGGGAAGGAGAGGTGACCCTGCAATGAAGACAGGGATATAAAGCACTGGTTCATTGTCCAACTCTGCCTGAAATTTGCTGTGTTACCAGAATTGCTTATTGCCTCTGTGTTAAACCTGTGGAACAGAGTTGATATTTCCTTTCTTTATTGCTGCCCTTCACTCATATAGTGTTCACCATAGCCTATCCCCAGTTCCTGGTAATATGGCAGCAAAGTGAAGGATAACAATATATTTCACTTACTTCTTTCCTTCAGTTTCTCTGTGTGCATTTTTTCTCTCCACGCCTTCTGCGGCAACTTTATTCCAGCACATTAAAGGCCTCTCTTGGCTGACTGCATCTTTTTTTGTGAGCATAAATAACTCCAGGTGGGGACACCCTCCTCATGACCAAGGGAAGAATAAATAACACAGCATACATTGCTCCAGGCTGAGAATGGGTGAAAATGCTGCATAATGGAAATTCCATCTGAGGCAATAAATTCTCAGACTATTTTAGCTGGTTGATGCTAGTCATATCTTTGAAACCATTTTACTTAAATCATAAAAGAAAAATATATCCTGCACCTCTCACAAACACAGGCTCAGATGCACCATTTCCTTCTCTAGCAATGTCCATTTCTGTAAACATAAGGTTTTTTTGGTCTTTCTAATACACCTTTACATTTCCTACTCATGCCAAGTAGCTAGAAAGGCTATTACCACTCTAGTTTTCATATAGAAACTCTTGCACGTTAATCTAATCTAACACATCTCAGGACATTTATGAAGCGCAGAAGTGTAGGTTGGAGTGGGTTTTGTTTTAGGGAACTGAGACACCTTCCAGAATATGTGTGTTTCTTAAAAAGGAGATAAATTAGTAAAAGGTAACTTTGAAAAAAATGATTATGTGATGAACTAAGGAATTGAATACAACCTGTTATTAATTCTAAATGTTTTAAACTTTTTTTTTTCCTAAGAACACTGTTGCCTGTTGCCAACTTCTGTAGGGAGATCTACTTCCTACATCCTCATTGACAAGACTTAGACTTTCAAGATGGAGCTTCTTTCTTTTAACTGTTCTTTTTATAACTAAAGAAGAAACAAATGTCTATTCTCACTTTTAACCAACAGGCAGGAATAAAGAGAGACCATTGCCGCTATTAATTTTAATCTTAGTAGCTAAGATAGCAAGGTTATGGAGCTGAAAGTAAAAAGAGGCAAATTCTCTTGGTAGCTGCTTTTAAAAATGTGCTAGTTCATGTTGGTTTGTAATTAAAATGTCTTCTCCATCTCGCTGCTGTGTTCTCCTAGGGGGCATTGGGATTTAATCTCCCAATAATGGAGATTTAAATGTATTAAAGTTGGAATGCCCAAGCCTTTGCATTGCACTTGTTGTCATGGGAGCTACTTACGTGAGTAACTGCAATTCCAGATACAAGTTTCAGAAGATAGCCTATAGCACTGCAGTATTTTTTCTTTGTCTTTCTAGGGTTGTGTGTGTGTTTCCCGTATTTCATTCCTCTTATTCTTCCTCCAGCCTCCCACTCTTTCTATTTCTCCTGTGCTAGGGTAAAGTGTTCAATCATTTCTAATATAGCAGTTTTGATACAGAAAAGCAAAAAGTCAGGAAGCGTGGAGGAGCTATGCCTGAGCACGCTCTGTTGCAGGGCTGGCCAGCCAAAGCTCAGGTTCTGCCCTGGCAGAATGGGATCAGAATGGGATTACTATGCATAAAACCTGTTTATCGCTTATTGACACTGCACTTTTTGTGATTTGTGTTACTACTTTCACTACCCAACACACACCTCTCATAGGTCATCACCACTTCACCCTGGAGGAAGCAATGCTTCTGGTACTGAGATCTGCTGCAGGCACAAAGCAGGTAGTTGTCAGGGCAGCAAAATATTTAGTGACTTTGATTGACTGCAGGTGGTAAGGACAGGTATTTCACAGTTAGCCCGAGGCAGTAAATTGGGGATAGTGAATTGTTACTCTAGCAATGGAGCAACTCAGCAAAAGGACCTACCAAAGAGTCATTTGGCAGAAATAAAACTCTTTACGTAAAAAATATACTTCTGGTCTGATTGTAAACCCTCACAAGCAAGAGGAACATGAAACAAAAAGCCTTTATGCAAACTTTGCATAAAGTATGCAAACTTTGACACTCATGTCCTCTTCTCTTCTGCAGTGCACGGTCAAGGAGAAATGCAGAGACTGAGTTCAAAACAATGCTTCCTACACACTGTTAAAGAAAATCCTCTTGTGAACATTTCAGGCATTTGCCCTAAGGTCCAAAGCAACAATGACTTCTAGGAACTGCCCAGCAGTCTCTGCAACAAAACAGGTTCAGCCAGCCTAAATCACTCATAATTTTTGCATGGCATTATAATGGCTGCTGTGTCTGCCTATACAATCACCTTGTGGACAGTGCTGATAGTTAATTTGCTTTGGCAAATGCTTGAATTCATCTTGAAGAATCATCTTAATCTTTCAAAGAAGTCAGTGCTAATGAGAAAATCTGTCATCAGGTTATCAACAAATATCTTCTCTTGACAGGAGCCTCTGAGTGTGCTAAGGTCCATTTAGTGCAAATTCCAGGCAGGTTAGAGAAAAATGTCGTGACATAAGGAAAATTTCCAGCTCACTAATGGAACCAGCATATGCTCCAGGCTGACTAACAGCAAGCTTAAAAGGGTTATGCATCTGGCCCAGGAGATGGCTTTTTTGACTCTTGCAGAAGCTGGCATAAAAAAAAAGGCTGAGCATGGCCACAGATTTTTTTATTTGCTTTTCTAGCCATGTAATGTTTAGGCTAGGGAAAAACTCACACCCCTGGAGTATAATTCAAATGCTCTGTTCCTCTGGGCTTGTTATAGGACAGAACAAAACAACGACAGCCAATGAATTTATAAAAAAAGAGTTTTACATACTTTACCATGTCTTCATGAACAATAACCTATAAAGTTTTACATTTTCCTTTCCTTTCATTTAGGGGGCAGTATGCGTATTTGTTTCCATGCACAAATGCACTCACAGCACTGAACAACTATTTTGAAGTAAACACTTTTATTCCCTGCTTTACCAATAAGATAAAGCCAAATAGGGAGAAATTGCTAACGTTATAACTTGGGATGCATTAACTTCTTTCTATTGAGGTCTAGGAGTCCCAACTTCAAAAGCTTTGAGCAGGAAAGGGAAACTTTTGCTGTGAGGGAGCAAGATGGATGTACTGCTGAGATTGTGGTTATGAGCTTGCAGTTAAAAGGCGGTGGTCTGAGAGGATATGGTTTTGCAGAGCCCTATTAATCCCTGTTACAACTGCTGGCAAACACATAAAGGAGTTTCAGAGATCGCTTTTCCTTTTTAGGTCCATCACTGACCAGGAACTGCTGCTGCCTGTGCAAACGCTCCCTGCCTTGCACTCCAGAAATAGGGGGCTGATCCCAGGAAGTCAGTGATGCCCGAAGAAATGATTTTCATGAGTTTATTTGGAGTCAGGCCCTAGTAATCTGAGACAGGAGGACATAACTGGCAGCCTGCTGACTGAATTTGGCTTATAGGACAACTCCAGCTGGGCCACTGCCTTTCCCTACGCCAACAGGCAACTCTCCTTTGCTTTGCTTGCAGGGAGTCAGGAGTTTTGGCCCACAAGTCCTTCTTGTTCCTCTGCTCCTCCTGTCCTTCATGAAAGGGGTCCCACTGAAGCAATGAGATAGCCCTTTTCCATGCTCCTCAAGTCAATCAAAATAATTCTTACTGAGTCATGACCCCAGTTAAACTGTGCTTATGCCCTGGAGCCCCGGGGAGCTGTACGTGCTTTGGAGAGATGGCCTGCACAGGGCCTGATTCATGCTCTTGGCTTCATACCTTTTCATAGGAGAAGAAAAGGGCATTGATGATGCACAAATAATTGAGCACTCCTGCAGCTATGCTGTGTACTTATTGAGCAAACACATCACAGGCAGCAATTGGGAAATCATGAGCAGGAATGTGGACTGGAAAGCAAAACCAAACATCGGTACCCTCACCAGTGAAACTGCATGGAAAACCTGGGAGGGGATCACAAATATTTATCACCTGGCTAACAGGGTCCAGAAAATTCTGGCACAGTTCTTAAAAAAGATGAAAGCATTTTTAAAATAAAACTATTGTCAGCCTCAGATGTCATGTTACGTTTAAACCGTAAAGAAATTTCTAAGCTGTCATGAGCTAAATAGTTAGAAGCAGGCCAACGAGCTGGCAAACACGGCTGCAGCTTTTGTTTAAAAATCCAGGTAGTCCTTAAGGAGAAGTGGAGTTGAGTCAACAGAGCCGTAGGAGACTGGACAGACTCCTGCAGTGAGCGGTGCTGAAAACAGGGACTCCTGCACCCCATTTTGACAGGCACTTTTAGCCACCCTTAGGACGAGACTTGTTGGCTGCCCACCATCTTCAGGCAGAAGCAGTGGTGCGCCCCAGGGCACAGGCTGAGGCTGTTCAGGGTCGGGCAGGTGGGCTGGGAGCGGGTGGCTGCGCTCAGGCACACTTCTCCCATCCACCTCCTGCACTGAGGCCTCAGTGGGCAGCAAGGGAGGTCAGATCTGGGAGCACTGCTAAGGCCCCTCTGAAGAAGGGATTTGGAAGAGGATGAGCCTGGTAGTACACAGGTATATAACAGAAAATGTTTTCAGCAAGGATAATCAAAACCTTATTTTTCCTACCTCATCGCTGTGGATCATAAGCTTTTTGTTATGTGACGGTTCAGCCCTTAGGACAGAAGCACCCACATCTCCATTGGAGATGTCTTGACACATTTGTAAGAGAAGTAAAAACAATAAATCAATAGGAGTCTCTCCACTGACTTCAGAGATCACTCGATTGGGCTTTCTCTGTCAATACTGATGAGGGATCTCTGCTCCTCAGACACTCATGGTTACTGCCATTGAAACAAATTGGCTGCAACATCACCACAAAATGACGCACATTGCTCTGCATCTTCCTAGGAAATAATTGCTTGATAGCTTTACAGGGAACTCCCTCGGGGAAGCAAATAGTAAAGGGATGGTAAGTCACAGTAATTCTCCTCTGCTGTTCTTTGATACTGCCCAGCTAACTCATGTCAGAGATGGAAGTAAATGCAGGAAGAATCAGCAGAAAAGTTTCAGTGGAATTTGCAATCACTAAATGCAGAAATTGGTTGCAAATCTTTCTCTATCTTAGCTTTTGTGCTTAACTGACATGTGTGTTAAATCAGTGTAATGAAAATCAGAGAGTGCTTGCTCTAAATGCTCACACAATCTCAGAGGAACTCATGAATTCATGGAGAGGAGCGTGGAGGGAGTGATGGTGGAAGGATTTGATTACTGTGCAGGTAGAGAGAAAGGGAAGGACTGAAATAAAATGTGGATCAGGAAAACCAGATCACCATGACAAATACAAATGAGCTCTGAAAGAGTTTCTGAGTAGAGTCTTTAAGAAGTGTAACAAAGTCTGATATGTTTTGGGAACAAGATAATGAAATAAGGGATTCAGTGCTAGCCTGGTCCCTACAGAGGATGGCATGCTTCTGATATGCATACAAAGTCCTTTCTCACAATATAGCAGCTCAGGCTCTTGTCCCTTTGAATCTCCTAACCTAATCCCTGTCATCCTGGGAATAGCTGGGTAGGAAAACCCAGCTGCTTTCTGAGGCGTTACCTGTGATTCAGCAAGTGGGTCAGTACTAAATCGATAATATGGCATTCATTTTTGTGCCGAGGCTTTTCTGGGTGAGTGGTGATGGGCTGAATCTGATGACTCCCAGCTCAGCTCCATGGTAGGAATCTGCACTTGGCCTGAAAGCTAAAAGCGATCGGTGTGATGACAATAAGCGTGACAGTACTGAAGCAAGATGCCATAGACACCTTCTCCATGGCTCAGGGAATATTTGAGATGTAAGCCATCTGCATATGTAGCGGTACTCTGCAGTCTGAGGCTGTTTCCACTGAAAGGGCATCTAAAAGAGATAAAAATGAATTGTCATCATTATGGATTGGATTTCTGCCAGCTGCTTAGTAATTAGAGTTTTAATCGCCCGGTAATAAAAGTTTTAATTAGTCAGCAATTAGTGCTTGAAGTTTCAAGTGCTTCACATGCATTCAATTGCATTCTGGAATTGCCAAGAGCAAAAGATGGAATAGCTCCAGTCTCAGCAAAGCTCTGAGCAAGAGGGGTGAACATCAGTGATGAAGGAGCAGCAGAAAATGGGCATAGCCCCAGTTGCCAGTGGTCAGCCGGGCAAACGCTCTCGCAGAGCAGAACGTTTAGGCAGCTTGTGACCTTTCCCAAACTCACCACCTCCTCAGCTGGGCCAGGCAAGATGCTCAGGTGGTAAAGGCGTCATGCTGGGAAAAGGCTACTGCAGAGACCAAGTCCTTTTCAACACCTCTGTTCTTTTACTTGGGGCATTCATTCCTTCAGGCTTTTAGTCACATACCCTGCAGGTGCTGTTTGGTTATTTAAACAAGTTTTAACCTAAACTTACATGGATTCAATAGGAAGCACCTAGCTCTGTACGTGTCTTACCAAAATGCCTGAAATCTATCCCTGCAGGATGCATTTACAGTTAGTAATATCCAGCTGCAGTATGTTTATTGCAACTCAACAAACTATTTTACCTATATTATATTCCCTAGCTAATTCAAGGCAAAAATACCCTTTGCTGGATCAAACATGAATTATTTTATACCTAGTATTATCCCAATTAATCTTCCTTATGCTAGATAGTAAAGGACCTAATTAACACAATCTCTGAGGGCCTGGTTCTTTCTCCTTGCATTATTTGAACTTAACAAGTCAAACTTTAACAAAGTCAACAGTTGGCAAAGGCCCAGGAAACAGGACTGCATTTAGGCTACAGAGTCTATGCCTTTCAAAGGGTGGGGTTTTACCCTTTTTTAACTGGTTTCCAAATTTATCTATTGGTAAACAACAGCTAACGTTGAGACGTGAAGTTTATGAAGAAATGCACCGATAGTCACGTAAGCACAGCTTTAAAAAAGAATTCCTCTTCCTGAGTATTAGAAAAAATCCAGCAAATCCAAACTATGGTTACCTAAACATCAACATCTAAATCATATACACATAACATTAAACAAAACAGGGTTTCCCCCCCTCTGTTCTGAAAAGAACTGACACCTTTTAATTGTACCTAGATACCTGGTTAACAATCTAGTTAGTAACTCAAAGCATTTAGGTGGTCTGTAATGTAGCATCAGATGTTTTCTATATCCAGACTGTACAGGTCATTGATTCCACAAATGCTCTACCTCACTGGGGTACTGAGTTCAGAGGCTATACATATGTTTTCTGTATCATTTCCCTGAGACAATATCTGTAGTATATTCACAGTGGTGAATAAATACCTGATCATAGCAGACTTTGTTGTTTCTAGCTATAACACTGTGAAGTACTAAAGTCATAATAAATTGGGATTCCCCTCATTGAATGTAGCTGTCTTGTCTAAGCTGGTAACAGGCTCAATGAATATACATAGGCATCTCCAAAGGGTGAGTCACTCCTTCCAGACATATATGCCCAGGACAGATGAGGTGATCTACTCTCTGGAGGAACTGTCTCTATCAACTAAGGAGAGATCAACTTTTAGACAGCTGAAACCCAGAGAAATGTAGGGTCTGAGAAGTGTGTCAGTAGGAGAATGGCCTGAAGAAAGTAGGCTGTGTTGAGGGTCAGTATTGATTTCCCCTTGCAGAGCCAGGAGAAGAACATGTATTTCAGGCAATGTTGATGTTGCAGTTATCATTATTATTCCTTACACTGTGGCTGCATCTCAGAGTCCTAGGCTTGGATTATAAACCACTCTGTGTTAGACACTGTATAGATACAGAACAAACAGCTAACCTCCATCCCTAGTAGAGTATAGTCAAAGCAGTTCATGCTGCCCATTTTATTTACAATGAGAAATCATACTGTACAGTAAGTCTTTGCAACAGGCAGTTCTTTGGTTGAATCTACTATTGAAAAGTGCTTCCTCTTTTCAGTGTTTGCCACCCTATGGAATCTCTCTTTTCCCATTATTATTTTCCAGCTGTGCTTTTCCCAGCTGCTCAGCGATTCAAGAGGTCCTCAGCTGCCTTCCTTAACCCAGTGCTACAAAACTCGCTGGAAGATGTGGTCCTGCTTTATGAGGTTCAGTATATGGGAGCAGATGGTACCTTAAGCCCTAACCAAGACTGGGGTTACTGTCCATACTGGGGTTATCCATTATCTGTCTTCAAGTCACTTTTACTTATCCCAGCAGTAAATCCATTGCTGACTATGTAATAACTCACCAGAAGGGAGGGAACAGACATATATATGTGATAAACTTGTCTCTTCTAGCACTTAAGCAGGAAGCAGTTGTCTGCAGTACCTCAAATGTGGGTTCTAGCTCATTGACAGGCAAAGTGAAAACCAGAGCAAATGGCTTTCCACTGAAAGCAACTTTCTTCAGAACAGTTACTTATTAACAACACAATGCATTTAAATTCTTTGGTCTAAGTCTCAGTCCCAAATTATTTGTTTAAATCATTAAAGCCGTGACTATCAGTCATTGCAAAGTAATCCCAAGGGCATGACTGTTTCACTTCAAAATTATTCAGGTCCCCCCTTTCACAGCAGTGGAGACTGCAGATGTAATGCACAGTCTGGAACAGTGTCATATGGTTAGCTAAGGGAAAGTGGCCCACCTGAAGAAGGTGCATGGGTCAAATCTATCTATCCCACACCTTGAGACACTGGGATTGGATGTCCAAACAGGAGAGACGGTCTGGGAAGCCACTGCTGTGCTCTCTCACACAGAGCTAGGCCACCACTGCTATCCCTGGCAGGGTAAACGGCCTTTCCCAGCTGTGCTGCTGTCTCCACCTCTCTAATCCCCATGTGGCACCAGCAGCAACCCATGCCTGTTTTGGACAACAGAAGACTACCTGCTTTTTCCTTTTCCTCTCTCCTTTCCCCATAGCCTGTCTCTAATTTTCCCAGGTAGATAACACAGGGGTCCAACGTTCACATAGAGACTTTCTGATCTACCCCACCTCCAGACAGTGCAATGAGAGTTTTGTCTCCATTTGACCTAAAATAAAGACCTAAGGACATGTTAATTCACATTTAGTCTGCCTAGAGTCTCTTGGAGAAGATAAATAGTTTTCTGTGTTCTGATTTTGTACCAGTTTCTTTTAGCTGAGCTTGACATTGACAAGGGTCAGAGGATCTCCATCAAAGATGAGGAGCTCGCTTCACTGAGGAAGGCTGCTGAGTTTAACACCATCTGCAACGAGATTATCCCCAAGAGCATCACAGAGATCCGCAGGCTGACTAGCAAGCTGTCTTCCTACCCAAAGGTCCTCAAGAAAGAAGACTTTGAAAGGACAGTACTGACCATGGTCTACACGGCCTACAGGGCTGCTCAGTCCCAGGGGCACCAGAAAGACGCTTGGGCTGAATCCTTTGTCAATCTTTACAAAGCCCTGAAGCACGACTTGATGTTCCCATACAACAAAGAGCCATCATAGTGGGACACTTGCAACAGCAACTCAGCCACCTCTTCTGGTTGATAAGGGACACATGTAGCACGTACTCCACTTTATTCTGTAGAATTTAATAGCCTGCTTCATGAAAGATTATTTGTTTTCTAGCTCCCTCTTGTGGAATCCACTTTATAGTTCCATGTTAAATGGTGAAAAACGTTATCTTCAGTCCTGGGAATTCAATATTTGTGCTGGCTTGGAGGCACATTCTGTGACAGGCAAAGAAGGCAGTCTGGTGTACACCCCAGAGAGACATGCCCTTGTTTCATCCTGTGGGTTTCCTATAAGCAATACATAAGTATACTATGCTTATGCTCACATACCTATGTGTATGTGCTGGAGAATGCTGCTTTCCTATCTGGGGAGACAAGTCCATATTTTGGCTGGCCAGTGAAAGAATATTATAGAGGTGCAAAGGCTCTCTGTAAAAGGAAGAGATTTCATAACGGTCAGCCTTCAGAAATTATGCCAAATATTCTTCATTCCAAATATTCTTGTAAATAAGCACTGTCAGATTCACTTCATTTGGCTGACCCAGTTTTTAATTGCAATAACATTTGCAGAAGACAAAGGGCATTGTGAACACCAGCAGCAAACAATGCCTGTGAACACATTCCCCGCTTCCTAGAGCCGCCCTCCCAAACAATCTGCAATGATTCTTTCATTATTTGCCCAAGACACTGCTTCTGCTCCTTGTTTTTTGAAGGGAACATGGATTTGTCCTCAGTGGAGTCAAAAGCAAGACAAAGGCCCTGTTTAATTTAACGATGACACATTTTACCTAGTTCTATCACTTGAACGTAGGTCATCTAAACCCGTGCTTCAGAATCCCCCTGAGGCAAGGGAGGAAGGTGCATTAAAACATACCTGGTGCTGAATTTAGCAATGATGTGGCTCATTTTTGGTAAATTATATATTCACTTGTGTATATGTGTGTGTATGTTCATGCATGTGTGTGCACATAAGTGCTGACTACATGGAAGAATCTTAAATTGTTCAGTCAGGGAACGATTGCATCCGACCACTTAGCAGAAAAGGCTATTCACCAATCCAATGGTGGGAATTATGAATTTGGGAGCAGTGGAAAAGCAGTACTTGTTTACAGTAAAAATTGTTTGTAGTAATAGTGCAACTGATTATTATAAACTGCAAAAAAATCATGGACAGAAAATAGACAGAAAAAGGAGATATATCTTGTCAGACAGATAACTAGCAATGAAAAATCCAAACTTTTCTAAAGCAAATCCCCTAATTTTTGTGAACAAGTTATACCAACTCTGTTTCTCTATTGATATTAGAGGTGCTTCTACTTCCAGACCACGGCAAAACAGCTGAACATTTATTTCATCCTTTCATATCAGCACTCTCTCTCTCTCTATTTGCATAATATCTTAAGGAGACAGGCCCAAATCACAAATCTCTGAGGCTGTAAAAGAGAATTGAGGATTCCAGCCCCAGTTCTGTACCACATTTAACTGCTTTTGCATCACTTGAGCAAAAGGAATGAACTCTTCTGTGTCCCTTAACAGGGGTACTCCAAGGACTGGAGCTTAAAAAATCCATCCAGCACTGCCTTGTTGCAGCAAACAGCAAATAGTGTAAGTAGTCAGAGCCCACTGGGTTTGGCAATCACCCGTGGGAACGTGGAACCACAGCACTCTTAGGGGCAGGCTGGCAATAGCATAAGCAGCTGGACAAAGGCCTTATAAAAGAGTCAGTCCTGTTTCTCCCAGCAGTTTCTGTATGTATATGCATGAGTGTGCATGTTTGCATTTAGATGCACATATGTGTAGGTGCACTTTTATACCTGAAGATCTTTGTTGGCCATCTTCAAAGCCTGGCTGGCATATGGCAAAGGAAACTGAAAACCTCAACCACAAAGTTATGAGCCACAAGTATCTCCGTCTCCTCTACTTGCACACACAGCTCAGCGTCCACAAAGCAGCCGTGCACTACAGCCCACGTGCCCTTTAAGCCTTCAGCATAAACACTGACAATCTGCTTGTGTTTTCTTCCCACACCATGCTTTATAAACACATGGAGGGGAAATGCCGTGGAGCGCGCTCCTGCCTTTCCAGCTCTGCTTCTTGGCTCCCTGAAGCACCACTTGCCGGAAGAGCCTGGAACCAGGACAATTCATAAATCCCTTACAGCCAATGACTTCAAGCCTGCAAAGATAACAAGAAAGAGCACCACAGCAAGTATTAATTGCTAGCAGTCACCATCCAGAGAAATAATACCTCCCAGCCACTCTCCTCACCTCACAACAGGACTGTCCAGCAGTCAGAGTCTACTCATCAGTAAGTATCCCATAGAAAAGAATTACAGAAAATTTTGAATATCCGATCATTCCCTATGACATACCTGCCTTACTGTACCTCACAGATTGGTAATTGAAACCTTTATCTTCCCAACAGAAAATGAAGTTTTTCTGAGTTTGTTTCCTTCCTCCCATTACTGTGTGTAGTGTAGGAAAAAGATTTATTCCTTGGGAATGTGCTTCGACTGCCCAGGTTAATTTAACAGAGACTGTCAATGTAATAATAAAAATATTCTACATAAAACTAATTGGGTTTGCATTGTATTGATTTCAGCAGCAGATTTACTATTTAGCAACTTGCGGCTTGAGTAATTGGTTATCTCGGACTGTGAAACTCTTCACGGGAGCAACAGTACAGGAGAGAAGAGGGAACAGCCCTCTGACTGGCAGAAGGAGGTAATAAATAGGAACAAGAGTGCCTACTTTTTCCAGGGTTCAAGTGGGAAGGAGCACTCTACCTCAGGGCAGCTCTTTGGGCTTAGGGCAGCTTCCCTCCTTCAGTATTGATTAAGATGCAGGCATTGGTTGCCTGCTCCCCAGCTCAGTTTGCATCTCATCACTTCAGACTGAGTCATGATTATAGGCAGTCCTTCTCTCACAGGGTGAAGAGCCATTGCCTCTAAACGGCATCTTTTATACACCCTTTGACCTTACAAATCATAAAAAAGTGAACTAAAACATAGATTTTTTTTCATTTGAAATAAAAAGGTTTTTAATTTTTTGAGTATTTTAGACATTCTTTTAGTTTCTTTGAAACAACTGACAAAACAGATATAAATTCCCTGGCTATATTGGCCAACACAAAATCTTCACATTAACTATACTTTTGCTTCCAGAGCTAATTGCTAAATATGCCTGAAGGGTCTCAAGGTTCTGTTGCTTGATGAAAGTTTCAAGGTATAGAAACATTATACAGTCTTAGATACAATTACTAATTTCAGGAAGAATTCGCCCTGCACAACAAACTCCTCTGAAGGTCTGCCTTTGCCAGTTCTCCAGGACTCAGTGTCACAGAGGCATCCCAGTTCAGTCTGGGGAGCTCAATTTGTGTCTGACTAGCAGAGTGTGGGGAGACGATAGGCAAGCAAGGTTTTGGAGCATAGAAAATCCTAGGTGTGTGGCTTCCTATGAGATACAGGGCAAATGGATGTCCATCTACAGGTTGTGCATGCAACCAGCCAATGGATTCAGTCCTAAATCTCCAGTACTTTCTGCTCCACAAAAAGCATTAATAATGGCAGAGTTGTAGAAATGTTTCTCCACTAGAAGACTAAGGTAGAAAGCCTAAAAATTCTCAATTTGAGTCTGAATCTTACTGTTATTGAGGGCATGTGAGTCAGTACAGAGATCAGCCCATGCCTTATGAATAAGTGATGTTCATGGATCAGGGTGGAAGAAACAGGAAAGGCAAAAGATACTGTCTAGAAAACAATGATTATTTATTTATTATCAGTACTAGGACCTTGAAACAATAACAGACTGTTTAGCAACGAAAAAAGGTCTTTTTGTCCATTTGCGTGCATGTCAGAAAGAGTAGGCTGCTGATTTTCTCAAATGTTCTGACTGGGTTTTGGATAATGGGTGGAGCAACTCCTACCTTCCACAGTCCTCATTGGTGAATTAGAGTTGCATGAAGCTTTTTAATGAGTTTTTATCTTGAGACCAAGTATAATCTGTGTTGGAATTGCCGCCCTGTGAATTCCAAGCTCAGGGCAAAAGTAGGGTAAAGGTAGATACAAAGTAGAAGCCGAAACTATAGCAAAGAGACAAAATCTGGAGGAGCTGCAGGTTTAATTTTTTTTTTTTTTTAAGAAGAAATACCTGCAAGTTTGTTTCTGTGCACTGAACAATAGGTTTTTGGTTTTAATAATTTTCCAGCAGAAAACAAACCTGTATTTGAGACATTCAGAGTATCAAACAGGAGGAAAAGAAGCAGCCTGAAACATATCTCACCTGGTTAATGAAAACAGGAATTACATTGCTGGATGATGGAAGAAAAAAACCTTTCAAAACATGGGGATAAGAATGCAACACAGCTACACCTGTGATTCTGAATTAAAAAGAAAAATTGTCAAAAGATCACTATGCTCCAACTTGCAAACTTCTGCATGTTATGGTGTGATAATAATTTGGATGTGCTGGTGAGCCCTACTTAAACTGAATGTCTTTTTAATAGAAAAATCATTAAGGTTTCTTTTCAAAGCAACAAATTGAAGATTAAACAAATTAAGAAAGCTATTTATTTTAGGTGACTGGGTGGGGATAGGAAATGAGGCAGTGAGAGACCTTTCAGGGAAATCCAGGCACAGGTGAAAGAAAACGTGGAGTGGAAGTTGGAATATCAGAGGAACCGAAGAAACCCAAGGAAAAGAAAGCCACCAGAAAGTAAAAGACTATGGCAATGATGAAGGAGATTCTCCGATCCAGAAATCTCTTGCTCGTTGTTCTCATTCCACTTCTGCTGCTTCCTCTGCCACTCTTATACCCCAGCAGCGTAAGTACATTTTCATTTTCTTTTTAACAAAGCCTCTGAGTGCAGTAGGTAGTCATGCTGGACAAGTCTGCAGTGTGCAAAAAGAAAGGCAAAGACCTAAATAAACATTGCTGTTGGAAAAATCAAGGATTCAAATTTAAAGGGCTGGGAAGGTCACAGAGAAGTCATCACAGTAAGAACCAGAGCTACCTCGAGTCATGTCACAAGCAGAGCTGAAGAACCTAGTGAAGCTAGTAAAGCACTATTTTAAAGCAGAAATACTGTATCTCTTCTTTTTCTACAATAATATGTGTGCGGAAGGGGGAACAGAATAAACATATCCAATAAAGTTCCTTTAAAAGGAATACTTTTAGTGTCTTTAGTTTTTAATAAGTATGCATGGAGGGACTTTCAATTAAGTGTGGGTTTATATGACAGCAATTCAAGTGAGGCAGGAGCTAAGACTCAGTGACAGACATGTAGGACCATATATGGCATCCCTTATCCTAAAGCAGGTGTAGGCACCTCTACTGAAACATTGCAGCTCTGGCAGTGGCTAATAAATGATGGCTCAGAGACATACTCAACAATACAAAGGAGGGAATAATCTGTGCTTAACATGCAGACCAGGGAATGGGAGTGAATGCAGCTGCGTTCCTGACACTCTTTTGGAGCTACTGAGTAGCCTTGGCCTTGTGGTTAACTCTTCTCTGTGCATGTCTCTGCAGTTGTAAACCATAAAAAATCAATGTTTTCCTACCTTATAGATATGGTGATGTTTAGCATACCAAAATTTGCAATGTATTAAAAATTCTGCAGCTGGTGCTTCCGTAGTGCTAGGCATAAATCTGGGCAAATAGTGCAGCAATTTCCATTCCTTCCTCTGCCCTGCTAAAGATTAATTCTTCCTTCTAGTATCAGAGGATTTATGAATACTACTACTTTATCAAATAGAAATGCAAAGGATTAGAAATGGTATAGCAGTTTTCAAAAATAAAACTGTAGTATTTTGTTTGGAAAGAAAAACAGGATTCATAGAAAGGAAATGTTCCTACACCACTGAAGTGTATGTTGCACTTTGAATGAGTTTTCCTGCTCTGAACTTCAATGTATATCTCGGCTGCCCTCTTACAGTAGTTTTCCATCTCTTCTCTCGAGAGAGAGGGAATGAAGGAGCACAATCATGCTCCCTCAGAGAACAGCAGGGCTCACCATTTCACAGAGGCTTGTTTTAAAAAAGGGTTTAATCTCCCCCAATGTCACTGGAAGGGCGACACAAGAACAGATACTCTCTGACATGCCCATATGGCACTGTAACTGCAGCATGCTCTGTTTCCCTTGAGAACCTCTCCTAGGAAACATGAGATTCACTGCACCAAAATTTGTCACTCATATTTGCTCCCTACCAGATTCAGAGGCACAGGATGCAATAAGGAAACTCTTTAATAACCAAGGGAATTATAATAGCATCATATGGGTGCTGAAACAGAAGTTCACTGACAATATTGCTGCAAGAATTGGTATTATACAGTGCAAGCTCCTCTGTGCTATTACTCTGCACCTCATGGTGTTGCTTTACTGCAAAGTGATATGAAAAGCCATCAGATGATGTTTTACACCCACCTTATTTATACATGAATGACCACAGATGGTGAAGTATAGCCGTGAATCTGACCCAGAGTTGGAAAAATGTTTATAATGCTTTTAAGAAAACATCTACACCAAATAAACTCCGTTGACAATACACCATTCAAGTGGTTTAGTGTAGTACTTACTTTGTTACAATCCATTGACTATGATTACTTCTTAAACCTGAAGATTAAATTTGTCATCTGCTGACTTACTTGTATTTTCATTTATCAGACAATTATATGAGTTTTCTGTCTTTCTTATAGAGATCAGAATTACCAGGTGGTTTATATTTGCATTTCTGCAGGGAATCAGCTTGCAGCTTCTTTGATGATATCAGCACAACTCTGGAAATGTCAAAGGAGCATTACATGTGTAGTGGCAAGAGTGATCAAAGGGAGCACGAGGACTCAGAACTGTTTGTAGATACGGCTTATGGGAATAATGTCCACAGCTTCTTTTCTATTATTTTGTGACAAGAAATAGTTGGGTAAAAAATAAACCTGAGAAAATTTGCTTGAATTCTTCTTCCCTTTCCAAAATTTATACCTGAACTATGACTTGTACAGCGGGTTTTGGACACACATAAGTGCTTTTCAGGTCATGACACACACAGAAAAAAACATTGTGTGCTTTACAAACTGTGGGTCTTTTTTTCATTCTGTCCTTATTTCCTTCATTGTTAACAGTGACATGGGAGTATTTTTGCCTCTTTTTTTTCATCTTTATCCACTTTTTTTCATAAAGCCACCAGTGATACCATAAAGCAAGCCACATGAATTCAGTCAGTTGTGGGCAGGGTCTCCTATGACCACTGATCCTGTGGCCACACTGAACCCAATCAAGGACACATGAATGGCTCCTCAAAAGTCAGCAAGAGTTGGTGTAAGCTGTGAGACCTGCAGCATCAGGTGATGTTGACACCTTGACATGCAAAATCAGCAGAATGGACCGTAAAGCACAGAACATGCTCTGAACAGCCACGGAAGGCACACTTTCATTCAGCTTTATTTTTATTTACACAGGCTGAAGGGACGGAATTATAGTGTGATCCCATCAGCTCAAAGATAGTAGTCCAGAGGCTAGACTACCTCTTCTTTGCACAGCTTAACCACACGCCTGCATGCAAGATATGCAATGAACATCCTTAAGTGGGCAAATCTCCAACACAGAGTTTATTCTTCTTTTTAATCACTCTGAGATCCTCAGATGTTTTAGTTACAAAAGTTTTATGCATGAACCTTATTGTGGAATTTTTAGCCATGGCGTCCTTTCAGTTCCTCTTTTCTTTTCCCCTAAGGGACTGACTAAAGATAGGTGGCAGTCTCTCCAACCATCACATTTTCTTATTCCCTGCAGTGGGAATATTCTTATCCCCTCCTGAGGTGGGCTTAACAGCAATTTTCAGCTGTACAACAAGAAGTGAGAAGGGTGAAACAGTTAAAATCATAGAGCCACTACTTCAGTCCAGTACTTAGTAGCTCTGGTAACAATTAATTAAATATATAAATTCAGTTCAATTAAATAGAAGAGATTAACATGGCTTCTCTTGGAAATGAGCTGATTTAAAGCACTGAGAAAATAAACAGAGAAAGTTGCTAGACAAGTTGATTAAGTTTTTAGTGGAGATTATCAGACTTGGCTTTCCTAGTATTTGCTACCCAGTTTTATACCATTTAAAAATGTGCTTTATTTTAGTTTTGTTTGTAAACTGATTACATCCTAGTGTATAGGAAACGCAAAGATCAGTGCCCATCCCAGCTAGGTTTTGATAGAGTTTGTCCTATACCGTTTCCACTATCAGTCTACTTTATTGCTATACACAGAGGAGCGATAGAAAATAACAAACTATGCTTAAAGAAAATAAAGAAGAGTATATTTTTGGAGTGAGAAAATAGTTTGGAATCAGGTTAGGATGACATTAATTTTATGAATTTTGGCAAAACATATCTCTCGGATCTTACATCTGAACTGCTTTAAAATAAAAATGAATGTTTTTTCATTAAAAGGCATTTTTCTCCTCAGACAACTGCCGGATGTCATACAGAGTCCATGCAAACATAGTAGGTTTTTAGCAGAAACTAATGAGTTAAAAATAAAAAATGTGTCAAATAGTAACTAGGTCACAAAAATGTCCCTATGCTCTGCTCTCTATGGAATATTAACCATGAAGTATAATGTAGCTAAAGGTGACTGAGCAGCAAGTTGGCTAATGTTTATGAGCCAATCCATCAGCTCTGTGACTCTCATCTAAAATAGTTTTGTCTTCCTAGTAGAAATTACTAAAAATCTCTAATATCTGCCATCTGACTTTTTAAATTATTTCCATTTTTAAGTCCAAAATTATTTTTTTCATTTTTTACTGATCACTTGAAGTTGTTACAAACTGAACACCAGTCTTTGGAGTTTCAAACAGTATAGCAATTCCATTTTATAAAATGCATGCTCCATAATCCCTGAATATTGAAAAAAACCCCTCTGATCTCATCCACTCTGAGCCAACCTTCTCTATCCTCTCTTATCATTTTTTTCTTGGTAGCAATGAAGCTACAGCTGCAATACAATCTTTTATTGTAATATTTTGCTGAAGGACCTGATCATAGTGAAACCTGTATTAGAGAGCTTAAAACCTAAAACACTCTTCTATAATAGTTAAGGAAGAGAAACAAATATGCATGTTTCTATGTGGTTCAGAAGTTCAAATGTGCTTGTCCATCCATAAAGGAACAATCCAGAGCAAAATTTTTCCAATAGCCTTTCAGATACTCTTTATAGTCTCTAAAGTAATTGGAGTGTATCTGATTCAAAGATATTATTTTTCCTGATAACCTTGTTTCAGATATTATGGTGGCCCTGCTCACTTGAATCAGAATTTTTAATGTTACACTTTTCTGAAATAGGAGTCAGAACAAGGTCTGGTAGCTAATTTAAACCCAAGATTCTGAGTAGGCTTGGCTGCACTTTTTAAGCAATAAAGGAAATGACACATAGCAATCTATTTTAACTTTTTCTCTGGGCTGTGTTCTGCCTGTTATTACTATAAGCTGTACTAAAAAAAGAGGAACAGCTGAATGTGGCTCTTTGTTAGGGGTAACATAAAAAGGACATGTATAAACATGAATTTAAATACAAGCTATTGATTCATTCCAGTGAATCCATATCCCTGTATAGTCTTACTTTAGACTTTACCATCACAAAACTGATGGAGTGTCATACACGCTCATTGATTTGCACAAGGATCTGTGCGAATTGCTTGTGTGACTTCTTGAAAGCTGCTTAATTTGGAAATCATCCAGTCAGGAACAAAAGTAATGAAATTATATTTTAACACACTAAATAACATTTGTGAACAGTGAATTTTCTAAATAATAGCCACTGTGAGCTGTGAATCCATACGGCTTGATAAGCTCATACAGAACATCCAGTGAGCAATGAAGAACAGGTAGATTTATGGCTGATGTAAATCAGTGCAGACCTACTAGCTTCCATAAAACTTCCAAAATGGTCACAAAAGCAGATAGCACCTTTCTCCATCATACAACAGCTCTTCGTGAATGCTCAGCACGACGTTGTTGTGGCTTTCTTTACCAGAACCTTGGACAGCAGCAAATTTGTTTGATTAACTCTGTTACCCATTGCCTCTAAGCCCTTCGTGTCTGTGGTCTTCTCCCAAAGGTCTGTAGAAATCACCTGAGAAAATAAAATCAACTGACAAAAAATATAGGTTTGCACACTGTTTAAAAAAAGCAGTCTTTCAGAGCATTTCCCAAAAGAGCCACAATGTGGTTTTATCCATGCTATGGCAAATGTGAACGTTCTCATCTGATCCTGAAAACTACAGGTTCCTGTTCTTGTCCAATATTGGAGAGATAGCTGTGTAGAAATACCAGCTCCACCGGCCCAATCTGAGGAGTCATGGTTGAACGTTTGGTAAATATTGGACTATGAAATTCAGACAAATCTGTAAATGCACTTGGAACCATTATTTTGCTGATAAATACATTTATCCCAATGTCTTGTCCCAGCTTATGTGCAAAACCTTTCATTAGCATCATCTTCTGGAACTGGCATTTTCGATGGTAGCCTAGATTCAGACCCAAACAGCTGTGCCTTCGGAGGTCCTTATGGAGTCCTTGTTGAGTCTGATGAGTCCTATGAACATGTTCACAAAGGCTTCCACAGCAGGTGGTGTGGCAGCAACATGTAACCTCCATGCTTTCTCCCTACAGGAAGCCTCATGTGCCTACGTGCTGATCGTGACGGCTGTATACTGGGTCTCTGAAGCAGTACCTCTTGGTGCAGCAGCCTTAGTTCCTGCTTTCCTATACCCGCTTTTTGGAGTCATGAAGTCCAGTGAGGTCAGACCAGTGTGCATTTTTTTATCATTTAATCTTCTTACTCTCAGTTAATCATTTGAATAAAACTAATCTTAGTGGACTAGCAAGACTAAGAGGTGTGGGAGGAAGAAGTGTACATCTTGTAATGTATAACTTGGGCCAACCAGCTCTTTCTTCTACCGAAAATAGATATAGGAATGGCTATATTAGCCAAGAGGTGTCCGTTCTGTCAGCTACTGCATCACCAACAATTCCCAAAACCTATTGCAACAAAGGATCCCACCATTCCCCTCCTCCAAAACCATGTAAACAGCAGTTATGGGATAAACTGTAAAGTTTCCTTCCAATTATATTTACTATTATATTTATTATAGATGATGTTTATCATCTAAAATAAATATATCTATACAGTTACCATTTACTGTATAAGACTAGATAATTTTGTTATCCAGGTGAATGTCTAGTCCTTTTTCCAAGCTGTAACCTTAGTGCTGCCTTGTAGCCATGAGTTCTAGGGTAAAGGAGTAGCTGTACAAAAAAGTCTCTTTGACCAGTTCTGAATTTGCTTACTTGAGTTTTTAGTGAATGTTGTTTTCTTTCATCATATGCCAAGAATTTATTTTATTTCATCTCCAGCTTCTTTTTTCCTGCTTTTTTCTCTCTTTTTTTGGGGGGTGAGAGGGCATCACACTTGATTTATAAGGACTAGAAATACAGATAAGAACACAGAAGAATATATAGCAACCATAAAATTGTTGAATTTCTAACACAATCTGGCACTGGGCATGTCCATAAATGGATGGAGTCAAGCATGAACCAAGACTTTTATGACCTGCCTTATTCCTCCCAATGGTGTAACAACTGTGTAATATAATCAGGTACATTTCCATACCAACACAGTTAAATATTTTCACGATTTTTTTTCCTAACATAAAGATAGAGTAGTTACGCATTTTCATTACAAAATTCTGCAGCATATTGGAGAAGGAAAATTTAAGGGCAGACTGACAGAAATTCAATGTAATATCAAATTAAATGACGGTGGGATTACTGCAGAGGAAGTATTATTTGCTTTAGGAAAAGAAATAAACCCCTGTATTGTAAAATAAACAACTCTGATGATGCTGCAGTATTTCCAGTCTGCTGTTCTGGAGTGCCATAGAAACCCACGGCTCTTACCTAGCAGTTTAAGCTACAAATAACTCACAGGGGCTTAAGAACATGAGCCAGTGTGTCGTATATGTGTACGTGTGTATTTATAAGAATATTAGTATTCACTTGTTTCTCCAAAATGACTGTGAAAGGAATAAAGGAAAACAACAGATTCTTTGTGCTGCTGGCTTGATGGATTCCTTTCATTCAGTTCAAGATCTTTTTTAACAAGGTAGCAGGAAAATAAAGAAAGTTAATGAGAAAGAAACCAGTGGAAGAAAGCCAAAAAAGTGATATTTAAAAGTTCTGGCACACAACTATGATGGCCAAGTCTATTTAGGTCACCATGGGGATTTGTTAAATAAATATAATTAAATACTTAGCTTGCTGCAGCTTTCACAAAATAACATTAGTGTCATTCTTGCACTTTTATGAAGGAGTGTCAGTATAACTGAGGACAATGGAAAAAATACTGCTTCTACTGATTTTAATTGTTTTAAAATGCTGGCACCTACATTTAGTTAGAGGAATAGTTTTAAACTGAATAAACTATGTTTTTGGAAAATTATTCCAGCAACAGCTTGGGAAGGATTGCATCAGAATGAAATGAAACATTTAGCTAGACTCCAAGCATCTGTTTATAAATTTTATTTTCTCCCATTGTGTTTGCTTTCACACAAAAGAGAGAGAGTGTGTGTGTGTGAATGTTTTGGTTTGCTTCATTTGTTATTTTTGCAGTCACTTCACAGAACATCTCATACCTTAGCAAGCCACACATTCAAGAATGCTGCTTTGGAGGATCATGCGTGATCTCTGAATTTTTTCCTGAGCCAGCTGATGATTTTTGCTCATCCCCTTTAAATTAAAATTCTCTTTTTTGAAACTCTGCCCTGTTTTCTTGATACAATGGAGATGGATTTCCATTGTGAAAAGTCCTGGCACAGGGTTTGTGGATCATCACAGCAATATCCCAACCTTTCTTTATTGCATGTAAAGAGTATGTCCCAAAGGACTTTCCTGAAGCTGTAGTTTCTAGGGGTGCCATATTTTGCCCAACAATTGAACAAGACATAAGAAATACAAACAAGGTAGACAACGACTTCTCCAGAATGAAAAAGCAGATGAAGCACATGAATTAGCTGCCTTCAGTGCAGAGGTTTGTGACTGTTTCAGTCTGGGCCTAGCTGAGTACAATTAACTGCAGGCAGTGAACATCCTGCTCAAAGAAGTAAAATTTCTCTTGATCTCTTCAGAGCTGAGAAACCTACTAACAAGTGGGTATAGAGACTTGTTATTTGTAAACACAACATGAAAGAGTTTAAAGAGAACATTTTGACTTATGAATTCTTCTTTTTCTCCAGCTCCCCGTCATTCGTTCTCTAAGGGGAAAAAATCCACAATACCATACTTCTTCTCATTCAGCATGTAGAGTAGCTCTCTGTGTAGGGTAGCTACTGCTTTTTTAACTGACTATTTCCCCCTTGCCCTTAATGTAGGTGGCTGCTGAATATTTCAAGAACACAACTTTGCTCCTCATGGGTGTGATTTGTGTGGCAGCTTCTGTAGAAAAGTGGAATCTCCACAAGCGAATTGCCCTGCGTATGGTCATGATGGCTGGAGCAAAGCCAGGCATGTGAGTGAACCTTTGACTTCAGGGTAGTCTGAGGCTGACAGCAGCAGCCTGAAAGAGCAAATAACAACTCTGACTTTCCCATCCATGGGCAAAAGCTAGCTTGGTTTGGGGCTCTTTTTCCTACCCACCTTTCCTTTCAGAGTTTGAAAGCTTACAAATTTTCTCATCCTCTTTCGCCACCTCCTACACCTTGGCTTGTTGTCCCTTTGCTTTCTATTTTTTACTCATACTGATTTTAGTCTCTCTGTTCCTTCTTTGCCTGTTGTTTAGCAAACACAAAAGGATGCTTAAATCCTGGATATGCTGAAAATCACTGTTTCTTATGTCACATGCTGATTTCCATGTGGGGCAGCAAACGGCTTCCAATGATACACTGTCTTATGACAGTTCTCAGCACAAGGCAGTATTTTATCTGCGCACAGCATGGTATTTTGGCACCCACAAAAAGAAAAAGACCCCGTGTAGTTCTCAGTTGACTAATGAAAATGTTAGGCAAGGAGGCCTTTAATATTTCTGAAAGTGCCTCAAGAAGGTTTCCCTGTGTTGTACTCCAGGTTGCTTCTTTGCTTTATGTGTTGCACCACGGTGCTCTCCATGTGGCTTTCCAACACATCCACCACAGCTATGGTGATGCCAATCGTGGAGGCAGTGCTCCAGGAGCTAGTGAATGCTGAGGAGGAGCACGAGGTCATCAGTACTGCAGGCAGCACCATTATTGAAGAAAACGAGCCAATAGGTATTTGTCAATATTGGCCATTCTTTTCTCATTTGTTTGTCAGTGACCAGACTTGTTGATACACATTATTCAAATTCTATCGAAGTCAGAGCTGTCTGACTTGTACTGCCAAAGTCATTGGTCCATACTCTTTCTTTTTGTACTCTGATATTTCATTCAAGTTGTGATGGGAGAACTGGAGTTGGGAAACTATTTATGTTGAATTAGGGCATGTGCTGGAGTTTTTGTGTCATAAACTCTTAGGTCATAGGATTTTACAGGGTTGGAAGGAAACCTCTGAGAAGAAAGTCAAAGAAACGTAGAAGAGGCCCAAAAATGTGCTCTGTGACAATCCCACGCTTGCCCGTTCTACCCCTGCCCTTCCAGGCTGCCCAGGTCAGAGCAGGTGCCACAAAAAAATATTTGTGAGAGCTCTAAGTTAGTTTTGCTCATTCCTTCCCAGAAATAAAAGGTTTAGGAAGAAAAGAATCTCTCTTTTCTTTCAATTCACAGATTCCAGACTGAAAAAGATGTCGTCTAACCTTGCCTATTATACGTAGGTATGATAGTCTTTTAATTGCCAGAGGCACATGATCAGGACAATATGACATAATAAAATGCTGCATAAGCGTCACAGAATACCTGAAAGGGTTCAGAGAAGCTTTTGTTTGCAGTGGCTTCTCCATGTTCAGCGGTGTGGCCCAGGGGCTCAGCTCAGTTCTTACCCCATGGGCTGCTTTCTCTTCCTTCATTGCAGGTCTCAACGAAAAGCATGGCCAACCTTCACTGGAGCTTATCTTCATCAATGAGGAGTAAGAATGAACCCTGTACATCACGACTGGAGATTTGAGCCCTACACAGGTTGCAATGAGATGAACCTAGGAGTAGAGGCAGGAAGGGCAAGCAGAAGCTTACAAGGGAATGTTTTAGACATGTCTGACAAGGAATGCTTATATGAGAAACAGAATTAATGTAATGGTCTGGATCTCACTAAAGCTTCCCAGGATTCATTTCTTTTTTAACACTATGGCCATTTTAGAAAGAAGGAAAATGTTTCTCAGGGTTTGAAAAATCTTCTTTTGAAGGCTGTGTTTGTGCTGTGTAAGAGAGTGCTGTCCACAGATTTTTATTTCTGTTCCCCTGAAGGAACAGTGATGGAGAGGATCCGAGCACAGTATGGAGTGCCCACAGGACGTATCCAGAGGGAAAACACTTACAGAGGATTCCTAAGGAAAGCCTGAACTGTCAAGAGCATTCAAGAGAGAGATGAGAGGCAGGGGGAGATGGGGTGATACCCACAAAAAACACCTCTCCTCCCCCCAAAAACCTGTAAAATATTTCTTTTAATATAGACAAAGTTCTTCAGAAGTTTGAAACACTAACAATTTCAACTAGGTAAAATCATTTGGGGTAAAATCCAGTAAGGTGAAAAGGGCAAATCAAAGGACTAATTTCTTTGATAAATTACCGAATTAACCAGCATTTTAAGATACTCAGAAGAATATACAAAGTCATTGTCCTAAAACTATGTAATAGGCTAAATCCTGAGGAGTGTGTTCTTACAAGGTGGGAGAATAAATTGCACAATCCCTTCTTGAGCAACTTCTATTTTGTTCAAAATTGTTCAAAATAAGAGAAACAAGTTCTTGTTACACCTTTAAAAATTTACTTTAAAACAAACATAATCATTCAAACAGCACATGTTGATGACTTTAAGTTAACTTGCAAGGTTTAAATAGTCTTCGCATTAGTCTGGAGACTAATGGGTTCTCCAATATTCCCTCTGTCATAATCTCTTTTTATCCCAGCCATATTTTCTGTGCAGTATAGAATCAAATTTTCAGTCTGGCGTTGTGCCATTAGTCCCTTTAAGCCCTACGGAAGAGTATGTGTGGGTTATTTCATAACAGAACTATTATTAAAATAGTATTACTTGAAAAAGAGCTTGAAATTTGATGGGAAAAGAAAAGTAGCACATCTTCTGGAATTAAATCTGTTTTCAATGTCAAAGTAAAAGTTCAGTGGATTGTTTGCATGGTCCACATGCCACACAGGACAGATTTTAGTGAAAGCTTTAAAGCAGTACAGGTAGGTGCTCAGAAACAGCATTGGAAACATTGGTGGAGGAAGAACTTGAGTAGAATAAGACAGTGGTAGCGCTGGATTGCCTCGTGATTCACTCCACTGTGAATGGAGTCCATTCCTAGAACAGGGTATATACTACCAAGAACACATATTTTTTCTTTCACGGAGGTGGAACCCCATTGCTACACAGGTATAGATGTGAAACATAATGATGACTCTTATGTATCTGGCCAAGGTACTACGGAAGAGGTATTAATAAATGGTATTCTTCACTATTTCAGTAGGCACTAGTTCTCCCGCACATGTTGCCCCTCCTACCCATGATGTGTGCTTTTTGAGGGAGCTGGGTGAACAGGCATTTTTAAAGTATATTTTCCTTTCTTTGTTTTTAGTGCTACTACTACTGACTTCAGCTCCTTGATGCACTCAAAGGTATTGTCATAGGTAGTATCTCCTGAGCTACACTGTTTTCTAATGCAGGAACCATCAGAGCAGAGTCCACACAGCTCTGCAACAAACTGCTGTTTCCTTTATTTCAAACAAGTAGTGGTTGCTGGCAGAGAATACATATTGCAGAATGTCCTGCTTTGTATTTAACCTGTCAGCCCAAATTAAGTTGGGGAACATTAGCTCTGTAGTGTTTGTTGTACTTATTGCTAGAGATCCTGAGATCCAGTCAGCAAACTAACAATTACATACGGTTTCTAGCAAGTTCAGATATGATCTTTTATTGTCTAGGTATTGCCAGCTTCGGCAGCTGAGACACCTCAGTTACTAGAACAGCCTGCACTATCATAAAGTCATAGCCTCTAGCAAGGGATCTGTTAGATTCTCCTGTATGGCAGAGGGAGAAGGCCTGAACTTATTATAATCTGACTTTTAATATCACTTTAAAATAAAATCAGGTTGTTGGGTTTTTTAAAATCTTTTTTTTTTCCCAGTATAAAGTTTACAGCTGAAATTTTAGTGGGTTTGTTGTTTTTTTTTTTTTTTTTCAAAAGTCCACTACCCATGATCTTTACAAAGCACCATCAATTCTAATCTAAGTGCCCCTTAGGAACATTTAGGAACAGAAGAAAGGCTAATCCAAAGGCATTTGCCCCCCTACAGAGTATGAATGGTGTGCACATGATAGCCAACCCTATTGGAACGATGAATTCTAAGAGCAATGGGCAGCACCTACCTCAGGTAAGGAGATGTTAGACCTGGGGGGTGAGGGAAGAGATAGACGTGAACATCACCTGCTCCCCACTGTTTCATACTTGTTCCTTGTAAGCTGTTACATGGAATTGTTCTCCATCATCTTACAGCAGTTGTGGCTTGGCCCTTTGCTAGTTCTTACTCCCATTTAGATGCCCCCAGGACAGGTATTTTCAGAAGACCCTCCCGCAATGGCTAGTACAATTCATTTAGCTTTACATTCAGTAATGTGATCACAAGTTTCCCTTCTTATTTGGCTGTTCTACCCACTTTATTTTTGCAAAGCCTCCCTGGAAAATAGCCCAACTCAAAAATAACAATTCCTGACACACAATATCCTACTCAGAACTAAACCAGCAGCAGGCATGGACCATTTAACTGTTCAGCCAGTTCATTAGGTGGTCTTAGTACCCACCTCCTTTTTGTCTTGCCAAATATCCGCCCTCAAAATCCTCCATTACATCAGTCCATTCCAGTATTTCTACTTCTCTCAAGTGTATTCAAGAAATGATTGCTGTTTGGACTACAATTACATAGTATCTTAATGGCATAAGTTGATGTCCAGGATAGATTAGGCTAAAATCAACACATGAATTTGCATTCACAGTTCAAAAGAATCTGAGTGTGTTTCCAAAAAAGGCTAATGCTCTGCTCCTGATACTTAATTTCCTCTTATATCCATTTCCCATACACATTCAGTGGTTATTTTGTAAGAAATATACTCACTTCACTTTTAACCTACAGGGATTTTCGCCAGGGTACCCTCACAATGATGATGAACCTATAGCATGGCTGGTTTTACTACATAAACCCAAATCCAGATTAATAAATTTAACAAATCTATCATCTGAACCACTTGCTGCTTTTTTCCTGATCCTAAATTACAGCCTTGTGTTGCATGCAAAGTGCCTTGAAGTACTGTACCTTTTTTTCCAGTACAAGAACTTGATTTACCAACATGGAGACTTTCCTGTCACTGCTAAAAAAGCTTCTTTTAGAGCAATATTTTCCTACAGCTTTTTCTTCCGTATTCCCATTGCCCAGCCTTTTTCATGCCGTTTCTGAGACCCCTAGCACTCCATTCCTAATTAGAGGCCCTGAGCCTGTATAAGTGCAAAAAGTCCACCAAGCATTTGTCTGGTGGCTGCTCATAAGCCTCAAGGATTATGGATTCCTGCTGCTGCAGTGCTGGCATCCCACCCTTGCAGCCCACAAGGACTTTTGGTATCCCGCTGAGATTCCAGTCAGAACTGGAGCTGGCCCAAACCATAGCCAGAAGTCTGATTACCGTTCATCCTGCATTTCTGCCACAGATCAGGCAATTTCAGGTCCCCCAGTTCTGATCCCAGCTAATCCCCGAGAAGAAAACCTGCCCCCTCTTATGCAAATCTGTTGTTTTTCTGGGACCAGTATCACAATGGCATTAGAGCAAGTTGGGCTGCTGTTCTGATCACCTGCTTTCTTTGGTGAATGTATCCCCTCACAGGCTCAGATACTGGTCCTTCCTCCTAAGCCCTCAGAACTGGGCCTGAGCACTAAGTACCGGTATCAGACCAGACATGACCGCATGGTCTGTAAATGCCTCTCACTGAGTATCTCCTACGCGGCAACCATTGGAGGACTGACAACCATCATAGGGACGTCCACTAGCCTCATATTCTTAGAGCACTTCAACAAGTAAGTGATATTGTGGTTGTGTGAGAATGGCAGTTGGGTCATTATCATCTTTGTGGCTTTCCCCATGGGTTATTTACTACCTCAAGGCACCCTTGTAAGAAAGTCTCTCTGAAGGCAATTTTGTTTCCATTAGTAATGATTAATGGTTGAAAGGGGGACCTTAAGTTAATACATATCCATGTCTTTCTCCCATGCAAAATAAAAATTCCTAAGCATGTGGTAACATTTAAGTTTCTTCAGCAACTTCTTTTGATTTTACAAACCGATTATCATGAAGGCAGCAGGCACCCTGGAAAAGTAAACACTAACGCCATGAAGATATAGCAAAAAAGACAAAGAGAAATACTCACAAAAGAAGAAATGTCATAAAATCAGCTTCAAGTTGTTCTATGGGTTCTTAGAAAGTAAGTTCTTATGGTGAACCTAGAGGCATCACTAGTGGTACTTGGGCTGCTCAACATGTAGTGCAAAAATAAATAAACTTAGAAATGTGGCCTTACACCTTTGCTTCAGAGAAGATGGGAAGCAGCTCTCTGATCAGGTAAGTATTTAATTTATCATATATGCCTAGGGCTCTCAAAGACATGAATGTTACCTCTGTTAGAAGATAGATATGCGTCCAAGCTCGAACCTGATTCTGATCATCTACTGCTGCCACTGTTGCCATGGTATCCTTCACGTCTCTCTCTCTGAAACGGTGGTAGCAAAGAAAAATAATTTCGGAAGACATCCTTAACCCAAGGATTTGGATTTTACAGAATTTCCAAGGATCTTGCTGCTATGACAGTTCCACCAAATGCACATATCGGACATCTTTGTCAGAGTCCAGCAGACTATAGTCATTATTTGTGTGGTCCATGATAAAACATACAAGAAGATTCTGGGTGAAATCATTCTTAGGTCTTCCAACACTAAACAGAGCTCTAACAAAACCAGAGGGGTTTGTTAGGGCCAGAATTTCACTCCTGGTAACTCTAAGGGTTTTTGAAGCTGGCTAGACAATCCAGACCATCTGATCTTAAAGGTGTGAAGTGCTATATGTCTCATCTGTTGGTCAGGCATGGTCAATGATTGACATTCTTTGGCAAATGGTTTCACTATGCACATGTAATGCAGCTGTTGCAAATACATATCGATGCAATTTTTCTATCGTGTCATGACAAATATATATACATATATATGTGTGTGAATCTATGCATACTGGAGGTGCCTGTGTTTTCACTGTTCTAACTTCTTGAGCCTCCTTTTTTTCCTTTACAGCCACTACCCAAATGCTGAAGTGGTGAATTTTGGAACCTGGTTTTTGTTCAGTTTCCCCATCTCCCTCATCATGTTGGTCCTGACTTGGTTCTGGATGCATTGGCTGTTCTTGGGTTGCAAGTGAGTGCAGGTTATTCAAGATGCATGGATTACAAAAGCAGGGCATCTGTGACTCCTCTAAAACATGTCTCATAAAGATGTTTCCAGTTGCAAATGACAAAAACTAAGGCACAACTTCCTTCTTCTTGCCAGAACAACTACTGGAGGAAATCTTATTGCTTAGCTGTGCTGCATAGACAGCAGTGTACAGTATTGCTGCTTGAGAGTGAAGTGCCTAGGTGTTGCTAATGGAAATCCTTACGATGCGTTCAACTGAATTTTTGACTCTCATGACCATGAGGATCCCGTTGTGGACCAAAAATCTTGTTAAAAGTGCTTTTGGAAAAGTACAGCTTAAAAGATGAATAGAAAAGTAACTGCAAGTAAACAAGTCACTTTTCAGATCTGCCACCAGCTCAATGAAATTAATGTAAGATCAGTTAAAATTAAAGGTAAACAGACTCCATATATATTTCTCTTTAAAGTGGAAAGGACTCACAGCCTAAGAGACGAATACATTTCGATAGCAGTAAGTCCCTTAGCCCCAAACTAAGAACAAGGCTCAGTCTCCTAGTCCATTTGTATCACGTATTCTCTTTGTAGAGGCACTCAGCAAAGTTAATGAAAATGGACTAAATGTGTGCATTTAGAGTGGATTAGTTAATCTGCATTAAATTATGGTGCAGACACATTTACTCAGAATTAAAGTGGCCTTAATTTGATTTAGTTTACTCTTAAAAGTAAGCTGAACTGACATGACTAATTTATTTCATCTAAGACAATGAATAAAATGATAATGAATTCTGCTTGCTGCTGACCTTGACTAGATTTGAAGAAGTAATTTAGAGGTGAATAGCTCCATGTCCTTCTCTCAGTCAGTCTCATGAACTTGTAGTTCCAAATTAAAAGACTAAAGTAAGTCCTATTTTTTTTCAATATTGAGAGGAAACAGGCCCTAACATGACCCTCAATTACTTACTTTTTTTAAAAAAATAAATATAATTGAAATTCCACATTGCATCCAAGACCTCATGCTGATTAATGTTGTTCTAAATAATACCAGAGGCTGAAGCATTATTGACTTTTTGAGAAGTACTGGTTGATTCCAAGCCTCCTTAATCTCTGACTCCTATTCACTGCAGTTCATTAAAGAACATATTATGTTAGGAGCTTGGCTACAATACTCTGCTTTCACATCCTCATAAGCCTAGAAACACTTGTGACATGTTGAAACAGCTGCCTATTGCCTGTGCATAAATGTTTTCTGAATTCCCGTAATGTTCATGTTCTTCTCCTAGGAAGCCCAGTGTCATCAATCTATTCTTACTTGGCCCAGTTGGAACAACATGTCAGACTTGCTTTTTAGGCTCTAGACTAGGTCAAAGGGGAAGGCAAATGGGCCCACCAAAAGATTTTTGCCATTACCAGAGCTAAGGGTAGAATCGTTACTATAGGACTGGCCATTAAAAAACATATAGCTCTTCTCTTCCAGCAGCTGCATTAGTGCTGGTGGATTTTACTGGAGACTTACAGCAAGGTTTGCAAGGAAATTTAAACACTTATAGGTGCAGGGCAGTGCTAAGTGCGTTAAAAACAAGTGTCACATAGGTACCCATTTACAAGTGAAATGAAAAGCCTTTTTAAGATTTTTTGTTAACCAGACAGGGCCTGCCTGCATCTGGAGCTATGCAAATTCCTTTGAGAATCTGGCCATAACCAGATACATGGCGGGAGGTCATAGTCCATGGTTTGGCCAGTGCTATGGCATGGACCTCATGTAGTAGTAGGGTACCAAATGAGATATTAAAATAGCAGGAATTACAAAAGCAGGCCATTGTGCTCCCATGGTACTTCAATCACTGAAGTCCCTGCTGCTGCAGCCTATTTTAGACTGGCTTAGCTGCAGAGGTTTCTCAACCCACCCCCCACACCTCTGTGTGACAGAGGGTACAGCTAGAGCGGAAAAGCAGAGATCTGTGGCTCAAAGCACAGCAAAGTAATGCTACTGGAAAGAAGAAAAGGAAAAGGTTAAAGTGAGCTTGCAAGTATCTTAATTTCACTTCAGAATGTCCAGGCTTTGTTTATAGTATGAGGGCAATCTGAATAAGCTAAGGACTTCACCTAATTCTCATACAAATGTATAGCAAGTTTAAATATATTCAGCTATGAAATGTGCTTGTGCTTGTGTGTCCCTGGCAGAAGTACAGGCATTTTTCACTAGGACAAAACACTAGGCTGATTGCCTTGGCCTCTGTGACAGAGGCAATTTGGTGCTACACTGATTGTGCCTGGTTTAGAAACAGCTAGTATTGATAGAAGCAGACAGGTTGTGAAAGGTATTGGGATCCTCAGCACAGCTTTCCCCCTTTACTTACAGTGAATCCTGAATAGTCAAGTCAAACATGGGCTCAAAAGCCACACCGGACCCCATATGTGTTGGATACCCCTGATCCGACTAGAAAGCATACTGTTCCCCCATTAAAAAATCTTTTGATAGCTGGCCTCTGTCACAGTCTTTCCATGTGATGGTAGAAATTAGCCATAACCTTCGGAGGTTTCTGGCACAAGCAAAATCTGGCCACTGCCAGCTCTTTGAGGAAGCCCACACAAAGGGAGCCCAGCCACAGCTCGGGATGGCTCAGTGATACCAGCCAGTATTAGTCTGAGCACTCTGGGGACCTTCCTACTAAGTCTAGGATTGATTCTCAGAAGATCTGGAAACTAGACCACACAAAGATCACATGCAATAATTTCCCTTCCCATTGCCATCAGGCCTTGCCCCAGTCACGTCTTCTCCCAACAGCTTCTGGCAACTGGAATTTTCAGTTTGCCTTGTTGCTGTTATTTTTTGTGACTTTTTTTTTTCACTCGATGCCCTTGTCTAATTTTACTGTGCTATCTACCTCAGTTTTAAAGAGACCTGTTCTGTGAGCAAGAAGAAGAAGACCAAACGGGAAGAAATGTCAGAGAGAAGAATTCAAGAAGAATATAAGAAACTGGGAAATGTTAGGTAAAACAGACCTGCCTTCCTCAGGAATTTGCCTCTCTAGGCAGGACCATCCTTTCATATTGCCCTCCATGTTGCCTTTGGCTCATGTGGATTATTCTTAAGCTGTCAGCTCTTTCTCCTCCTTTCCAGGGTAGGAGTAGGTCTAAATGCAAAAATGAACTAAAATCAAACACTCTGTTACAAGCATGCATTTATTTACTCATTTATTTATTTCTGAAGAAAAATGAAAGAAAAGGAAAGATTCAGGTTTATGCTAGGGTCCAAAGGTCATCTGAGTCACGGTTTGTCTCTACCTTTGAACTCAATCATTAAAGGCCCCCTCTTCCCCATTCAGGCACATACTTATTTTGGTGGATAGAAGTTCACTGTTAGCAAAAGCTTTGCAGCAATCTCCCACGCCATGAGATGTCCAGCCCGCCCAGTTGCCCATAATCTTTATTCACGGTGGCAAGAAATGTCTCTTGAAAAGATTATTTTGCAAGATTTTCATTTTTCAGAAGGGATGATACCTCATAAAATCCATTCTTCCCAAAACATTTTTGTGTTCTTCACAGAAATGTTGACACATCAACTTGCTGAATACGATCAACTCTGAATCTAGACTGTTGTTCAGACTGTGCCTAAATATGAAACCATACTTAATTTAAATCTATCCTAAATTAAAACTCAGTATCCTCAAGTCACCTCATATTTATTCTATGTGTTTAAAATATCTGTGCTACTTTACATTGTCATTTGCTCTTATGCTTTCTACATTTTTAAAAAATGCAGTAGAAAGTGTTTACAGTGGAATGGTAACATGAGCTTTAGCTTGCTAACACATTTAATCAGATAATAATGCAAATAAAAAACGAGCATTTATAAATATTTTCCTTCAGGTCTTGCCCATGAATGATTGAATTGCAAATACAGATGGATATTTTTAGCCTATTTTTTACTGAGTTTAGAAGGTTCTCAGCTGGGATCCAAATGTAGAATTCTTTAATTCAAACTAATCTTCCTTTCTATTTTCCATATGTTTTTTATCCTTTTTTTGGAACCAATTTCTAGTTTCTTACTTCTTCTGGAATTTGCTCTCGGGTTTTCAGACAAACCTTGAATTTAATTTCTAGCTTTTTTTTTTTTTTGCCTTTATTTCTAGCTATCCTGAGATGGTGACTGGATTTTTCTTCATTCTGATGACCTTGCTTTGGTTTACTCGTGAGCCTGGCTTTGTACCAGGATGGTCATCTTTTTTTGAGAAGTAAGTGAAACTCCCTAAGCAACTGCAAAGGAATATGGCCTTGCCCCTTCTGACTTTCTGCAATAATTTTTGGCCTTAAAACATTATCAGCCAGTTTTAACACGGTGGTAAAAAATGAAGTCTTTATTCAAAAATGTTTTTTAAACTACATCTGTTCACATGGCAGCAAATTGTACTCTTTCTCAGTAAGCAGAGTGAATTAAGTAGAGAAAGTAAAATAAACATATGTCAAATGTAAAAAAATAGAAGGGTCAGATTCTGAAGTTAAAACATTTTAGTGCATTCACAGAGAAGCTGTCACTGGAATAGATTGCAACTATAATTCAAACTTTTTTTTTTCAATTTTATTTTGAAATAATAATTTTTGACAAAAAGTGTATTTTTTTGAAGATAAATTTTATCAAGAAAATGTCCATTTCAATTAAATATTACACAGAATGGTGACCGAAGCAAATATTGTTTCTTTTATTTTAAATAATGTTGAAACAAATTATATTAAAGTAACTATAACACAATGCGTATCAAAGAATAAGTGATTTGAGCTTAAATTTTCTTTACGTTTCTACTGCATAAAATTATTTTAATTTTTCATCCTAATTTTGACACAAAACCAATTTCTAATATTGGGATTTCCTGAGGATTTCTGGAGTTTGGCATTCCTCAAAATACTTTTTCAGAATGAGTTTTAAATATTTAATTTAAAATCATCTACAGTTCATTCCTAAAGGATCACTTGGGTTTGGCTTTTCCCCAGAATGTGTTTACTGTTTCTTGCTGCTAGTAAACATACTATTTTTCTGTACCTCCAAGTTAATAGATTTGTAAACCAAAAGGGATTTCTTTTTTTCACTAGGGTGTTAAAAAATGTTGAGCAGTGATTGAAGTTGGCTACAAGAGTCAGTTTAATAAATGGGAAAAAATCCAATTTATATCCTTGATATGCAGACATATTTTTCTAGTGGGCTGCTAGTAAGACTTCAGATGTGAAAATACAACTTCACCTGCAACAATTTGCTTGGAGCCATGTACCCTGTTTGGAAATGTTTCTGTTAGTGTGTTTTTATGATAACCCCACTGTTTCTTTCCTAGGAAAGGTTACCGGACTGATGCCACTGTCTCTGTATTTCTTGGTTTTCTCCTTTTCCTGATTCCAGCAAAAAAGCCATGTTTTGGAAAAAAGGAAAAAGGTGAGGAGGATGCAGAAAGAAAGAGATCTGGCACATTTTCCAGTGCCTTTAATGACATTTTTCTGTTCTCTGTAAAACGTTCCAGGAAGAGATTTTTATTGTGGAAGGTCAGTTCAGTTTCTCCTCTGATACCAGCCCTTCATACATCAACCCCCTTTTTTTTTGTTGCTTTAATTCTTATTGTCTTGTCCAGCAGATTACAAACAGATCTTGTATCTGAGGCCACCACCTCTTCTGTGTTAACAGAATTATCAAAATTTAGGACTGAGTTTTAGGAAAGGTTCAGATGGAGTTCCATGTAGAGAATTATAATGCAGATGTTTGCAAAATCGGCTGAAGATAAGCTCTAGTAAACTATTTGGTCATCACTTATACAGCAGAAATCATTGATAATGTCATAAAATAAACATAAAAGAGGTCAGCAAATGTCAAACAAAGTTCCAATTTTGCGCAATGCGTCTTACAGTCTTCTTGATAATAACAATGATTGTTATTTCACATTCACATTTGGGTAGCATTCAGTGGTATTGATCAGTTTGCTGTGCCAGGCTTTCAGCAGTCCTGTATGAAAATAGAATTGCCTGCAGAGATCACAAATGTATATAGATACTTTTTTTTTTAATATATTGACATACATTATGCAGCATTTAGGAAAAATGACACACTTTAGCTCCTACTTCAAGAAAAGACTCAGGCATCTAAAAAAATAATGTCCTCAGATAAAACCTAGGGGCATAAATGCACTGTATCAAGCTTCCTGGCCTACTGGAGAGAGAAAATGCCCTTCTTTGAGAAAATAATTCCATTGTAACTCCATCATTGTAGTCTACAGATAATTTGCACACGTGTATTCACAACAGAGCACACAGTCCCTCAAAAAGCTATAGAATGAAACACAGGGGTTTATAACTGTTCACATGAACAGAGCAGCCAAGGGGAAGTCAGGACATTTGGAATGAATATGCTGCATTTTCTAAGACCGGGCTAACCAGAGAAATAGGCTATGTGCTGCTTCTTCATGTCTCTCACAGATAGTTCTCAAAATAACTCCCATGGATATTACATTATTCCTACTAGCGTGAAAAATGTGAAGATCTTTGCAAAAAGGCCAATATAATACTGGTCACACACTTGCTTTATTTTGATATAGGAGATGGTGAAAAGTCAACAGACATTAACACACTGGATCCCATCATTACCTGGAAGGACTTCCAGAAGACCATGCCCTGGGAGATTGTAGTGTTGGTTGGAGGAGGTTATGCCTTAGCAGCTGGATGCAAGGTACTAATTTAGATTTTTATCCTCCTTCCTAAAAAAATTATAAACCTGGACTTTTATCCCTTTGTATGCCCCCAGTTTGGATTTACAATGTGGATACTTTCAAGTTTGTACATAACCTAGTCCCTACTCCCTGCAGTCAATGGACAGCTACCTAGCTAACAAAAAGATGGTTGGGGCTCAAGTCAGTTGTGTAAGCATCTGCCATTTCAGATGCTTTAGAATACCTAGATATTCCTGCAAGGCTGGCAGACATGACACAGGATCTGAGGGAGACCTCATGTTTTCTCAACTAGCAGATAACCAGAGAGAGGGGGAACATCTCAGCTGCCACTGGATCAGGCAACTGAATCAAGCTCCTAGCACTGACTGGACAAATCACACTCTAGGCTCTACTGACTATATCTAAACCCAGTATAATTCATGAATACACATCTATCTCTCCTATAGACTTGTACATGTAGACAACTAAATTTGTGTATTTTAATCTCAAAATGAATTTTACCCAGACTGTGCAATCCTTCATCACCAATTTGCAATACTCCAGTTCGCATGCTGAAGAAAGAGGGAAGATCAGCCTTGGTGCCTTTTTAATGTTATTAACTGCCAAATGTATCTCTCTGTTACTATGGACAACTATTTATTAGGCACTGCAGTGAAATCCAGTTTGCTGAACAAAAGGAAATGAAGAAAGCATTGACCTAAACTTTGCTTATTTGCTGGTGGGATTCTCTGACGCAAACTGCCCCAAAGAGAAGAATCTGTTCTACACACATACTAAGTATTTAGTAGTTCTTACGCTTCTGTCCTTTCCCCAGACCTCTGGCCTCTCTACATGGATTGGACGCCAAATGCTCTCCCTGAGCAGCCTTCCCTACTGGGCTGTAACTCTGCTGGCTTGCATTTTGGTGTCCCTGGTAACAGAGTTTGTTAGTAATCCAGCAACCATAACCATCTTTCTGCCTATTTTATGCAGCATGGTGAGTAAAATCAATGACATTTTTAGTCTATTTTTTCCTGACAGGCTCATGGGAATGTTTCAGGACATCAGGATATTGGCACTCTGTTCACGTGAAATCCAGCCTCGGTTCCCAAGCTACTGTTCTGCGGTCTTGGGCTCAGGAAAAATAATAAACTCAGGCAGCCAAAAGCATATTTTAGCACCAAGAAATTTATTCAATACCTCTCAGACAAAGTGAAAACATAGCTGAAAACATAGCTTCTCTACTGAGGGATGCATAGTCTAAGTACAAGAAAAGGTGACGATACAATCAATAAGATAGGTGAAGTCCACATAAAGCTTGATACTCTTATCAGTGTTATTTTAAATGTGTTGTTTATTAGTTAGTAGTCACCCACTCACCACTTGTAAGAAAAAACTGTAGTAGTGAATTTTATATCAGATTTAAATGTGTTAAAGAGGGTGATCCGGTAAGCATACTATCATCGAAGATGGAAAGCAGAGATATTTGTAAGGGACAGAAAAGAATCAGGAGACTGGTGACAAAAGCAGAGGAAAGAGTTACAAATTTCTTTCTATATTGGAATAGCAGTTACAGAAAACTGTCTTATTTCTTTTCTTTTATGTAATCTGAAGCAGAATGCAGGTCGTGTTTCCCTATTATAACAGTTTTATGGGATTGTCCCAAAGTACATTATGTGAACACCTCTGAGGTAATATGAAGATATTGTCAGACGAAAATAAGAAATTATGTTTGCATGGCTTATGAGTTCAAATTTACCTCTGTTCCATGCAGAAAGAGAGTCTGCTAAAGAGAAATTTAGAGCAGCAATCTACTTTTAGTAGTCTGAACCGCCATCTTAAGGCAGTCTCTCTTTTTTGACTGTAAAAGTAACCTGGAGACACTTCCCTCTCCAAACTGAAGTTAGCCTTGTGAATACCCTTCCCTTTCCCTCTGACATAAAACTAAGCCATAGCAATGTAAACGAAAATGCAAAATATCACCACCACCAAAGGCTGCAGTGGAAGAACAATTCTTTAGACTGCTGTAAAGAATATTCCAACATTACTGCCTTTCCGCCATACAAGTTTGGACCATGAACATCTAGTTTTCTTAACCACCATTCAGGAGGACTTTACATAATGGTCTCAGTATCTTCAGCAACTGAAGGAAGTAAGTTCTTCATGCCAACCTGTTGTGAATTCTCTTGGATGAAGACTGAACTGGCAGTCAGTGTTAAGGTCTGGAAGACACAACACAGAATGACACGGAGAACAAGGGGGATGAAAGAGCAAAGAAGGCCTAGTAGTAGCAATCTCCACCCTCATCCAGTGCGAAATGGCTCAAGAGAAATCCCTGGAGCATGACCAGCTCCAAATTATAGCACTACCCTACTCTAAAAAACAAACTCTTGTCTTCTTCATGAAAAGCAGAGAGGGTCCTTTCACCCTAATTATGAGCAGTGGCTTTTACTGGTTAAGTGAAATTTCTCTCCTCCTCTCTCCTTCCAGTCAGAAGCCCTGCTTATCAACCCTTTATACACCCTGATTCCTGTCACCATGTGTATCTCATTTGCGGTGATGCTGCCAGTGGGTAATCCTCCAAATGCCATTGTCTTCAGTTATGGGCACTGCCAGATTAAAGATATGGTGAGTCTTGAGATTGGGTATATCCTCCCACACTTCATGCAAACTCAACACCTTGTCCTGATCACATCCAGCAGCCAATAATAATAATGATAATACTGGTGCTAATATAAAGTCATATTGATCTGCACTGCTGCTCTGTGACTGAGCTGTCAGGTTAAGAACATCTACACATCTGCTGCGTAGGATACGCACAATTCTCATCTTTATTTTTTCATTAATGTAATGGTCTAAAGAGGTATCAAAGAACAGGAGTACACAATTCTTTGCATTGACCTGTTAAAACAAGCACAGGAGAGCATGAGAAATTAGATTTATTGCATAGCTCCACAGTAAATCATGTAGTTATCAGCCTGCTATGTGTGGTATAACACCCCATTATGATTATCTGATTGAGAAGTTCAAGTAACAAACTGAGCAGTTTTCCAATGAGCTGCATCAACCTCTATCACTCCTGAATACTCCCACAATGTACACTCTGATACATAATACTCACTGTGCTATTTTTGGCTCTAGAAATCAGTATACATAATTTATCACATTATATATAAGTCAGTATACATAATATATACACCCTACTGCCTTCTTTTTTCCATGTTAACTGTTTTTGATCAAGTTGTCATTGATCATGCTCTGATGCATTTTGCTTTTGTAGGTGAAAGCTGGCCTGGGTGTAAATCTGATTGGCCTGGCTGTTGTCATGGTGGCAATCAACACTTGGGGAATTAGACTTTTCCAGCTGAATACTTTTCCAGAATGGGCAGCAGTCAGCAACGTCACTAGCCAAACATAATCTCCAATGGAAAAAAAAAAAAAGAAAAAAGTGCAAGACCAAAGCAAGTTGGGACAGAATATTAAACATACATTGCACATATTAAAGAAAGGAGAAAACTTGTGTATACATAGAACCAGGATCCATAGCAAACAATGAAGAAAATCCACAGGGAGGTCTTCTGCAAAAGCTTTTCAGTTCTGAAAATCAGCATGAGTTAAAAGGAGAGATTAGCTTTGCTCTATTGTTGCTTTCCCTGTGATACCATAACTCTGAAAAAAACCTCTCCTCCAAATTCTCTGCCTATGGCTTTTTCATGCCCTAGAACAATTATGTAGGACTCGTAAAACAGGGGATATAGGACTCCAATGACAGAAGACAAGTATATATCACTGGTGTATACAGTAGTAGGATATTCAATCCTACCATTGACTCCTACGGTGAATGAAGGGTGAGTCTTATTCCCAAACCTAGAGTTTTATAAGCCTACTTCTTTTAAAGGCAAATTATTATTCTTCTTTTGAGGTCAGTCATCACTGTGCTGGAAAAAACACTTTCCCAGCTAATGCATATGGCCTGGAAAGACATACAGCTACCAACTACCAGCTACACCACTTCAAAGGGATAACAGAAACCACCAAACAGACAGGAAGGAGAAGTCTCCTGGGATGGAGAATGTTTTTTTTTTTCCACAGCACTAGTATAAAGTTTCCAATATTGCTGTACTTGCAATCTCTGTTTTGAAGGAAGAGCTTCAGAAACAGATAAAAAGTTTTGGTCAATACCTTCTTTCCTTATCATTGTACTGCAGTGGGAGCTTTTTCAGCAGGGGAAGCTGTGACCAGCAAAACCTTACCAGGCCAACAGACCCATTGCTCTCCTCTCTCTTTGGCTGCTGTTTAGACAGTTACGCAGTTATAATTCCTGTGACAGAGAAAGTTCAATCACGTCCAAGATGGCACTCGGTGCTGCTCCATCAGTAAGAAGGGAGAGGGCTGAAGTGGAGTGGTGCTGGTGTATCTCCTCATCATGCGCATTCACTTGAACATCACACCCACCTGCTCTCTAGCAGCCCAGAGAACAGGAACTCCAAATGTAGGAAACTGTAACATAGAGCATCTAACTACCAAACAAAAAAGGCCAATCTCTTTACCATCTGCAAAGTGAATGCCCTGCTTTTCTGACTGGATCCCTGTGATACTCAGTAAACCTTCTCTTGTATTATGTCCTGTTTTTAATCATTTCTTTAATGTCAATGCATTTAAGCTGTATATTAGGATGACTGGATCTCATGTAATCGCACTCTTTTTATATATATACTTTAATGAATTTTTATGCTTTCCGCTTACAAGCTAGGGTCTCTAGATGTTAGTGTGAATGCCTATTCTGCAAAAATAAAATGTCAATAAAATAAATAATTCACTACTGCATATTCTGGTGCTCTGTGAGAATATAAATAGGATATATTTCACCTTATAACCCACCAAGCCCTTAGGGAAGTAGTGTTGAGACAGCAGGAGGTGTTTGTTTACTGCTTCTGTCAAAACAGAGGGATCCCACAGACTTGTCTTGGAAATAAACAGATACAGTAAGAGGTCATAGGTTGGCAGAGGGGAAGCAAAATGGGCAAATCACAAAAGCACGTCTTAGCCCTTGTACCAAAAGCAGGAGGCAGCATCCTTTAGCAAAACAATTTCTCTTCATAGTACTTCCTGTAAATTTGGTTTTGAAAAACAAAGTGTTTCTGTGAATCAATGGCTCAGTGCATCCCCATGCCCTCCTAATCCATGAAAGAAGATTTCAGCCTCACTTTTTCAACCCTTCTTACCTCCTTGATTCCTGCATTCCCCCTACCCTGAGCTTGCTGCTGTGCTGCTCCCCAGCATACAAAACTCACGCCTGCCTCTGGGATCCAGACCCTCCACACCGGCTCCCCTCCCTGGGTGTCTTCCTGCTCCCCAGCAAGCGGCTGCTGCTGGGCACAGACCCCGACACGGTGCTCAAAGCAGAGGCACCCCGGCCTCCCCCCCAGCACAAGCTGCAGTCCCCCAGCAAGCTGCACCCAGCACCGAAGCCGCTGAAGCAGGAGAGAGCGGCTGCAACCCCTGCCCACCAGCATGGGCAACTTTCTCCAGGAACAAGCACCTCAGTGGGTGGGGGTGCCTGCAGTACCAAGGGTCCTGTCCCCACGCACAACAAGCAGGACATCTCTTGGTTCACGGTACCCAAAGTTACTTTCAATCATTCTTCCCCTGCCAAGAAACTCTCTTTCCGGCTTGCTCTCTTCCCAAGGCTTTAGTTGCTCTGCGCCTTTTACTGTGCACTCATCTTCTAATCCTTTTCACTTCACGCTTCATCCACCACCATCTTCATATTGCCTAGCTGCTCAGCAACAAATCACTCTCCACCCTCCTAATACTTATTTCTCAGCTCCGCTCAGCTCAGCTCCCATCAGGCCTTGCTAGCCCATGCCTTTCCCAAGGGATATGAACACGGGATATTTTCGTTTGCAAAAGAGATGAGCAGCTGGCATGCCAATCAGCTTTAGGGAGATCTAGGATTACTCACAAATCAAACAGGGTGGCCACCAACCTCTTCGGTAATAACACCAATAGCAGTAGGTAAATGGAAATTACTTGGTGCTGTGTTGCAGATCGCACGCAATATTTCTTCAGAAACATTTCCATGAGTCTCTGGCATAGTTTGTGTCTCACGAGATTGGTGCAGAGAAATTTGGAGTGGACTTAGGCAAAGAGTTTCCCCAGCAGCCTTTCCTTGTGCATCGGTGCTCTCAGCACACTTCCATGTCCACAGCTGCTGGCACTTGTCACTGCCATGTCCCACCAGGCGTTTGCAGGAAGGCAGTGTGCTGTACCGGCCCCTTCTTCATATCAGATCCGTCAGTGCATGCACCACAGCCAGATTCTGCCCTTGGACATACATGTATGATTCCTTTCATTTCATTGACAACTTAAGAAAGTACATAAGAAAGTATTAGTGGCAGAATTTGAATATCACAAAGGAAAATAGCAGCAGATGAACAACAAGCTTAGGGTTGGGCAAGCTGCATGGCTCATAGTGTGACAGCAATGGGTGCTGATTGCTGCTTTTCTTTTAATTAAAATAAATGGCAAATGGACAAAGAAGTGGGAAATTTTCACTGGTAATTTATAGCATACTGACACTCAACTTCAGATTTGCCTCTACCAATAACCAAAGCTGAAGTCTTTTCTTCAGAGGAGAGATAAGCCTGATTTCAAATTAAGTGATTTCCAGATGCTTTCAACATCGTACATCAAGTCCTAAAAACAAAAGTTCTGCTTGCAACCCAAAATTTAAGATTCCTATCCAAAAAGTATAATCACATTAATTAGTAGCAGTATACTATTTTATCTTATAGTTTTACATTTCCTTTTACTAGAATCCTATTAAGGCTACATATATTTTTTTTCACAGTGATATAAAACCTGAACAATTTCACTGAAGTAAACTGAGGTGATTTATACTGAGCAATTCTTCATTCTGTGGCTGACAGATTAATGTTTTATTTCTCAGGAAAAAAAGCAGAGTATGATAGCTGTACTTAATACTTGTACACAGGTTGTTCAATTCTCTCTGCTTTGCCAAAAATGTGAATAATAGAATTTAAAACAGGCCCTTATATTTTTTTTCATACATTGATTAGTATCTTACTACTTGGGTTGCATCTTTGAACCCAAAGGTGCAGTTGTCAGAGAAGGGCTCTAATCAGTGTGATGAAAGGCTGCAGAATCCCTGTTTTCACACAGAAAACCAACAGTATGTTCCACTCCAGCATTTGGGCTCACAGGGCAGGAAAGGTACTAGTGAAGTTACAGTTTGAGTTGGTGATTTACAGGAATGGGGTATTTAGGTATTTTCCAGATGTATTAAAGACTAAAGCCAGAATTGACTTTGGCGGGAAGACAGTAAATTTGACCATCTGTGATTAACGTATGTTTCAGGTGAAAAAGCAAATAACCTCCACAGCTATTTTATCTCAGTACAAATTCAATAAAAATGCCCTTTGCTTGGGACTTTGTAAAGTAAAGGTTAGCATATACCACCAAGAAGTGTGACAAACAGAACAAAGTATCTCTTTCTTGTCCCTCTGAGGCAAAAATAAAAAGAGCTGTACAGGAAATTTCTCTATGGAGTTTACCAGTAACATATGTACTCCGATATCCACCATCACTTCCTAAGATTCAAAATAATTCTGCATCACATACAGCAGATATTGATTTTTACATACGAATATCAATTCACAACCATGTTTCTGCAAACACAGATATAATCTAGACTTATGAAACCAACTCCTTATTAATTTGAAAATTCCGATTTCTTCCTTTGCAACATTTCAATTTCACCAGTAATCTAAGCGCCATCTGTAATCTGGGCCAACAGTAGTCTGGGCCCTTCAAAGCACATTTCCAGATGCTCAGCATCTCTAACAAATCTCTCCAAGAAAGCATGCACAGAGGAGTTGTAACAGCTGGTGGTGCACACAGTTGCCAGCACCACAGGACAAAGGCGAACCACAAAGGACAATCACAGCTCCCCGCAGCATCACCACTGAGAAATGTCCTGTGCTGCCAGATCACCGCTAGGTTACTTTACTCATCAGAAATCACTGTGAAGAGTGATATTCTACAGTAACAGGAGTCACGTATCTTTACCTGAATTCATAATAAACGTTTCTGATGTAGATGATGCTACCGAATGTAAAAACATAAAGAAAAAGAGTTGGCTTCATTAAACTTTTCCCTGTCCTTGAGTAATTCCTCTGCAGTATAACCCATTTTTACAGAAGGCGGCTGGAGGTACTAGTGATTTAACTGACTTAGATGGGGTTAGGAAAACCAATGCCAGGGCCCTGAGTGCCTTAATGGCCCTGGTCAGCCTCACCTGGGAGGTCTATAGAGGCCCTTGTTACAAAATCGGGAGCCAAGGGCCTCTACAGGCACATCAGCTGCAAAAGGAAATCTAAAGAAATGCTGAGGGAGCTGGCCGATGTCATTGTGAGGCCACTCTCTACTGTCTTTGAAAGGCTATGGTGATCCAGGGAGGCCCCTGAGGACTGGAAGAAAGCAAATGTCACTCCTATCTTCAAGAAGGAAGATTTGGGGAACTATAGGCTGGTCAGTCGCACATCAATCCTTGGGAAGGTGATGGAGCAAATCCTCCTGGAAGCTGTTTCCAAACATACAAAGGACAAGAAAGTGATTGGGAGTAATCAGCATGAATTAATGAAGGGGAAATGATGCCTGACCAGCCTGGCACTTGTACAACAAAATGATGACAGTGGTGGATGAGGGGAGAGCAATGTATCTTGTTCTGCAAGGCTTTTGACATGGCCTTCCACAACAACCTCACAGACAAATTGAGGAAGCGTGGACTACATAAGTGAACGGTAAGGTGAACAGAAAACTGTCTGAAGTGCTGGGCTTAAAGGGTTGTGGTCAGCACCACAAAGTCCAGTTGGAGGCCAGTCTCTAGTGGTGTACCCCAGGGGAAAATACCAGGGCCAATATTGCATTAGTGAACACTGGTATATTTATTAATGGCCTGGACAATAGAACAGAGTGCACCCTTGGCAATGTGAAATTGGGAGGAGTGGTTGATGCACAAGATGTCTGTGCTGTCATTCAGAAGGACCTTCACAGGCCAGAGAAACGGACCGACACAAATCTCATGAAGTTCAACAAAGGGAGATACAAAGTCCCGTATTTGGGAAGGAATAATCCCCCACACCTGTACAAGCTGGAGCTGACTAGCTAGAAAGCAGCTTTGTAGAAAAGGACCTGGTGTCCTGGTAGACAAGTTGAACATCAGTCAGCAATGTGCCCTTGAGGAAAAGGCGGCCAACGGCACCCTGAGCTGCATTAGGCAGAGCATCCTCCACAGGTTGAGGGAGGAGATGACCCTTCCCCTCTTCTTAGCCCTGGTGAAACACATCTGAACTGCTATGTCCAGTTCTGGGCTCCCCAGTACAAGAGGCACATGGGCATACTGGAGCGAGTCCATCAAGGGATGGAGCACGCACCATGAGACAAGGGGCTGTGGTTCTGTGACATAAAATGGCACCACTAAGCATTCAAGTTAGTGAAGTTCTGTGACTAAATCCATTGAGCTCTGGTGCCCAGTAAGCTAATAATTAGCTTTGCTATCTGGCATTTCCTATATTTTCAGTATTAACTCTTTACTGTAATCAATGGAAGATGGTCTACAAGAGCATTACGGCAGCATTTTCCATCAGAAGATAACAGTCTCAATCCACAGTAAATATTTTAGAAGTCTGTTAGTCATATATTCCTTTTCTCCCCTTTTGCCGCGAACCTTCAGCTCCTAAGACGTGTCTCAGAAGAATCAATACATGAAAATGGATACAACTGCATTTATCCTAAGAGCTTTTACCAAAGGAAGGAAGACTGCATATTTTAGGTGGCAATTCCAGCTATCCACATAGGCATTTTGAACATGCAGAAATTCACAGTACCCATGTCAAGTGGGAAACTTGCTCCTAGGTGTCCTGAAGGTGTATTCATCTTGTGTGAGGACACCTGCTATGACACCACTGCATTCAAAGTCCCCCTGAGCCATCAGATGCAAGATCTGCATCAAGCAGTCATTATCCATGTGGACTTTCTGTCCTCTGAAATATAAGGTTAACGTTTAGTATCATCTAGGATAGCCTTAGGCTGAATCAGTTAAGCAAAATGTGTTATACAGTAGTTGCAAAGCCAACAAGAACTGTATTATAATGTTATCCAGCTCTGCAGCTTACTATGTGGGACAAAAAAGACACAGCTTGAGCTAAAATGGAATGTGTTGCAAACAGTGTGAAACATTTAAGAAGTCCTGTCTTTAATATTAATGAGCATATGTTGTTTCTACAGCACTACAGCTGTGGCTGGTTCACTTCATAATCTGATAGGAAAAAAATATCCTAACATCTACTTGGAATGCTCAGCTGAAAGTTTCAGCTCCAAATTACACTTTTAGAGTAACACAGGCCTTTGTTTGGCAACAAATACAGAGATATTGAATATTATTTCCCCTCTCATCTCCATGTAAAGAAAGGGAAGAACATAAAGCATGTTTGAGGAAACAAATCATCCAATTTGAAACACTAAATTAATTTCATATGACAAGCAAAGAAATATGAATGGGTTAGAGCCAGTATTTTTCAATGTTCTGCTCAAGAATAGGAAAGAAAGAACAGGGAAAAAAAAAACGCAGAGGGAAGCTGGGGGAAACTAAGTTCATCACATTCATGAAAGCATTAAAAAAACTGAAAAAAACTGTGCAGTGCTGTCTCCCTCTATGGAAAAGTTTTTGTGTGTGGGAGACAGTTCCTTCAGTCTGGTCTGAAGTCTGTGAAAGCCAATGGAAACCCCTTTCAAAGACCAGAGCGTACACTACTACTTCAGTAATAGCTAAACATGGCTGCACTTTTATTTGTGAACTCCCTTCACCAAGCACATTCTTGGCATCTTCAACACTGCTACCATAAAGTTTCTGATAACTAATGTTAGGTGGTCAAAATTATTTCTCCCTGTTTGTGTTTTTTGAGTGTTTACTATAGGAAGAGTTGGTAGTATAGCTACTAAGATTGTCTGACTTGAGGTGGCTTTTAAACTTGCCAAATATTTATTTGCGAAGACTGAAAGCTTTTATGTCAGCTACAGATTTCAGGGCAGATGCTGAAAGGAAGAATGGGAAATTACAGGTGAAATATTTCTCATGTATATATATTCTTTAAGAAGGAGAATCTTTAGATGAGAAATACTTTCCTCAATTTCAGGACTGCATTGTGGAAGAACTCTGCCATCACCAAACTTTGGAAAAGCAAGCAAAAGTTTGGCGTAAGGTAATCTATAAATGTGCCTTTGCTGATTCAGTGAAAACTCCTGAGCTTGGAATCCATCCAGATATGTCTGAGTTAAAGGCTTTGGGGTAGAGGGTGAAAATTACAGCGGGTACATGGGGAGTCCTGTACTTAAAAGCTTTCATGCTATGTTTATCTCAAACAGCACAGTACACTGGGTCTACAGAGCACAATAGTTAGTGCCCAAAGCTTGGGATATTTTCCCTCTGAATGTCTCTAGGTCTGTCTCATGGACTGAACACCCATTAGAGATCAAAGCACATCTTCTGGTTTAGTCTCTTCTGAAAGGAATCCAGTCCATGTGTTCTACAGTTTTCCCATTATGAGAATGAAAACATGGTAAAAGGACAATTAACTCTGAAGGCACAATCCTTATCCTAACTAGAACACTAATGGAGAAGCACTCTAGGTATGCTTAATCAAGAGCCTGAAGGAGTAGAGGAGGTCATTCTCTGTGCTTGTTCCTCTTACTTGTCCATAGCAGCCCATCACCAGGTGTTGTTAATACAAGTAAGGAGAATATCCTTCTGGTACTTTTCTTTGTCCTTCACATCCTGCAAAAGACTGTCAGGGGGACTCAGTGATTTAAGCCACTTTACAGAGTTGATAGGACTCTTCTATTTTACAGAAAAAAAAAATTGATAGATTGTTGACTTAATAAAACTTACATCTATTCAAATTACTGCAATATTTTCTTCACAATTTACAACAGAATTTGTGCAAAACTATGGTATCCAAATGGAGACTTTGCTTTCCATTCAAACAAAAGAGGACAGTGCTACAATACGACGTGTATTTTCACATACACAAGGGTTTTTAGTGGCAGCAATGGGTGAAGAGGAGCATACCAGACAAACAATAAGGGGGACAGCAGATAAATGGTTCTAATCCTAAGAAAATACATGATACACAACTGAACCAAATGCAAAGGCAATGGGCTGAAGACCATGCACAGGAATGAGGAAGTAATGGGAATACCAGACATATTTGGTAGAAATACTGAGCTCTAGTCCTTATTCCACACCAAGAGGCAGTAATAAAAGCATACTTAGAACAATCACACAAACTGGACCATTAAGTAGATAGAGTGAATGGTTTGGATTCACAACGTAACTGCTGACCTCCAACGTGCCCTGATTACCACTTACGGAAGATAACTCTTCTCTCTCCCATCCTCCCCATTACTCTAGAGACATCCTCAAGCAACCAAGCAGAAGGGAAAGAAGAGGAAGAGGCAATAATAGAAGAAACAATGAATTTGAAATGTAGGTTAAAGTTGATGGCCTTTTACAGTTTTTGAAATCAGCCATGTTTGTGCGAAGTCTACACTGCTGGAAGTGATCATTTAACACAATGGAAAAAGCAGGAGCCCTCCCTCTCCCCCCCCAGGTTCATAGTTTGACAAATGAATTTTCCCATCTCCGATAATGGAATGTGGATTTTAAGGACAGTGAAGTACTGCTGCTCACAACAAATGACAAGAAACTCCGAAAGTTACTTCTTGATGCATTTAATTTCTTTTGCGGTGTTCTAAGAACTAGGGTATTACAAAGTGTGAGGTACACATAGTAACAGGACTAACAGGACTCCAGTTGGATCAGGTAAAAATAGGTTACAAAATATTAGGGAAAGCAATAACGAAAAATACAAACGATCTTATCCAGTCACATATCAGCTGCAAATCCAAATTCTGAAACCCTTGAAAATCAGTCCCAGGAAAAGTTCACGGCTGCTCTTTCAAAAGAATGACATTCCAGTTCTAGGAGATTAAAAGTGGAGGAACCTCCCATGCCAACCCTCTACTTGATCTTTGTTGCCCGAAAGGTAATTGCATCCTTGATGCATGCACAGAGGTGACCTGGGTAACATTGCTCTCTTAGGACTTGTCGCTGGGAGGTTTCTTCTTAGCTTCCACATCCTTCTTAAAATCTTCAAGCTTCTTTGCAATGTTAGGAATCTTTAAAGACAAAACCAAAAAACAAACAAAACCCACACAAATTAACAAAAAATCCTGAACTACATGAGCCTCAGCAGGAAAGACAATACCATAAACACAGCAAGAAATTCCATGAAATTTAAACTGCTTTCTAAAAGGTACTTGCTTCCAGGATCTGTTACCTTGCACAGAGGTTAAAAACAAAACATCAAGCAAACAGCAGATGAAAGCACCTCACATGAGGCTTTAGAAATATTTTAGATTGTTAAGACTAAAAGTCAGCCAGTGCTGACGGGAACGGGAGAGAGGAAATTTAGTAAGACCAGTCTGGCTTCCTCACTGAAAGAGGACAAACTGCCAAGAATAAGTTGATTTAAACACTGATACACAGGCTTTAATAATGACTTTCAGAGGGGAAATTAGATTGCACTCTACTGGTCAAATACCAAGAGAAAAGAGATGTTCAAGAGCAGCAAATATGTTCTCAAATTTATGAAGAAATACTTCTCCTGGTCTGTCTTGTGGGAACCAAAATTCCCCATTGGGGAATTCTATTGCATTGCAAATTGGCAACCTTTTGCAGTTTCACACTTGAATGAAAATTCAATTTACCGCTTGTGAACTTCAAAACTTCAGCTTTCTCTTGCAAATAAAAGCATTTTGATAAAGTAATCCAAGAGTAAATTTTAACAAATTTTTTTTTTTTTTAAAAAAAGCAACTTTTAAGGGCAAGGAATAGATTATGTCATGATTCTAGCTAAAACTGGGAATTGACAACGTAGGATTTTACAAGCTAACTGATTAAAATGAAAATAAAGCAAAGTTCCCACTGGTAGTTGTGAAAAAAATCATGGGCTTTTACTTCGTATGTAACTTGACCACAGAGCAGAAGTTAATCCAGTTCTACCATTGGATGGTTTGAGGCTGATACTATGGGTTATATCATAAGTTTCTCTCTTCCCTTCCCTTTCGAAGTTAAGCTCTGTTTGAGAAAGTGAAATTAAGATCCCAGCCTGTAACACGCCTGACTTATAAGCTAAACTAAGAGAAGTCCACTGCTGTCAGCAGAACCCTCCATGTGCTTATAACTAAGCACTGTGTGTACAGCTGCAGAATTGGGACCTCATTATGACAAGTTTATCTTAGATGTCATCTAAAACAAATCACCCTCAATACCAGCAATAAAATCACCATGTTCATCCCACAAGTCAGTGTTACATTTCCAGGGAACCATTTCCTGCAAATCAAAAGCGTAAGTCCCCCTCTTGTGGCAATGCTTTACTAGTGCTGCCCAAAAAACACTATACCATGCTTACAATACATATTGATACACCCCAATACGTTCTTATGACTACATTTTCATAACTTTCTAAGACATATATTGGAAAGAAACACCAGCCTTTTATTAGTATTCTTACTGAGGTGACCGGACAGGAAGCATCACAAAAGTTTGCCCATGAGCAAGGAGCAAAAAATAAGAATTCTGCTAGCAAGATGACTTCAATACTGAAGATGAGAGGAAAGCAAAACATAAATGTCATCAGAGATTTGAGCCTCAACAACATTTTTTTTTTAAACTAGGCTAATATCGATTGCATAGGAAAGGGGAAAAAAAATATGTTAAATTTCATCAACTCCTCTAGCGTGTAAACAGCTAAGTGGCACTGCTCTTACAAGGGATTCTGATTTCTGCAGAAATTAAAAGCTTGTGCTGAAGACTCAGCTCTAAATCTTCTTCTTCTACTCTAACTCTCACAGTGAAAATTCTCAGTTCATTGCGAGTGCTAAGGAAAGAAAGTTCACTTTCTCTCTTTTCTCACTGTGAAATAAGCAGGAAAGAAAGATTGCAGGTCGATGCACTTTTGAAGTAGGAGCAGGTGCTGAATTCTCCCAAACAGCTGGCAAAACGTGTTTTCATTACTGCTACAGAGGACAGCAATTTCAGATGCTCTGAAGGACTCTTAAGTAACAAACAGGTGTACTGAGTGGAGAACGCTGTGACAGGCTATCAGTCAGGAAACCAGTATTTTAATGCTGGTACAATCCATGAGACCTTTTCTGTTTCTGCTCTCTCTATCAATGTAGATGACTGGTTACAGTATCTGTGTAACGTCAGTTAAGGCTCTCAGCATTACTCTGTCACAGACAAGATGTCAAAGAGGTAGATGTTTTGGTTCCATTTACATTTGAGTTCATCTGTAACAAAAGTCAATATGCATTCTGTTCAAACACAATAAACCATCAAAATAAGGACTGATTCAATTCCGACTGAGGGAAAACAGCCTTATATTTTCAGTTCAGAATAGGTTCAACTCTGGGACTACAAGGATACTCACATCATAGTTCTGAGCCAAATACATCCCAACCACATTGCCAAGAGTAAAACCAAGCTAAAAAAGAAAAAAGGGAGAATAGTTAACATCTTTCCATCAAAAGCATGTTGGTTAAAATTAAAAAAAAAAAAAAGGAATACTGCAAGTCATGTGAAGACTAAAGAGTTTCAATTCCACTCCTACTCAACTTCTCACCTTTCTTCCAGAGAGATATGCAATTTTACCCGACTTCCTCACAGGAGGACCTTACCATCATTTCCAAAATACAGCAGTTGTGTTTTCAAGACACATCTCCAAGACTATTCGGATCAGGCTATGATCATCTATGCCTGCAAAATTCTTTGCACACCCACAAAGGCAGTAACTCCTATAAAAATGGGGGAGATAACAGCAGGGACCTACATATCACTGAGCTCTTGGTCCATGCCTGGAAAGCCTAAAGCAACACCCCACTAAAACAATGCTCAATGCTGGGGAAGGACACACGCAAGCAAAGACATAACACAGTAATACACAGCAACAAAAAGGTTCACAAGCTTGAAAGTCAGAGCGGAGGCTCTGACTGCAAAAAGATCCCAGTCTCACCTTAAAAGGTTTAAGAATAGGGCTCCCCCGTCAACTTAGACTGATGTAAAACTGCTACATCTCTTCTGCAACAACTAACAATTGTGCACCTTCCAGATCCCTTTGCCCCCAAGACACTAGTTTTCAGCCAAATCCACACTGATCTAGGGGCTCCTCTAAGGCCGGAAAGCACTGTTGGTTGGAAGCTGGGCACAACCTCTTTTGACAGCTGTGCAAACTCATAGTTGCTGAAGGGTGTCTGTGAAACTGCACCCTGGAAGAAGAACATGAACAAAACAGAAGCACAGTTCCTGGCCTGGTCTCTACCTCCCAGCTGAGGAAGATCCTCAAGTGTAACAACACTTTGAGAGGGAAAGAAATTCCTCTTTTCAAAGAAAGGTGATGAGATTTTCATTCAGCAGCTCCCCGAAGTCCTACATTTTATTTTTATTGTTACATTTGATAGTAAGTACATCCTACACTATGAAAGCTCATTTGCCTATTTTGGAAGAGAAGACTTCTAATACTGTGCCTTCATTCGTTGTCAGTAGATAAATCACTCTGTATAGCAGCTGAGGCCAGTTCTATTTAAGAAAATTGTTATTGCTCATGGTCACTGCTGTCCAAATAAGAATATTTTAAGAAAAATAAAACCACTCTCCACAATAACAAATTTGCCATCACACACTGACTAGACATCTTTTCCATGCCCAAAGCAGGACACCGTGCAGCTCATCTTTTCAGTGACTCAGACTCCATAAGCATCACTGGTGAAAAGCTAGCTATAGAAAACTAAAAATGGTTGAAAACTGCCAAATGAACCATTACTTCAGTATTTTCTTAAACAGATTTTTGGTCTTATTCTTTGTTTATTATTACTTTTTAAGGAGCTTAGCTTTAACAATTTAAGAAAAAGTAGAGTTCTTCTTGTGTGTACTGCACTGGTTATCATTTGCTCTTGTGGTTTTAATTATCAGTTAATGTAGTACTCTGGAAGATATTAACAAATATTGCACTGATGTAAACCAGACTTGCAATTCCTTTTAATGCAGAGCATCAATCTAGCAGAGGAGAATTTCCTGTATCTTTAGCACTGTCTGAGAACTCACTTGAAAACACAAACCAGGTCATCGTTTATTAGCAGTTTTCTAGACTTTCACCCTGGAACATTTCCAAAGATGGGACAACTATCATATTCTGCTGTGTGATAAAGCTTATTCAGTACAGATAGTACTGAGATCAGCACTCCCTTTAAGTGTACTCCTTTATTGAAAAGTCTAGCACTGCATTCAAGAGCAATCCACCCAGTTACTTTTACTTTTATAGTTGACAATTCAAGCAGAGGGAAAAAATTCACTATTTAAAGTCCAATTATGTGGAAAGCAAAACATATAGCCAATTAAAATATGCATGTTAACTAAGGACAACAGGGCTGATCAGAGTACAGGGTCTCCCAATTTCTACCCAGCATTTCAAGTTGCATTTTAAACAAATGCTTATTTAAGCTTAACTCTGGATAGCAAAAATATAAGGTTTGCGAGATTACCCCTTTATCTCCCTGCTACAGCCCTAAGAAGGGAGAGGAAGAGTCAAACACCCAATCTACACCCAAAGAGGGAAGAAACCCAGAATTAGTATATCTTTTTTTCTAACTAATCAAGGCACTAATCAAGAAGTCGTAATTAATAAGAGATTTTTATCTAGCAACAAAAAACATTAGCAGCAAGCAGTAGAGTTGATAAACACAGAAACTTTGAGAGTGGCTATGTGTATGTACCCTTACTGAGCGTTTTCAGCAGAATGGAGAGACACTGAGGCTTTCACACTTGTTATTACAAAGTTGAGATAAGAAATAGGCCTTATTTATTCATTTCATAAAAACATGCAGGACTCTCCCAACTTACAATAGGCCATCTCTTCTTGCTCTGTATGGTATGAAACTTATTAGCCAGCTAAATTACTCTTCCCCCCACAAAAGATGAAAGAACATCACTTATTGTTTGTACTTACTGGCACATATCTGAACACAACTAAAACCCTAGAGTATCCCTCACATCACTAGAATGAAAAACAGGAGGCTGTTTCCCCACTTTGCTACAGCAGAAACCAGCATCTTTTTGGTCAGGCAATTTATTTCCACACTTGGCTGTGGAAAATACCAGCACTGATTGAGTATTTAATGAAGAGTAGCCAGGCGTCTATCTTCAGACACCCAGAAGAGTACCCAGAAGAGTTTAGGGGAACATACAGAAAGAAAAATTAAAATGAGAAAAGTATAAAAACATTTAGTCTATTAATTCTGCTGTTCTTAAGGGGATTTAATGAAAGGCAGTAATGAAACGTGATCCCTTGCCTTAGCTTCTATAAATAAAAATCTCCACGTCCAGCGATAAATTTTTTAAAGGCGAGCAAAACGGCAAGGACTGCAACCCCCTGCTCTCACGAAAGGAGGGAGGTACAGAGGCTATCGCAAAGAAATCTGAGCAGCAGGAGGGCATCACCGTGAGCAAGCAAAATCTGCGGAATCTCTAAGGCAAATTAAGGGCACGACTTGGAGAAAAAACGAGGCAGGAGCTTCTCATTTTGAGAGTAGCGTTAAGGCGGCAGGCGGGGGTACCGAAAAGCGGGGCGAGGCGACTCCAAGGGTCAGGGCGGCTTTGAAGGAGCCGGAGAAGGGAAACCGCCTGAACCCGCCCGCGCAAGGACGCTGCGCTGCTGGAGAGACAAAACTGGGCGCAGCCGCGCCGTGTAAGCAGCTTCACGGCCCCGGGGCCAGTCACGCCACGGGGCAGGAGCACCCAAGGCGCGCACCGGCGGCGGCGGGGCCGAAGGGAGAGGCCGCCGCCAGCTCCTCGGGCAGCGGAAGCCCGCCGGGCCTCCCAGCAGCCGCCCGCAGGGCGCGGGTGCGGGCGGTGACCGCACACAGCAACTTCCCTCCCCTCGCCGGGGAGCGGCCGCGCCGCCGCCCCCCACCTCCCCCCCCCCCCCGCCCGCCTCGCTCCGCTCCGCCCCGCCCCGCCGCGAAATGGCGGCGCCACCGCCCCTCGGAGCCCTACCAAGAACTGCAGCATGGCGCCCGCCCGTCTGCTTCCCTGCCTGCCTGCCTGCCGGGGAAGTCAGGCGGGCGGCGGAGGCTCCTCTTCCGGGTGCCGGCCCGCCCTCATCGTCGCTGCCGCGGGGAGGGGTGCGCCCAGCGCCGCCCGCCCGCGCCCCTTGGGCGGCCCCGCGGCCTGTGCCCCACCAGGCCCTGAGCCTGGGACGGCCCCTCCTTCCCGCTCCCTCCCGCATTTTGGGGGAATTTTTGGCCGTCTTTTAAGGCCTCCCTCCCGCTGCACAGGGAGTGTCTGGTGCCGGCCATCGAGCCCGCCGCTCCCGAGGGGCTGCACGGGGGCTGCCGAGCAGTTAAATGAGAGTCCGAGTTTTTACAGTAGGGGTAATTTCAAGCTGGGGTCTTCAAGGAACGATCAGGGGAACTAGGCATCTAGATGGAGGCGGAATCCTGTAGATTTGGGTGTCCCCTGCCTCAGTGGTTGGAAAATGTTAGCCTCCCATGCCAGACAAGGCTGAAATAAAGGGTTTTTTTTGTTTGGTTCGTTGGTTTTTTCCTTTTTTTTTTTTTCTTTTCCCTACTCAGCACTCACTAGACCACATCTAGAGTACCCATAGCCAGGTTTGGGGCCCCAGTGTCGGAAAGACTTGGACAAGCTGGAGCAAGCTCAGCAGAGGGCCCCGGAGCTGATCAGGGCTGGAGACCTCCCTGCGAGGAGAGGCTGAAAGAGCAGGACTTGTTCAGCCATGCGGGGGGACCTAACAGCAACCCCCCAGGGCCCAGGAGGGGGGTATTGGTCAGGTGGAGCCATGCTCTGCACAGTTGTGCACGATGGGAGGATCAGAGGCACCAGGGACAAGATGAAACGAGAGGACTGGGCTGGATTTGAGGACAGACTGTTTTGTCACTTACGGAAGGCAAGCAGGCAGTTGGCCCAGATTGCCCAGAGAGATTGTTCTGTCCCCACCTTTGGAGGTTTTCAAGACCCAGCTGCGTTAAACCCTGAGCAACTGGCTCTAAGCTCAGAGCTGACCCTGCCCTGAGTAGGAGGATGGACTAAGAACTTCCTGAGGCCCCCTCCCAGCTGAATCATCCTATGATGCCACAAGAGCTTTCAAAAAACCCTTTTTTTTTTTTTTTTACTAGCATGCTTAGAAAATGAAGAGTAGTTGTCCTGGGTTTAGTTTCTTTTAATGACTACACTTAATTAATTGAGATTTGGGCAGTAAATATCAGTTAGGGAGATTTCTCCTGCTGAAAGTCAGTAAGAGATTGGAGACTTTATTGCAATGTATTACAAATCTCTTTTTCACATACCATTTCAGATTAAAAACAAAACATGTGGCTATTGTGGAACTATTAGGCGACTCTACTCTGAAACCAAGCCTCCCTTCCCAGAAAGCTCAAATGCTCCATCTAATAGGAAACGTGGTTTCCTGCCTTTCTGGGGCAGGTACCTTGGTGAGGTAAAGAAGTATCTTCTACCCATTTTAGGAAAGGAAGCACAGAAAGATACTAAGTAACTTCTGTTTTGGTCGTAGTGATACTGTAGCGAGGAGCTAGCCTGGAGACAATTTTCGCCTCAATTTCAGGCTATCCTGAAGCTGTTCTATTGTGCTTCTCTCCCTGGGCCAGAGCTGACATCTGGAAATGGCATGCAGAGGTATGGATGGATGTGGCACAAGAGTGAGGGCTGGGATTCCTTGCCTTCTGGAATGGCGCTCCCAGGAATCTTGGAAATGAGCTTGGTTCTGGAAACAGGAACAAATCACCTGGTAATAACTATTTTCCTAATGCTGAGGCCTTCTACATCTGTGCAGGATCAGAGCGCTGAGATAATATTACAGGCTCCAGCCTGAGCACATGTCAGAAATCAGTAATAATAATGCCTCCACAGTATCACCACAGGGAGATAAGGCTTTTCCTGTTTTCTGCTCATTAAAAATGTTGTTATTGTGCTTAGTCTGTAAGGAGTACAACATCTGTTAGACAGTCTTGGCTCAACAGTACTACACACAGTTGTTTTCCTACATGCCATGAATTTCCTCTGTGACATTTAATGGGCAGCCAAAAATATTTTTTTCCCTTAAAGCAAATCCATTCCATTTACATCAGCCAACGCTGAATCATTTGAGTTAGAGACTGTAGAGGGTGGGTATGGTGGATGGCATATGTAATTGGAAGGAAGAGCTCAGTCTGACAGCTATAAATGCAACTATCGTGCTTTTATAGCTGGGGGAAAAAAAAAAAAGAAAAAAATCCAACCCTTCTTTTTTTGAGCTCCCCAAATATGCCTTCACCTCAGACCAGGGAGTCTCATAAGCAGGCAGCACTTACTCCAGCCTGGGTACTGACTGTAACTTGATTGGAGTGCATTTATTTAATCTTGAAGAAGAGAAGGAATCAGGAAGAGTCACACAAGATTCCCCGACCCTAACACCACTGATGCTATTCTGGGCAATGTTCAGGAGGTGGAAGGAGTCCATTGTGCTACACGGCACTGGTTTTGTTTTGCCTGCTTGGGGATGGGTGGGTTACATGGCCTGCTTTTCATTTGCTTTTTTCATTCCCTGCTTGTCCTGCCAGAGGATGATACAAGTCATAATCCTCAGACCAGGGGCTCAAGGCTGCCTGAGTCTTCTTTAAGGTAGCTCTCGCAGCTTCTTCTCTTGTAGCTACCAGTTGTTGCCATAGAGATTGGCAACAGCGTGTGGAGAATAAGGATGGGATGAGGACCAGCAGCCCAAACGGGAGTGCATTGGGCTTGTGTGATACCGAGCTGACTCCACTCGGCTGACTACCCCAGGAAAACCTGGGCTCAGTGAGACTGACAACTGATTTACAGCATCTTTGCTTTAGCTCCTTCCACCTTGCTGTCACAGACATGTTTTAGGAAGTGGAGTCCTTTGTGTGGGAAACAACGGGTCCGAATCCAGAAGTGTGAATATCTGCAGTGTAAAGAAGAATGTAAAAGTCATGGAGCACCAGTGAGATCCCAGGAACTACTGCGTGCATTCAGTCAAAACCAAAGCTGAAATGCTGAATATCAAGTACAGTGAGTTCTTCAGTCACCTGCAGATGAGACATATAGAGAGTCTGATAATTTTGAACAATAAGTATGTGCAGGCAAGTTGTAAAGGCCACAGTAATACCCATACGTATAATGAACAATGTCTTTGAAAACATGTCCCTTGTAACCAAGAATCTTGAAGACTAAGCTACTTAAAATGAGTAAGGTTGGAAAACTCATCTTTCTAACTGAGATAGGGACAAAACAGGTATAATTTTTAATACATTTGTTGCTGGTGAAGACTTTCTCAATGTTATCTACTTTACTCAGGTGCTCTGCAAGTATAGTCAAGTCTGTGAGGTATGCAGAAAGCTTGTTTGTCAGGAAGTACTGGCTATTCTACATTGTTCTCAATTGCTAAATCATATTTGAAAATGCATTCATCTTGATTTAATATTGTTTTTAACATGCGTGTGCAGGTATATATATACTCCACTCTATGGAAAGTGAGAATCCTTTCTTAAAGGATAATATTTGATTTACCCTGTTTTTTACAATAAGTTTGCTGGTGTGAACAGTTTTGTATGTTAGGCCAACTAGAAAAAGAAGGGTGTTATGCCATTATATTATGGGAAATGCTAACAAAGAAGAGCTTATACTCTTATACCCACATAAATCTATGGGCCCGGATGAAGTCCACCCCAGGATGTTAAAACAAGTGGCTGACATTGTTGCAGGGCCACTGTCTATAATATTTGAAAAGTCATGGAGATCAGGGGATATCCCTGATGACTGGAAGAGGGCAAATGTCATACCCATCTACAAGAAGGGCCCAAAAGAGGGCCCAGGAAACTACAGACCCATTACTCTTACTTCAATCCCTGGGAAAGTAATGGAACGAGTCCTCCTAGAAATTATTACAAACCAAATGAAGCAGGTGATTGGGAAAAAGCAGCACAGATCTACCAAAGGCAAATCATGCCTGACAAACCTGATCACCTTCTACAACAAAATAACATTTTCTGTCAACACGGGGAGAGCAGTGGATATTGTTTACCTGGACTTCAGCAAAGCGTTTAACACTCTTTCCCACAGCCTTCTCCTGGACAAACTGGCAAGATACAGACTGGATGGGTGGTCTGTGAGATGGGTGGGAAATTGGCTCCCAGGCCTCACGCACAGGGTGGTGATCAATGGTTTTTGCAGGAAAGACTGGAGGAGTTAGGTCTTTTCTCCCTGGAGAAGAGAAGGCTCAGGGGGTACCTCATCACAGTATTCCAGCACTTAACGGGCAGCTATAAGGAGGATGGAGGTTCTCTCTTCACATGGAGCCACATGGAAAAGACAAGGGACAATAGGTACAAGTTGCACTGGGAGAGGTTTCATCTCGATATAAGAAAGAAATTTTTTACAGTGAGAAAAATCAATCACTGGAACAACTTTCCCAGGGTCGTGGTAGAGTCCCCATCACCAGAGGTTTTCAAGATGCGATTGGACAGGGTACTAGATAATCTCATCTAGGCTCCCTTTCCCATAAAATATTGGACCACATGATCTTTTGAGGACTCTTCCAACCTGGGCTGTTCTATGATTCTGTGATACTAAAAGTGATTATTGTCCTAGACTGTATAGGTACTTTCTCCACAAACATTTGACCCAGTGAGCGGTCAAGCGGTAATCTTCTCACTCTTCCTTCCAACTTGCTTTTTCTGTACAGTCAGTAAATATGTTATTATCTGTCCTGAAAGCAGCAACAATAAAAGATTTGATGTGAATACTTGTGATAATTGTGTTGCAAGTGTTTGAGAGTTAATTTGAATAAAGCAGTAGTATTGATGATGTAGCCATGATGAGGATGTAAGCAAGGCAAGGTTAGTATGGAGGAATAGTATTTTAGCGGTCTAACTGATATCATGAGGGCAAATGGTAAGTTGTTGGCTATAGAAGCCCTTTCTCAGATTTGAATATGATTGAAGTCACAGGATATAAACACAGATTAATAAGAAGTATTCTTCTTGTACCTTCACAGTACCTAATATACAACTTTGAATGTAAGCCCTCAGGATGCGTAAATTGTGAGTGTCCTTTTAATACCACTCCTGATTTCCAATGTATAGCTGAAAAGGGGAGTGGAAATCAGATTTCCTTGAGCTAGAAATTCTGTAAAATGAACACCAGGTGGAGCCAGAAAACCATATATTAAAATTTCTGTTTACATTTTATTATGTTTAATCCTTAGATTTTGTTTTCAGTTCTGCCCGTTTTCTTTTCTTTGCCTTAGTAAAATATCTTTTATATAATCTGTGATGTGGTTGAACAGTTTCTGAGGAGCTATAATTATCCAGGACTTTTTTTGTCTTGCCATGGAAAAATGCACGATTTTAGTACACAATAGATACAGAATGTATTATACACATAATGTGTATAGAACAATATGAAATAAGAAATCAGAATTGCAGGGCAATCAGCTTATCAAAAACTGATCAGAACTTACCACCTTTGAATATACCAAGTATAATTGCCTACCTGAGAAAAACTAAATAGACTCTCAGTTTGCATCTCCTCAAATCTTTTCCGGTGGGGGTGCAGTTTACTGTTAATTTAAACCTGTTGAAAACATCTTTTTCAAAGTAACTTCCACTCCCTCCTCTCTCCTCTTAGCTGCTGTATCCCAAAGATCCTCTGGAGTTCTCAGATCAATAACCTAGTATATTTTTCACAGAAAAACAGAAGGCATCACTGACTCACCATGTGAATCTGAAGTTGTTTAAGGTCAAGTTTTCAAATGTAGTTACTGACTAGAAGAGATAGTTGTTTTATGGTGGTTCATATTGACCCTTTTAAAGTTTAATTTTTACACAGAGCACTCTGAGATTCAAAGATAATTCCTGACAACACAAAACACAGACAGTTAGCCTAGTTCAATACAGAAAAAAAAAGTAAAAAAAAAAGTGTCAAACCATTTACTTTATAAAAATGTTTTTTTTTAGAAAAAAGAAATTACATTTTCCTCATAACGTATGTGCAAGTATTAAAGTCTTCCTTATGTTAGATGTACACTTGAGTCTGCCCAGCTCTGTGTGAACGATTTATTCAGGGGCAGAGAGAGCAGCTTACCTCTTCCTATCAGCCCTCAGACAACCTGCAAGTGTTTGCTCCTCTCTGCTGCCCTGGTGGCAGTGGGCCATCACCAGAGCCACAGCTGGAACAGGGAGACTGTCAGACATCACCCGGCCCAGGGATCTCCAGAGTGAACTCCAGAGCTCTCCCTTGTCCTAAAAGTTCTCTTTTCCAGAAAAAGGGAAACTTTAGAGCATGAGGAGCGTGAGGCTCAAGAGGAACAAAAGAGAGAACCTACAGAAGGTCTCTGAGCAGCAGGGCTGAAGGGCAGCATGACTCACAAGTTGGAGTTGAGAGGTCTGTCACAATCCTGGGGTGACACAACAATGCAGGAGCCTGGCCTAGCTTCATTGAAGATTGTTTCTGCATTTTCCAATAAAATGAGAAATTGGTCCTTATTCTTGTGGCATGGTTTGATGTTGGATGTCCTAATTCAATCTGTGAACCTAAAAATCTAAGACTTGCTCCTCTTTAGAGTAACGCTGCAAGTTGCTTGGCACAAAGGGAGGGACTCAGAGGGACTTGAGAAATAGCTAGAAAGCCCAAAATACCAGCTGAATTTTCTTTATTTGCAAAGTAATAATAAAGAGATGCTCCTAAAAGCACGTGAATTTCAAAGAAATACTTTGAATGAAAAAAAGAAGAGAATTCAACCACACTTTTTTTTCTTGTAAGTGAATGAAAATGCATTTCCTGACCAGTTCAGCCATTCATTCCACCCCAGCATTGCAACTTAATTCTGCATTTCCACAAAAGGACATCTGCAAGCTCTATCTACGAATTTATCATATACCTTGGAATTACATTACCCAGTGATATGCGTTGCCTACAGATGGTTCTAACTTACCTGCTTAATATCTGACTACACATCTCAGTGGCTCTGGTTTCCCCCATGTAAATGGCTCTACTTTACCCTTTTCTCTCCATTCCTTCCATACATATATATATGTATAGGCAACTTATATTTTAACTTGGACTCACTTAGTTTTCAAGTCTTTCACCATGAGGTCAGCCAGGCAGTGGAGCAGGTTGCCCAGAGAGGCTATGCCATCTGCATCCTTAGACGTTATCAAGACTCAGCTGCATAAAGCCCTGAGCAACCTTGTCTAAGCTCAGAGCTGCTGCTTGGAAGTGGAAGTTGGACTAGAGACCTTCTGAGGTCACTTCCCACTTGAATTATCCTAATCTATGATTTTACTATGCTTTCTGTTTATATACAGCCATTGCTTTCTTCTTCCTTTTAATGGAGGAAACAGATTTTTCAGTCTTACCAAGCCTTGCATCCAAAAATCATTAAATAACCTTCTACCCTGCCAGGCAAAGTAGAAACCTGTCCAGTAAAAGTTCCAGTGTATAAAGAAAGAAAAACCTCAAATGCAAAAGACGGATAATTTTGTATTTAGGCAGGGTAATAGAATATCTTGAATGCAAATGAGTCATGGTTTTAAGTTTTTCCTCTGAAGCTACAAGATCTAGGAATGTTCTCTAAACAACTCCTCCCCCGGCCAACTGAGATGTTCACGTGATCGCATGCCCCTGGGACAAGGAATTCAAGAACACTGAAGGCTGAGTCAAGCAAGAAATTATTCAGCAATGATACCTTTCAGCTCAAGCTGCTGGGCTATGGCCTGAGAAGGGCAGTAGTATGAGGAGGACCTTAATTCTCCTGTGGTCACAGAGAGGCATAATTGCATAAGCAGATAATAGACGTGTCATGAATTCCTCTCTGTGCCAGACCTGCAGAGGGCATGAGTACCAGGCATGGAGATTTAGCTGGCAGTTTCAAGCTGTACCAGTGCATGCAGCTGTGGGAGCTCCTGGTTCAGCTCCTCACATTCTGGTTTAGAGACAATCGTCACAATCACGTCAGACATGAGACACTGGGAAAATAGCCCCATCACTCATAGGATGACAGCAATCACCAGCACACCAATTTTCTGAAATCGCTTTTCAGAACAGCACTAGAGCTTTTTAAGAATTCCAGTCCTATCAAATGTGCAGGAAAATGAACAAAGAAAAAACTGTTATTTGTAGCAAAGCTTGCTTGCTACTGTTAGGGCCTGGAGCGCACCAGCAAGCTCTGCAGTCCCTACTGCCACCCCTGAGTTGTGAGACAGGGCTGGGAGGGAGAAACCTCATGGGGGGCCTCTGTGCCTTGGCTCGGGGGCTGCACGGGCACTCCAGTCCTTGGTCCTGCCCAGAGCAAGGTTGCAGCTACCCTGGTCACTGTCACAGCCTGGCTGCTTTGTCAGCCAGATCTCTGCCCCACTAGGGCCTGCTGGACCACCACCCTCAGTGCCTGGCGTCCTCCCCACACCCATGAGGCAGCCCACCCCACTGCTCCTGGAGCACTACTTTCTTCTAACTAGCTAGAGTGCAATCAGTTATTACCAAAAGAGAAAGAAAATAAAGAAAAGAACTTGCCTGAGCAACCTTTGTGGAAGAAAAGTCAGTGCCTTCAGAGCAGCTATAAAAGGAAGACGTATGTGATATAATTGAAAGAATACAATTAAAATGTGTCTGGCAGAACACCTGAGTAATTACCTGAGATTTAAGTATAGATACATCTTCTGGGTGTGAGTGGGGAGAATGTTTATGGCACTGGATGAGTGTTGCTCTCTCCGGTGAATACTCCTTGGTGTGACGTTCTTTGTCACAGCTAGTTCTCTGGCAGAAAAGCAAGCTCAAAAAAAACTTTGGAGGTGAACTCAAGAACTCACAATTCTCTTTAGTGCAGAAGAGCTGCACGTTTTTAAGGCAATGTTAAATGATACTGTAATTTGGCATAAATCTGTGCTGGCACTGGAAAGGGCAGTCCTTGTCCTCTGCCCCTTGGGACAGCTCAAAAACAGGTCCTACTTAAAAAAAACAGCCTGTGCCCTGCTTAGGTTAGCTCTTCACATGACTAAAAAGTTACTTGTGCCAGGAAGAAGCAGGCGTCCCTAACAAGCAACTGCCCTAGGAGAGCATTTACCATCCTTTTAGTGAGATGTGGGTTTATTGATATCACCATAGGTTCTGAAGTTCTTTAGCATGCTTTGTGCTGCTAAGGTGTTGCTGGCTACTAATAACAATAAAACATCACAGTGATATTAGCTGGTAGCTGAAGATGCATAAGCCTTCTTTCACACGTATCCAAGAATCATCCAGAGCTTCTGGAATTAAGATTGTGATATTGTATATAAGTAACACCTATGTAAATGAAACATCATACTGGAATTTCAGAGTGATGATCGGTAGATGGTGCTCTTTTCCTGAGTAAGAATTTAAGAAATATTTTCAAATTATCAAAAATATTATCAACCTCTTTCAATCTTTTTATCCCACAGTTAGATAATATTTCTTAAAAATTAAGTTTCAAACACTGTTTTACTTCCAAAAGTCACTCCAGATTTTCACTATATTTCATAACAGACAGAGAGACACTGATTTAACTGACCCACTTCATTAAACTTGGTGGAATAATCTAATTATGGTGTTGCACTTTACCAAGCAGCTCTTCAAAAACAATGAGATTGTTTCTCCGGATTTTAATTAATTCTCATTTTTCTATCATAAGGTTGTCTGTTCTGCTTTTTATGAAAACAAAACAAAACAAAAAACCAAACCCAAACAAAAAACCTCGTACTGTCTGGTGTTATTTTCTTAGACACCATTTCTTCAGTTTATTAAAATAATCTGAATGAATGTAGAGATCAACTGTAGGGTCAGAATATTTTACCACCTGTTCTCCTTACAGTAGAATGTCAAAAAGAATAGATTTTTTAACAGTGCTCTCAAAGTCAATCAAAAACTCTTGTCTTTGAAAGACTTCCAGGTTTGCAATGGGAGAAGTTCAGGTGACTTCATGGGATGAGTCACAGAAGTCATGCATTTGCAGGACTGTGGCTCTAAATATTCAATTAATCTCTGATGCAAGAAAATCAACAGTGATGCTTTCTGCTGAGCCCTATTTATATTTCTTTTTAGTCTTCAATGGAAATGAAAAACCTGCACACATCACACAGAACTGAGAAACCCCACTTACTTGATTACAGTTATTTGATACTCACTTTCCTTCTGTCTGTCTTTGATGACTGTCATACTCACTGGCAAGCAATCAGAGTTCACATACTTCCAGTTACCAAGTTAGCAAGAAATTTTGTGCTGGCACTTCCCAAGTTTCTGTCACTGAATAAGACAACCCATTCAACTAAATCTGGGAAGCACAACTTCTATGAATGTTCTTTGGCAGCCCTGCCCCTGCCTGCTGCACCTGGGAGCCTCAGAGTCCTGCTACTGGGGAATTATAACCCCACAGTATCTCAAGTCTTCTCCTGGCTTTGGGGTTTGGAGCCCAAGGAGGATTAGGAGGATTTAGAGTTTCAATTGCTAGTAAAATCCAAAAGACTTCAGATGCCTTTCTGAGGTGCTGGTCTTAACGATAGATAGGCTTGGGTATTTAGTATAATGGCTAATCTCATTCTCATCACTATAGTGTCTGAGAAAGCCAGCATCTGAGGCTAGCAAATGGAAGGAAAGAAAAGCTACTTCAAGTGAAAAACTCAGACACTTCTTAAATCTCTGTAAGAAATACTTTTTTCCCATGGGATCTTCAAAAGCATCCTAACTATGAGGACATCTTGATCTCTTTTCCATAGCTGTTCAGTGTGTGCTAGGTCTCATGTGACAACTGCCCTTACAGAATGGAAAATTTACAAGAATTTAGTAAAAATGAAACAAAAAACCTGAAACTTATACTATGTACAAAATTTTTCCTACAATGATTTTTTTAATTCTTTCAATGATTCTTCTGTTTCGGCCAATGTGAAGTTACAGGGAGTATACAAATCACTGTGGTTTCAGACAGCTAAAGTCAAAGATACTGTAGGATATGCGACTCCAGCTTAAGCAAAAATATTTTTTTGCCAGATTGATTAATGTAAGATCAACTCTGTGCTCTACATTTGTCTGCAATATGTTATTTAGAACAGGCTATTTAGTTCTGTTTCAGTAACAGTGCTCCCACTTTCATAGACTCATTTAGATGTGAAGAATGAGATCCTTCGCTTCAATAGCATAATTTTTAAGATGGACTGATAGATATGTCTCTGTTATGCTTGGGAGCATTGCAGCTGCATAGGTTGTAAACTCTGTGGATAAGGAAATGTGATAGACTTAAAGGCCTAACTCCGCATTATGAAAAGCATTGGGCATTTAAGGCCAGATTTACAAAGGGACTAATGTTATGCCTTGCCTTCTGAAAGGTTACTGAAGTAACGAACTGAGCTGATCCAGCTGACCCTAACTTCTCCCTGGTAGTGTTTCAGCAGCAAGGCAAGCTCATGCTTTCCACAAATAGATATTGTTAGTCTCACTGTCATATTTGCACGCTATTAAAATAACATACCATCTTCATGTATAAGTGTCATGTAAGCGTTATATAATATTGCATATATTTTAACATAGTGTAAAAATCTAAATGAAATTAAATAACGCACTCTGTTAAGAAGGATTTTCACTCCCAAGGAAGCATTTTAAATTCATATTTTTTTCATTTCAGATTGAAGCATCTGTTGCTGTTGATATTTAATTTCTGAATGGGAGAGGAATGAGTAAACTCAGGGATGAATTGCTATGTGTGTTTGATTCTGTGTTCTTGTGGGAGGCTACGCAAAGGTGTCTTAAGAGCTTTGTAAAGTGCTATTGTGTTGTACAATGTGTACTGGTTCTTGCAAGTCCTTATCATAATATTCCTGACCTCTACAAACTATCGTAAGCCAAAAACCAGCCTATATTTTCTGAACATACTGTTCTCATTTATCACAGGAGAAAAAAATAGGGAGACACAAGTGCTCCGGCTTCACTTAAAACACTTCATATTGGTCATAGTACTCCACAACACATACAGTCAGATACTCTTAGTCTGATCCTGCGTGGCAATTCTTACATATCGGTGCTTAGTATCTAAGTATTTTGGCCTGGCTTTTTTTGCTAATTTTGTACTGCTTGTTTCAGGAGATCATGATAGGTCCTGCTGTTTTCCGGGCAGAGCTCCCTTCAGAATTCTGTTTACAAACGTTTTTTTGATGTTTTATTACATGGAAACAAAAGTTGTTTTTCAGATACAAAGATCTGTGCTTCTTGAGAGGCACCTTAATATATTGATAGTAACTGCGAGTTCTTTTCACATTAATTCATGTCTTGCTACTTAGGTCAAATCAAAGAGGTTCTGGCAACATCCATTTTAGAGTGAATATTAATAAACAATGTGATCGTTAATGAGCATGAGGACATAGACTTGAATAACAGGTATCAAATGCATGCTCCCGTTGCCTTAGTAACCATTCGTTCCCCACTGAGGATTTAACTTAACCCAATATTCAATGTAAATTTAGCCCTCAACTCTTCAGTTATTTCCCTATAATAGTAAATGGAAACATTTCCTAGAGCCTGAATAAAATTGGTGGAAGAAATGGTAGCTAGATTGTAACGTTATAGGAGATCTTTGGCTCGGTTCACTGTTTACCTGTTAAATACCCTAAGCACAGGACACTGTCCCCTACCCTGTTCGTTTAAGAACCCTGCACATGAGGGTCAAAAGCCTCATTAAAAATCATTTTATATCTGAGGATGAGTTTCTGTGGAAACCCACAGGTAAACAAATACTGTTCTAAGGTAACTGACACCTGTTTAACAAAGTGGTTAGCAAAAAAGAAAGGTAATATTCTTTTCCCCTTCCTGTTCCTTATTTACGCCAGATAGCTACTTGCACATATAATCCACTTAATCATCATGAAGAAAGATGGCTAGATATATACCTTTTCCACTTTTTAGCATCTTTCTTCAGTGTAACCTTCAGCAAACACCAGCTATCTGTAGAAGAACAGAAAGCTGCAGGTAACGACTGGCAAAAAGCAAAGACAGTCTTAGTGTTAGAGTGAGAAAGTAACTGGGATCTCTTTCTCCTTTCTGACATTTCCATTTGGTGACTGTGGAACCAGGAGCACTTTTCAGTTTATGCAACAACCTCTCCTCTCATTCACCCCTCAACTGGATTTCCAGGGAAAGAAAATCCCAGCAGGCAGGCCAAAAGGAGTCATGCCAGATCTGGGAGGGTGGCAGACTAGAAGCCCAAGGCTTCTAGAGCACACCATAGAGCACACCAGCCTCTCAGTGCAGGGACAGCCTAAGATAACTTAATGGTCCCTCTGTCCTCTCTCCATACACAGGGTGCCCAGGCAATTATCCTTGCAGCTCATTCCAAAAGCTAGCTCTAATTATTATGGTTCACATCTACTGAAGCGTGAAGAGAATTAAGTCAAAGCTTAAAGTAAGAAACAAAGAAAGAACCAAAGTGTTAAGCTGCAATTGGAGCTGCTTCTGTACTTAGGGAATTTTTCACAGTACACAATAAGTCACATCTTAAAGATATAAAGGGAGAAAGGGAATTAAAATGCTCTCCCTTCATGTCTTCTTGAACTAGCCCCTAAAACACCTGATATCAGATGAGCTCCACAGAAGTCAAATCTGCACTCCAAATTTGTGCTGGCATTCGTCAGGGGTATGAGGAGGTGTGATCCCTGAGCGACAGACCTGTGCTAGCAAAGTAACTTTGGTAAGAAGAAGTCACAGATAGGAAAGATGCACTTCAATGTGTCACAGATTGCACTGTATGAAACGCACCTGCTGGAGCTGTATTACCAATCAGAGCAGTTTGCATTAGTATATCCCAAAGTCAGCGAAGCCTCACTAGACACTGTCCTTTTGTTTAGATTTTACCAGATCCATATCCTTTTTTTCCTTTCAGAATCTTGTTTTGGTGTTTCAAAAGTTTCATTTTCCTTCTGTATAAAACACTCAGAAGAGCACAGCTGTGTTGTGCCACATGGCCCTGTTAAGGCTGTTGATGTGCAGCAACATATAAAACAAGTTCATTTTGAATGGTCTATTGAGTTGATGGCCTGGACACCAGGCAGGAATGCTTAAACGCAGTCTCCAGAGAGCCTTGAGGCTTCTTTATAGGGGGAAGAGTGCCTGCTGAGAAAAACGGTATGTAAGCATGAAATGAAAACTTACATGACTATGCAGGAGCAGCATTGCACAAAGGGAAGAAGCATAGTTGAAAAGGCCTCTTTAATCCTAGTACTCCCTAATTTTTCAGTGTAATGTATAATTATTTTGCATGCAGTATATTATTTATGATATGAATGCCTCAGGACAAGCTAAATGATTTTCAAAGTCCCATTCCACCTCAGGTAAAAAGGCCCATAGAAACAGCAGAAAAAAAAGTGAATTATGCGAATAAGTCTTATTTGGAGAAACTATTTTGTGGCTGTTGTTCATAAATTATCTTTGACTTTTATTCCAGTTAGGCATTTTTCTCCCATCATTATCTCCATTCCCTCTGCCCCAGGATCCCAGGCAGTTTGCCCTGACTTTTCTACCTCAGAGTTTTCACCTCCTTTACTCCTTGGCACAGATTAAAAACTAAAGCTCAGAAACCCTGAGAAGAGCCTTTGCTACAAAACCCAGGCTGCAGACTAGGCAAAACAAGCACGTTCTTCCCTAGTATTTGAATATGTTTCTTCAAAGGAAGACAGTAAACTAGACACACCAGGCAAGGTGCGATTTCAATGCTTTCTTTGCACAGACGCCAGTAATTGCTATGATGCTCTTTGTTCTTTTTGTGGTCCATCATTTCTTTCTTCAAGCAGACCCATGTATCATTGCACTTACAGTGGAAGCAGAAAAACCCATTCTGAGGAACCCACACAATTGCAGTCATGAGCTCTGCAGTCTAGCAAAGCTCTTCAACACAGGTTTAAGCCTAAGACATGAGCTCAAGAGCTTGTTGTGGGTAGGGGCCACTTCCCAGTAGCCTATGAGTTTACAAAGAGAGTCGGGCCACAAGATTTGAATTTTGGCTTTAGAAGTTCACAACTCATGTTGTGGAAGTGTCACGGATCAGGGTGCTGAACGACATTCAACACCTTGTGTAGTCAGGAACGGTTTAGGTAGCAAGGGTGCTGAAGGAGCGCTACACCTTATTTCAGGCTTGTGTTTGCACCCTCTCCTTTGTAGTAGCGTCACCATCCATTTGTTCCTGCAGTGAACTGGTTTGAAAACTAATCTAGGCAAAACAAAATCAGCCCCACAATTACAAGGTGTAACTGATTACTGGATATAAAAGGCTCTTCATTTCTTGGAAAATTTGAGTATTGAAAAGGAGGTCCATTTCATGCATATGTTACCATCTCACTCTGCTTTTTATATCTTGCAACAAAGAGCAAAGTGCTGTTGTTAGGTTGTTAGTAGCAGAATTTCAAAACGGTTTTGTATCTACAGACTGCACATCTGTTGGCTGTCAGGTAGTATTCAGATTCCTTTTTGCTTTGAGAGAGATGTATGGCAACATTTAAAAAGATACCAAATAACCATCCTGCAATAAAGCTTTTGATGAGCATGAAAATCATTAGGCCAGACAGGCAGGTAGCTGTTCAGGGCCTGCTAGAGCGGGAGTGTGAAAAGGAATCGTGAATAGGCTCTTAGATCCAGAGGGAGAGTTTCTTCTCTCTCTTTTTCTTTCCCCTTGTATTTCTGAGCCTCAGAGGAAAAAACACTAACAGCATGAAAGTTAGCAATATTGGAAAAGTTGCGGAGAAAGCAATGCTGAAGGGTACAAATGCAGTTGACGCGAATGCATTGAAAACTCCCGTTAGAGATCCCTGCGTTCTTTGGGGCAATGAAACCTTTCTGTGCTCTCTGTGCGAGTGCTGTGACCTGATAAGACTTCTAAATTGTAACACAATGCCAATGGAAAGAAAAGATAAGTGCAGCGAAAAGCAGCGTGCTGACTAGGAGGTAAAAACACTGCCACTGGCACATGCATTTCTTTTGAAATCAAGCTCATGGCTATTATTTTAACTAACTCATACTAGTGAGAAATAGCTGTAAATGATTTTCAGTCAATTAACATGAAATATTTTTCATCAGCAGATGTCAATACACTTCATGATGAAGTCAATACGATTGGCATCATTTTCCAAATGGGGAAACTGAGGCATAGAGAAGTAACAGAATTTGATTCAAGGCCACTCATCTCTCTGACAGTACCATACTGAAGACAATCCAGGAATCTGGATACTGAATCCAGCATTTTCTGCAACATTATCTTATTTAAAGTGTGTGTATGTATTTGTACATATAGAGGCACACACATTTATACACACATATACTAGCAGATATTCTAGAAACATTTGGAAGCATGATTCCATACTCTTCCATACTAGTAATCACCTTGTCAGGAAGGCACTGAGCACAAATTATCAAAGAGGGTTCAGGATAATCTTATCTCTAATCATTTTCACCTTTGTAATCCATTAAAAGACACATCTCTGTTGTGCCTTCCATCTAATTTTTTTTCAAGAGACCCTACTGATCTGACATTTATTGATCTGAGCTTGTCTTCCAAATTGCTAATTTGTTTGTATGCTCCTAAATGGCTCTAACCGGGTTTCTGCCAGGATTCTGGTAGAATCCGAAATAGGCTTTTTTTGATAAATGAACATGCAACTTGTATAGTTTTTATAATAATATTTGATTACTGCTCATCATGTTTTTACAAAATACTTTAATATAGTAAAGGACAACACCAGCCCGTGGGTACAATGGCTACTTTTGTAAATGCTGTAACTTATCCTTTCAGTGAACCCATTTAAGTAAGCTGAAGTTAGCCTGCCTAAAATTGTCCCAAGGGAACAATGTGATCTATTTTTTATTCTTTAAAAGGTACATTTCCATTATCACAGACCCTGAAAATTGAAGTCATATTGGCTATTATAAAGAAATAATAACTTAGTAAGTATTGAATGCAAGCCACCGAGTTACTTTTTTCCTTCAAGATGATCACGTCTGTTCCAGTCATACAGGAATACATTCAAGTATGAAGTGGTGGGTAGGAAGGTACTGAGGATGATATAATGGGACCAAGTGTTTTGTGCCAGCACTGTAAACTTGCTTATTAATTTGAAGAGTAACAAATCAGATTAATTTTATTTTTCCTGTTATACTTGTCAGGTACTTAATTTGTTGTGATGCTGTTCCAATCCTCTACTATTTTAAGAGGCAGAACTGGTTAGAAACTTGCTAGCAGTACTTCCACTTGAAATCCCTTTTTTATCCACTTGCTTTGGGTAGTTGTTTGTGATTTCATTAGAAATGGCAGTATAATGGTTCCATACTAATGTGGGAGTCAGTCACAGCATAACTTCTCAGGAACCTGAGGAGTTTCTTCCTGAGGAGATCCTGAGGAGATCTTCAAGGGACTTTTCTAGATGACATGTTACAAAAAGATGCACTGAAATGAAATGCTCAGTGGATGAATTTGATCCTAACATCTACTGGGGATATTGCAAAGTCAGATCATCAGAAACACTCATTTCTAAAGCCACCATTCAGCTATCAGAGGCAGATCAAGGACTTTCAGCCAAGTAAAGTCTGTAGGCTCCTGGTGGTGGAGGTGTTGGAGGTGGCACTGTTCCTTTTGCAGCAGATGACTAAGTGAGTCTGGGGTAGGATATGGATGCAGGCCTGGCAGTAAGAGGCTGAGCCTACTTGAAACCACTCAGTTTGTCCTCCTTGGCAGCCTGTTTTCCTTAGGGATCTGCTATATCCCAACTCAGTTCATTGCAGTTTGCCTGCCTGTACTCAAGACAAAAACAACCTCTTCATTTCCATTCTGAAGCAGTTACTTTTGCATGCTCACTGTCTGGCTGGCTGCAATCCATTGGCCTTATTACCATCTAGTGGCCAACACAGAAGAGTTTGCATCTAAGTGTCATGTTTTTAACTCAGAAAACCCAGGAGAAAAGATCTAGCTCCAGAGAGAGAGATGAGTGTATTACGAGCAACTTTAATGACCAGAATTTCATCTCTCATCCATGCCATCTTCGGATGTGATTGATCGCCTCTCCATTTTATCTTTTTGTAACACACTGTAATGTTACTCCCTGGCATATGTTTTGGATGCTTCAAAAGCAGAAGGGAGAGATGGAAAACTTGTTAACCATATGTCTTCTCTTACTGGGAAAGGAGCAAGCTAGTCAAGAAAGCACTTGAGCAGCTAAAACACCAAAGAACAGAAATGTTCTCGTCTTTCATGCATAGAGTAAGAGCTGCACTTCTGAGAACTGGAGAAGAACGAAGTCTCTATGCAGAACCTGGGCACAGTAGGAAAGGTTCACAGGTGCCTATAACCTACAGCACTGGCTTTGTGAAGTTAAATCACACCATATAAGTTGATATCTAACAGATATATATGTCATTTATGAAATTATATTTATAAAATTATTTAAATACTTTCTCTCCCACTGTAGTGTTGCAGTTATTGATTATGAACTAAAAAATTAATTCTGTAACTCTCTCAGCATGAAGAGAAATGTGGAAATGTGGATACATCCATGAAGCTTCTTTTCATTTGTTGGTAACTCAGAATGCCCCCAGGAATTGTAATAATGCAAAGGACATCTCAGGCTCAGAAAAACAGAGAACATAAAAGTATCACCTCCTATGTACAGAAGTAATATATATTTATGAAGCCTTTGGATGTGACAGACTGATGTTTTACCATATTTCACTATGGTCAAAATTTATCTGGACATTGCTTCATTTGTTCTTATGGATAATCTCAGCATTTACTGAGGCTCCTGCGTGTCCAACTGAGTGCACACATGCTTGTTTACCTCCTGCCAATAATGGTTCATCTATAAAATACACACTGCCACTAAATGGACAAAAACAACTAGAGCCAAGAGCCTTGACCACAGAAGTCTTCTCCTCATTACAACAAACTGGCTGAAGCCCCCAACAATTTCATTCATTACAAGTCTCGCCGATGCAGGCAGACCTTAACTTTATTCTATCAACCTTTGTTTATCCATTCAGATCAGGAGCTGTGGAGTAGTAGGTATCTTGCACTTTTCATTTAGAGTTGTTTTTCTTTCATGTTTTTCCTCTAGGTTTTCTCTTAAGACAAAGTTAAAAGGCACATTTCAATCAACTGGGTTGATGTCAAGCTCATGCACTGAATTCTCATGGTGGGGGGGAAAACAACAAAAAAGGAAGCCTACAGAGGGTGGAAGCAAGGACAGGTAGCCTGGGAGGAATAGAGAGAAGTTGTCCGAGCAGCCAGGGATCAGGTTAGGAAAGCTAAAGACCTGATAGAATTAAATCTGGCCAGGGATGTCAGGTGCAACAAGAAAAGCTTCTATAGGTATGTTAGGAATAAAAGGAAGACTAGGGAAAATGTGGGCCCTCTCCAGAATGAAACAGGAGACCTGGTTACCCAGGAGAAGACAGAGGTACTCAATGACTTTTTTACCTCGGTCTTCACCGGCAAGTGCTCAAGCCTCACCGCCCAAGCCGCAGAAGACAAAGGCAGGGACTGGGAGAATGAAGAGCCGCCCACTGTAGGAGAAGATCAGGTTCGAGACCATCTAAGGAACCGGAAGGTGCACAAGTCCATGGGACCCGATGAGGTCCATCCGCAGGTCCTGAGGGAACTGGCGGATTAAGTTGCTAAGCCACTATCCATCATATATGAGAAGTCGTGGCAGTTCGGTGAAGTTCCTGCTGACTGGAAAAGGGGAAACACAACCCCCATTTTTAAAAAAGGAAAAAAGGAAGACCCGGGGAAGTACGGACCAGTCAGTCTCACCTCTGTGCCTGGAATGATCATGGAACAGATCCTCCTGGAAGTTATGCTAAGGCACATGGAGGACAGGGAGGTGATTCGAGACAGCCAGCACGGCTTCACCAAGGGCAAATCCTTCTATGATGGAGTGACTACCTCAGTGGACAAAGAAAGAGCTACAGATGTCATCTCTCTGGACCTCTGTAAGGCCTTTGACATGGTCCCCCACAACATCCTTCTCTCTAAACTGGAGAGATATGGATTTGATGGGTGGACTGTTCAGTGGATGAGGAATTGGTTGGATGGTCGCATCCAGAGGGTAGTGGTCAATGGCTCAATGTCCAGATGGAGATCAGCGAAGAGTGGTGTCCCGCAGGGGTCCATATTGGGACCGGTACTGTTTAATATCTTCGTCAATGACGTAGTGGGATCAGCAAGTTTGCAGATGACACCAAGCTGAGTGGTGCAGTCGACACACCTGAGGGATGAGATGCCATCCAGAGGGACCTGGACAAGTTTGAGAAGTGGGCCTGTGTGAACCTCATGAGGTTCAACAAGGCCAAGTGCAAGATCCTGAACCTGGGTTGGGGCAACCCCTGGTATCAATACAGGCTGGGGGAGGAAGGGATTGAGAGCCATCTTGCCGAGAAGGACTTGGGGGTACTGGTGGATGAAAAGTTGGACATGAGCCAGCAATGTGCGCTTGCAGCCTAGAAGGCCAACCATATCCTGGGCTGCATCAAAAGAAGCGTGGCCAGCAGGTCAAGGGCGGTGATTCTGCCCCTCTACTCTGCTCTGGTGAGACCCCACCTGGAGTATTGCATCCAGCTCTGGAGCCCTCAGCACAGGAAAGACATGGACCTGTTGGAGTGTCCAGAGGAGGGCCACAAAATTTATCAGGGGATGTAACACCTCTCCTATGAGGAAAGGCTGAGAGAATTCAGGTTGTTCATCCTGGAGAAGAGAAGGCTTCGGGGAAACCTTATTGCAGCTTAAAGGGGGCTTATAAGAAAGATGGGGACAAACTTTTTAGCAGGGCCTGTTGTGACAGGATAAGGGGGAATGGTTTTGAACTAAAAGAGGGTAGATTTAGATGAGCTATAAGGAAGAAATTTTTCACAATAAAGGTGGTGAAACACTGGCACAAGTTGCCCAGAGAGGTGGTAGATGCCCCATCCCTGGAAATATTCAAGGTCAGGTTGGACGGTGCTCTGAGCAACCTGATCTAGTGGAAGATGTCCCTGCCCATGGTAGGGGGGTTGGACTAAATGACCTTTAAAGGTCCCTTCCAACCCAAACTATGCTATGATTCTATGATTCTATTCTACTGAAAAGGGAAAAACAAAACTCTCTGCTCCAATTATGTTAATCAGGAATCTGTCTGGAAGATGGGAGTAAAGGGGTCAGTAGAACTAATAGAGGAGAAAAAACCAATTATTTATATTTGAGTCAATGCATTTGACTTCTTGCAGTCCAGGGGCCTTGTTGTCAATAAAAATGTACCACCAAATATTATTAAAGAAACTGTACAGCAGCATCTCCTCTATCATAGGAGGTAGAAAATACGTTAAAATATACATCAGAATTATACAGTCATATCAAATAGGACTGGAAGGGACCTCAGGTAATCATCAGTATCATGTTGGCACCTCATGCCTAAAATATACCTAGCAGACATCTGGAAAACCTCGAGCAGTGGACATCCCACAGCTTCTTTGGACTACCTATTCACTGTCCTTAGTATTAGTCCCTTGTGAGACAACACACGCTTTTACCTGAAGCCCTGTCCTGGTCTACCAAAAACCAGTCTTTTACAGTGCAGCTGCAAGCTACTGTGGACCACTGGAGTTAGTCCTGTCAGTCTCTCTCTTTCCTTTATATGTAATATTAGCCTAGTCATATATGCCTGCTGACAGCTGTTGCTAAGCAGGGCCTAAAGAATAAGATATTTTTTTAGATTTTTGTCTCAGCTAGGTCTAGATTCTGCCCATTCACAAGTGTGGGTGCAAAAAGGAGGAACAAAAAATGAAACTGAGAGGAGCAAATACACCACCTGTAAGATATTAATGTGGCCTTGTATTGGCTGCATAGTTCTGCCAATTTTCCTCTGATTTGCATGGCAGGACTAATGAGAAGTGATGGCAAGTGGCATGAGGGTAAATATAGTTGATCAAGTGTGATAGGCCATGAAGCTTTCGTGCACTGCTAATCAGAAATTTGGTTAAAAGCCTGTTCTCCCCTCCTCCTCAGTACAGCAGTTGCTACCATGTGCCCTTACCACTAGGAGAACGGGGACAGGACTAGGACTCTCCTCGGTGTACACAGCTTCAGTTGTGCTCTTAGCAATTTGTTTTCAAACACAATCAGGAATTCGTGGAATTGTGGGGTTTAGGTGGTTTTGGTTTTGTTGTTTTTTTTTTTAATTCTGTTTTCCATTACCTATGGAGTACCCTGTCAAGTAGTAGCACGTACTTCATACCACATTGTTTCCTCCATTTCATCTGGTACCTGGAGCTTTGTAGTTGTGCGCTGCACAAATCCAGACACTCTCCTTTTGATGCTTAGCTTTACATCATCTTGAAAAAAATCTTTATTGAAATTGAATGTCTAGCAGCCTCTGCTATTCGAATGTGATTTTCACGAACAATGGAATTACTTCTTGAAAACGTATTTATCATCTGCTGTGTATTTTTAGCACAAATTTACTTTCACCCAAAAACAGTTTAAAATATTTTACTGCTGAATTAGGATAACGATATGGTAGATTTTTATCAGAAAATGAACCTATTTCTAATTTAAATGTTGTAGGTTTTTCAGAGAACTGCTCTCTTTTCATAATGTCGGGAAAACCTACCATTTTATGTAACTGAAAATTCATCCACAACTGGTAAAATAATTAAGAATTCCATTTCTGCGTAGTGTGCAGCAGGAAACGAGCGACTCCAAACAGTTTGTTTGCTTGACTGAGTAGACAGTTTTAAAAATGACATTGGCGTCTATGAGCACAGAATCACATCCAGATCCAGTGCCCTTCCAAACGCAATCTCTTCTCAGCAAACATGCCCCTTGATGAAGACCCATCTCATATCAAAATCGCCAGGCAAGTCACAGTACATCCCCAGCATCGTGATAAGGACTCTGTTTTGTTCTCTTTGTTTACGCAAAATTTCCATGAGAGCAGAAGTGGTTTGGTTGCGAGTGCTTTCTGCTTTGCACAGTAGGTAGGTTTGCTGAGGGAGGGGAAGGGATTAAGCCTGCTGTGAGCGCTGCTCTGTACGGGATGAAAGCAAAGGTTTTGGCTGTGCCTTTGTACACCACCCTCCTCACTTCTGCCCCCACCCCTTACAGGCCAGCTGCAGCCCGTTTTATTATCCAGCAAGGCTCATTGCCCAGGATGGTGATGCTAACACCGTATAAATAAGGCAGTAATAGGCAGAATCAGCAGGCCGAGGGATGGAGAATGTCCCCCCTCCCTTTAAAGAGCACCCACCGCTCTCACCTCATCCTCAGTCAGCAGAAAAACATCTTCCCTCCTGTTTCAATCTACTTTTAAACACACTGCATCGGTCAGGGGGAATTTGGCCTCTTTAAGGGACAGAGAATGGGCAGAGAAGTGCCCATTCCCAAATCAATTTTTCTCTGTCGGAGGGTGCAGGATGCAATCTGAGGCAACCTGGAGAGGCAGGAGGATGATTTTAGACAGCAGGCTCGCTGGGGTAATATATTTATCTATTTATCATTTTAGGCTTTGTTTATAAAGAAACATGCTGGCTATATCTGTAAATATTTTAAATACTTCAGTTGGTGGTAGGCGTGGGAAGGGGATCCAAACAGGGATTCTGGGCATTTTCCTTGCTGTTCCTTCTGACATGTCAGTTCAGAGCAGTTGGTAACATAGCGACAGGCTGCAGCACTTCATTATCATCACAATCTGCTACCTTTTTAATATAGTATCTGACATTTCAGTCAGACAGAGAGCTTCGTCCTTAAGCTGGCAGGAACTTTATGCCTTGCACTCGAGAACATCGCCTTGCTGGGTATATGGACCAGGCAGGGCACACACTGTCTGTGTTTATCTAGATATGTCAAAACATGGCATTCAGATGAAAGGCAAAAATATATAAATACAAATGGAAAATTGCAAACAAGAACCAAGCCATCCTTTGCGGTCTGGCAAAATAATTTCCTTGTTATGTAGTTTCTAGCAAGGGATCACACAAGCATCTTATTAGAGAGGAGAAAATCCAGAGCTCACCTGAACGTTGGTAGCAGAGCTGAGGTACCCACTGCGGCAGGCGCTTGCACTGCCCGTGCCATGAGGTTGTAGGGGAGGTGCTGACACCAAAAGCCATAGAGTGGTGCGGCTACGGGGACACAGGGCTGCGACTGTGCTAGGTCCGGAGGCACAGGCAGGAATGGTCTTTTAGGATTGCAGTGCAGGGAAAAAGGGTTTGGGAAATTCTGATTTAAAGGAAGTATCTCCACGCCTAAGTCTTTTCCTTAGGTATATCAGAGGTGTATGATTTCAAGCCTGTCTTCTTTGTGTGGCTTTGTGTGGCTCATCTTTTCCATTCTGTTTTGCTCTGCCTACTTGCCCTTATCGGGAACCAGCAATCAGAAAACCTAACTAAATGGCAGAAATGGGAAAGTGTAATAATATCTAGAGTTTATTTGAATCTCTGCATCTCAGGATCTCTAAGTATCTCTCAAAACTTTAATAAAATCAGACCTGGAATGTAGATGTTACTAATATCAATTTTCCAGATGGGTAAACTGAGGCACAAGCAGTTACTGGCCATGTACAGGCTTTCCTACCCTTACTGGGTAGCAGTGTGTCTCTCAGGAAGTCCATTAAATTTGCGTATTATGTGGACAAGATGCCGTTCCACATGCACAACAGTGATAGGATTTGGCTCCAGATAAGTAACCTAATTTTTAGATCAAAAAGGTCTGATTTTGTTGGGTTTTGCTTTCCCACTTTAACACCACTGACAAGCCTGATGTTTCCTGTTACAGTCAGTTGAGATTTCAGTCTGGGGTACCAGCATGACTGAGAAGCGAAGTCTAGCCCTTTCTGTGTTGGATGCTGATGCTCCTGTGTTTACCCCAGAAGTAGCTACACAGGACTAACGTGTGAAATCCTCATTGTTTCCAATGCCCTCTGTGTTATCCAGCTTGAAAGGCTAGATAGGTTTTTGATAATATTTCAGCAAAAATTATATTTTAAAAGAAACAAATCTTTGATCAGCGTCTAAAATCACCTTATTTGATCTAAGCTGACTTAACAGATAGAAGTAGAATAAGAGGATGATTTTCAGTACTCTCTAATTTATCTTGGCTGGAATATTTTTCCTCAATAATTCATGTACTACAACATCCATAATCTTTCTTTTATTAAGGCTAGACTATTTGCTTTAATGCTAGGTTTAAAATGCTGCATAGGGTAACTGTAGGGGTTCTGTGAACTGAATTATTGACAACATTTTTCTCCTTTATAATTCACTTAAGCCACAGGCTGATTGTGAGAGTAAAAGCCAGTTGCCTTTAAGTTGTACTGACACAGGTTTATAGCAGTAAAAAGAGAAAGGAAAAATTTTTTTCTTACCAAGGAGAAGCAAGCATGTAAAACATAATCCTGAACTGATTTGTGTGCAGTATTCCACAACAGTGATTTAGGGGAAAACTTTTCAAAATAATTTAGAAACATTTGTCTTAATTTTTAAAAACCTCCAGGACCTGTGAGAGCGTAATTTTCATTGCAAGTCTGTGGGACTTGGACTCCTAAGTCATTAAGGCCTTTTGAAAAACAATTATTAAATTCTCAGGAGCCTGTTTTTCCCTTTAAAACTCTCAGTTGAAATTCAGGGGGTTTTTAATGTATTAAACTGCCTTAATACCAATATAAGTTTCCCTCAATCAGTCTTTTGAACTACTGAGTAGGTATATGTGGGAAATATGTAGGATTCTATGTTATACCAAAATACCTTGAATTTATTGGATCATTGACTGCCTTTAAAAACAGGACGATGGAATTGTTATTAGCTGTTAAAAAAGGTTTGTCACATGCAGTAAAACTGACCTCTCTGCATATATCTCCACTACTGCACAAGACTCTGTCTGTCTTCAAATGAGCGAATACACATAAGCAGCTTGTGCACTGTGTGCCATGCTGCAATGCTGTGCAGCTAAGTCTTACAGGAATCAGAAGGGGGTCTAGTCAAATCTTTGTACAATAGAGTTATTCTATAGTTTTGCCAGCACCACTGAGAACTCGCATAAATGCTTCAAAATAGCCCAGGAGAGTGAGGCAGGGAGTTAATCCCCTCTCCTTCCTCCATCCAGCCCGTTTCTGGAGCAGAAGACAATGCGAAGTTGGGTTACGGAAGTAGGATACCTGCCTAAGGAATCAATCATCTTTTCAAAGTCTAAACTAAGGGCTTCATGAGGAGATGGTATATCCCCGAACAAACTGTCGTAGTCCAACAAGGTGTCTGATTACCACTTTGAAGAGTCTGTGAATAATGGAGTAACAAGATAGTGAGAGAGGCTGCTGACCATGTATTAATTGATCCAGCATACCTCTTGGCCAGTGGAGGGCTAGCAAGCACCGATAGACAGCACTTGTAGTCTAAGAAGGGCATCACACAGTGAGAATATACCTGGGAATCATCCTAATACTGTTTCCAGATGTGTTGAACATGCTTCTCATAGTGATTGGAAGTCACCAGTGTGTGGCTGGTCTGACAAAGATAGCAGTCAGCTAGGAAACGTGCAGGAGACATCAGACGGCAGGCAAGTGAAGAACCATTGAATAACCATGGCTCACAGTCACTGGAGCTGCGAGACGGCTTGAGTCTGCTGTGCAAAACCAGGCTCCTACCATTTGTTGCATTGCATGACGGAAGCTGGTTGGCAAATATCATCAAAGGATATGAAACAAACATTCAGTGCTTAAGAAGCTGAGTAGCTTCAGTGCTAAGGCTGTTTTCCAGAGTTTTGCTTGTTCACCATTATAGCACTAGACTGTGCAATACTTTGCTGAGACCACACTAGACTTTGCATCTCATTTTGTAACAGCTATTTCCCTGACAATAAGTGCTTGCTGAGGCAGTCTGGATCTAAAAATAGTGCTGATCCTAATGGAGGAAAAGAATGGGATCTGAATGAAGAATTTGTTTTAATACATTATATTGATGTCTCAACTAAAGAGATTTCTGACAGTACTTCTCCCACAGTTCTGTAAAACAGTACTTCCATTTTATTAACAATGACTGAAAGAAAGAAACAATTACCTACATTTTTTTCTGAGGCAGCAGTTTCTCCTTCTGAAGCCCTTATAATGAATCACCGTTCTCTCTTCCTCTCCCAAACCAATTTGTTCATAATCGCTGCCTTTGGAAAAGAACATGTTTGAAGATTTTAGTTTTCAACTTCCAGGCCAGGTCTTTAAAGTAGGGAGGCAAAACAAATGAGCACAAGCGCAAAAGTTCTCCTGTGTTTTTTACAAAAATAAGAGCTAAAATAACAGAAGAGGCCAATGCTCCATGGAGCTCTAAGACTTTGCAGAAAGAACCAGAAGTTTCCAATCAGGAAACTGCCTAATTGTGAAACGTTATACAGCTTCATAAAAAATGAACATCTGCCTAACTCCAAGTACTGATAATTTGTATTCTATAGGGGAAAAGAAGAGACCTGTGCATCTCATAATTTGTTTTCTGAGAAAATACAGCCTGTCAGTTAAAGGAAAGGAAACTGCTGTAGGTCATTTTGAGTACATTGCTGAGTTTATCATTGATTCACAGCACAGCACTGAGCAAGGAACTTGATCTGTTTGCAGTCCAGTTTATATAACTATTTAAAAGATGTAATGAAATCTACCTCACAAGGATTTTTTAAGCTTTGTTGTTTATAAGATACCAGGACAGAACCAATCACTAGAGGGATTTCAAAGTATAATTAGTATCCTAGGCATACTAGAGGTATGGTAATGCTTAGGTGATATACTTAAGCCATTAACTCTATAGGCTATTTCAGAGTGCCTAAATTCCCAAATTTCAGTCTATTAAACACTGCTGAGCAGTCCCAATCTATGGTAACATATAAAATAGATAAAGAAAGATAAAGATATAAAAATAAAGAGATGAAGATAAGGATAAAGATATAAAGAGATAAAGATAAAGACAAAATCTGCAAGCTCCCTTTTTTGGTTCTTCAAGCTATGAGCAATAAGGAAATGCCATATTGTCCAAACTAGAAGTGAAGTATCTGTTTTTCTTCTTGACTGTATTGCTGAGATATTCCTAAATTTGTTCCAGGATGTTGATATCAGGAGTCTTGGATGTAAAGCAGACATTGTGATAGTGTATTTGAATTAACTTGCTGGGAAAAAAGGTGATATTTTAAAAGTTTTCTATTATACGTAACTGAAATTGGTTTATACTGGAATATATTCATCGTTGCTGCTAATTACTGACCTAAGTAAAGACAATGGATAAACTAAATACTCTCCTTTTGGGGTAAATTGAAGGAGCAATTAAACATTTGGGTAGCCAGGGATAGAGGCAGCCTCACTCTAACGGGAGGCGCTGAGCAGTTCTACCATATGACTCAGGAGAGCACGTGCCAGAGCAGCTGTCACTAATGGGTCCAGGGAGCCCAAACTCATCCATCCCCGTGTAAATTTGCTTTGGTGGTTCAGCTGGTGTGGTGGAGGCCACTGCCAGAAGCGCTGGGAAGCATAAGGCTGAGCAGAAGGTGAACAATATAGATGAGTGGGTTCTTGGGGGGCTGGCTGCCAGGACCGGCACCGGGGTACGAACGGATTATGGAAGGTTTTGTGCATGTTTGTGCGTGGCAAAAATGAGAGCAGCAAGTGTTAGCAACACTTTGAGAAAAAGCCAAGAGCCCTTATTTCATTTTGAAAAACAGAGGTTTTTTTTCTAAACAAAGACATTTTTTCCTGCTTGCTTTCTGGAAAATTTGACTTAAGGCATGTTACAGGAGGCAAGTAATAAACTCAGTTTTAACCAGTTTCTCTTTCTGTCAGTACTTGCATCTCAAAGTTTTAAAGCTCTGCAGGTGTATCTTGATACAAGAGTTTCTTGCCCTTCCTGGGAAGATTTTTTTTTTTTAATTTTCATTCGATAGAGATTATGCTAATGTTTATATGAGTAATAGAGAAGCTGAACATTTATACTTTTCTCTTTTTTTCCTTTGCAGTTTAGGACCTTAGTGACAAATTAAGTCTTCTAGATAAAATGAAGCATGTCCCAATATATTCAAAGCACTCTGAAGAATAAATGCAGGATTATGATGAAAATCTTTGCTTTTCAAAAGTACAAGATTTACTTACTTCAAATTCACAGTGTCATTGTTAGTATTTTATGCTAAAGTTTATGTTCTGCAAAATAAACCTGATTCAATGTATGTTTGATTCTGTTCTATTAGAACAATAATTTATGTTCCTATGTTATTTAACAGTCACCTAGTCTTGCAGCATCACTTGTGTTTATTCCTTTCAGGTATCTAACTGTTCTCCTCCAGTAAGACATAATTCTAATTTCTCTTGCATTTTATTAAAAATTCTACAGTCCCTGTATCACATGGATAACCTTTGGTACTTCTTCTTATGTACAAGGTTGCTGGAAGTACCTTTCTTTATTAAAGTTGTCTTTTTTTTCTTTTTTTCTTTTTTCCCTCTTTCAGGGTCAACAGTGAATAATCTATATATGATGTCATTGTACTGCCAGTACCAAAATAGCCATTTTAAGTCTTCAAGACCCTACTATTTGGTTTGGATTTAGGGCAGTCAACAACTGTGAGTTTGGATGAAGATTGAAGAACTAAGTTTATATGAATATGTTAACAAAAGAGTCAATATGAGACAAAATAAGTAAACATAGAAAAGAGATGAAATCAGAATGCTTTAAACTAGTCACAGACCTTGCAGCTTCATCAGGTAAGGTATTGCTGGGTACAATCTCCTTGCTGAAATCAAATGATTGGACCCGTGTAGAAAAGGAAAAAAATTGTGCTGCATCCCATACAGGGGCAACTATAGGAGGGAGCTTCTTTGATCGCAGAATGAAAATGCACCAGAGGGGAACCTGATTCCAACAGGTATCCTTCAAAGAGTTTGAATCTGGCAGCAGATCCAATCGCCTGCAGCTCAGTTTGCAAAACTTTTTCAGATGTTTCTTTAAATGTAAGAATTATTATTTGAAAATGGATTTGTCAGATACTGTAGAAAGAGTCAGAGCACAGCATTTTTATCAGAAGAATGGCTGGTGATATTTCTGAACTCCCTATCATCCTAATTGCACTTTCTTGATCGCTGAACGCCATGCTGTCCAATGGTATGGAATAAAGGGTGGAGATTGTACTGGTTTTGGCTTGGATAGGGTTCATTTTTTTAATAGCAGCTCATGTAATGCTGTGTTTTGGATTTGTGGCCAAAAGAGTGTTGATGATAACAGATGTATGTTTTAGCTGTTGCTGAGCAGTGCTTACACAGTGTCAAGACCTTCTCTGTTGCTCACCCTGCCCTGCCAGCAAGTGGGCTGGGAGTGGGCAAGAAATTGGGAGGGGACCACAGCTGGGACAGCTGACCCAAACTGACCAAAAGGATATCCCATGCCATATGACATAACACTCAGCAATAAAGATGGGAGAAAGAAAGAGGGGACATTCAGGTTATGGCATTTGTCTTCCCAAGTAACCGTTATGTGTGATGAAGTCCTACTTTCCTGGAAATGGCTAAACACCTGCCTGCCAATGGGAAGTAGTGAATAAATTCCGTATTTTGCCTTGCTTGATGTGCCACTTTGCTTCACGTATTGAGCTATCTTTATCTCGACTCACAAGTTTTGCCACTTTTGCTCTTCCTATTCTCTCCCTCATCCCACTGGGTGGGGGGATGTGAGTGAGCGGCTGTGTGGTTCTGAGCGGCCTACCGGGGTTAAACCACCACAGGCTTTCTTCACTATTGTGATCAGTTTCTAAGCCAAAGGAGCAGTTTTATAAATGACACCCTCCCCTGGCCATTTCCCATGATGTATCCTAGATAACGGGTAGTTCATCAGCTAGTAGAATATTTGGCCACATTAACAGCACGACCTGTGTTTTGCAGTGATTACAGAACAGCCATCAGTCTCTGCAGCTGGCATTTTCAGTCTTCATTGTAGACGGTTTGTATCATCTAAGTAGGCAACTTTGTATTGAGTGTTAGTCTCAGGAGGTGATCCATCAGCCTTGGAAAGGTGGCCATGTCCTCATATGCTGTGATTTGCATCAACCTGAGAGAATGAGTATATGGGGAAGGAAATGAAGATCTTTGTTGCACAGGCTGTTTGCATGCATCTGCTCTGCAAATCCTGTTGAAAAAGGGAATATGACCTCTGAATTTCTGAGAACACACATTTGAAGAGTTTTGTATAACTTGGAGGCAAAAATGCATATAGTTATTTTCTGGTTTTGAAATGGGGAAAAACCCAGTGCAATGAAATAATTGTCACCAAGTGATCTAAAATATCAAGTGCTTTGATTTCTATCAATTTAGGCTGCTTACAAATCCGAAAGGAGTTAATTCCAAATATGCCTCTCTGAAATGTGATCAGTATAGCAGATTCAAAAACCTTACAGTGGCAACTTAGTTCTGCAATTGCATAGCTGTGGTAGCAGAAAACAAAGCAGAAATGGCATTGTGCATAACTACACAGTTTAAAACCTGCTGTTCTTGATGGTTTTTCAGTCCCTATTGCTGTTACTATGAATGCTGTATCAGCAGTGGGTGGAAGATGCAAAAGCCTACCTTGCTGAAGCAGAGTAGAATCATTAGCGAGATACAACTTCCTGATGTAAACCTAGAGCCCATATTCCTGAGCAGAGGTCTCCTATTCCCTTGGTGAGGACAACTACCAGCAGTTGCCAAGAAAGCTGCAGGTTGTTGGAGGTGCTTTTCAGAAACTTTTCTTTTTGGGGAGGATCAAGATGGAATGTGTGATTGAAATGAAGGAGAGAGACTTGTAGGACAGAATTCCTATAATGCCAGGGGACTCACTGGAAATGTGGCAGATCTAGTTCCAAACCCCAAGGAGCTTGTGTGTGTCTTGCAAATGCTGTAACTGGCTTGCTTGTTTCTCATGGAATGCTTGTAAAGGTCTTGGTTTTACCCTGATGCATTGTAGGCCATACTGCTGTGATCACCCAAAGTTTCTTTGGTTAGGATAACCATTGTCCACACACAGCTAAGTATAAATATATTTTATAAATTGAGTAAAGTGCTTATAATTTTTTTAGGAATATGAAGTGCTATGCTGGCATTTTATTAGATATGGATTACATGATGTTGGAAGCTGAGAAAAGAGTGAAATTTCATCAAGCTCTGGAGGTGGAAGACAGGATTTGTTTCTCACTTGACTTTGGTCTCTGGTCTTGGTATTTGTGGATAAGTACAAATAAGAAAGGTAAAAGAAATTAAACTGAAAGGGAAAGATTCAGCAACAAAAAGTAAACTGAAAAGACCATGACCACGTGGGACGGGAGCCGTGTAGTGTCTGCTGAAGTTGTTTCAGTGACTACCACTGCTTGACTAATTCATACTTTCCCCAAAAATATCACCCACAAAAAACACTTTTCATGAAAAAGCTAGGAAAATTAGTAACAAATGTGACTGTCAGTTTAATGGAGAGTTTTCCATGCTCTGTTTAAGGATTCAGTTCTAATCCAGGAGTTTTAGAAGGTGACATTTTAGGCAAATGTCACTCAGCAGCTCATATTTCATGCAGTGTTTAATATCTCTACTTAAAGGTTAAACCTACTGTTTAAAACAAACTTATTTCCCAGTGTGTTGCAGTGCTGGGAATGGTGTAGAGTTGTACTATTTCAGGGGTGACCTTTACCCCCAGGGAAGCCACTTTTCCTTCGAAGAAACTCTGTCTCCCAAACCTCCCTACTTTTTCTATGAAGAGATTTCTTCCAAGAGGCCTTCACCATACTGCTAGGCAATGGTTGATGGTTCAGAGGAAAAATAAGTATTTGTGTTCCCTCTATTGTCCAAATGGGGAATGCAAAAAAGAACAGAAAGCAGCACATGACACGTAGAATGGCAATGAGGCAGGTCAGCAATGACTTTGATAAGAAACTTGCTAAAGGCAGAAAAACTCATAATAAGAACTTTTCAAAATACATCAAAGTAGGGAGCCAACCAGAGAGTCAATTAGGACAGAAAATTATCCAGGTGTAACAGGAAAAAAAGAAAGTGAAAAAATTACATGTTGTTGTTATGCCCCAGTTTTCACTGTGGAGAGGTTTAAAAAAGGGTCCTGCATTCAGGTACAAGTCTGAGAACCTTTTGCAAAATGAAAGATCAGCAGAAAGATCTCAGTTAAACTTAGAACAAACTTATACAATTAATAATAACTGCTAAAATTATTTACTAAAACATATATCTAACTTTTAAATTAAGGCTTTGTATCAGAAGACAGAGAATGTTAAGCCATTTTTTAAGAGAGATTTCAGAAAAATACAGCTCAGTAAATCTAATTTCTGCAGTATGAAAACTGGTAGACACTATAATAAAACAGGAATAATTTCTTATATATAAGTACAAAACATTGGGAAAAAATCAACATGTTTGTCATGCATCACAGATCTGTTAGATTCTTTGGAGCAGCCAAAAAACAAAGGATAAAAGAGCCCTGGTAAATATAGCATTATTGAATTTCAATTCAATTATTGAATTTCTGAAAAGCTACTGCAAAGGTAAATAAATGGTTCATCGTTGATATTATCACTCAAAAATCTTTTCTAGAGCTTGTGCTATTCCACGTATCCATAAATGATCTGAAAGAAGGGGAAATTAGTGAGGTGATAAAATTTGCTGCTGACACAAAATTAGTCATCATAGTAAAAATTAAATCTGCCTAAAGTTTTGCTGGGCAGTCTATGACACTGAGTTACAGAGACATGAAATGAGAAATGAAATTCAGGGTTAACAAGTGCAAGGTCATGCACAGAGAAAAACAAATATGTAGTACCCATATAAGGTTAAGTTTAGGGGGAAAAAATTGTGATCAAACAGAATACCTGGAAAATATCATAGTGCCACCATGTAAAATGTTAGAATTCCATATATTGAATACTTAGTGTACTCAAGAAGTACTCAAGAAGGATATAGCAGGCATAAAAAAGGTGAAGAGAAGGACAACACGTATGATAAGACAGGAAAAGAAGCTAAATAGATTAGGGCTTTTCAGCTTGGAAAGAAAGAGATGAAAGGAGATACGACCCTCAGATCAGAAGATCTAGGGATGTTCTGATCTCTCTCCAAACTTAAACACAAGGAAGTTCTTTTTCAAATGGTGCATTGGCAGTTTTGGAACTTATGTCTCTAGAACATCATGGGGAAAAAAAGTGTTAGCACATTCAAAAGTTAGACAAATTCATCTAAATCCTGTAACTATTCATTTCCCCAAACAAGGCAAATGTCCAGGAAGAACTACTCTCTCCTTGCTTTGATGCCATGTTCTTCCCTATGCATCTTCCAGCCATGGTCAGAGACAGAAAGCTGGGAGAGAAGAGCTGAGTCTGGCTTTCATTCCTATCCCCACCCATCCCTGAATCCTTCTTGCGGGAACTGGTTTTCCAAGGAGACTATAGAAATTCTGCAGTGTTTTGGGTTAGGGACTGTAATTCAGGGCAGCCTCCCTGTGTCCCATGCGAGAAGTATAGGGTGAATCTCAGTCCTGTCCTGTTGGTGCATGACAGTGCAAAGGATGTCTTAATGGAAATCTGGCAAGATCTTGCTGGAAGTTGCAGAATTCTTGTTCACCACAGCAGGACGCTGTAGGAAACATGCCCTGAAAAAACCACCCAAAACCAACCCCCATCAAAGTTCTTTCCCATATTAAAACACGAAGAAGGATTTTCTTTTCCATGTTGCATTAGAAACACAGTGATACTTGGTACTGATGAGAAGTTTATCAATGCCAAGAACAGGGAATTTTGGGGGAATAAAAGTTTATTTCTCAGTTAAACTATTCCTTATTATTTATGAAAACAGTTCCCTGGTTAAGAAACCAGAACACCTCTTCCAAAAAATTTCTACCAAGAAAACCTTTGTTTCACAGTCTAATGCCTTTGGAGGCTTACAAGGATACTGAAGGCCTTCAATAATCCACCCCAAATCTCATTTCCCTTTGTCACTTTTGTGCCCTTGATCCTATCAAGCTCCCGCTACCCGTAATTAAACCTGTCATTCAGGCAAATATCCTGACATGTTCTGAGTGAGAGAAAAGGTAGCAGACATCATGCTGAGATGTTGCTAATGTGGGAACCATGGACAACAAGCTCAAGCAGTGAATTTGTGACAAGAAGAGGAAGAAAAGATGCTGAACTCTTAAGGGGACTGGCTAGTTAACAGGACTGGCTAGAGCTACAAACTGCCTTTTACGTTATTATTTTGAATTGGTGTCCATATAGCATTACCATTGTTGGTGCTAATTAAAATTGTTGCTAAGCATCTCAAGGACTGCATCAGGAATAAAATTAAGCTTCAACACATGAGGGTAGGGATGATGAGGATGGGGCGGGCAGGAAAGGCTTAAAAAAGCTTGCCTTGCTACTTCCCATGTCACTTTTTCTGCACAGAAAGAGATGACAGCCTTCACTTATTTCATTCTGGCATCTTTTCATTAGTGCTAAATTTGCTTTCTAAAATCAGGCAGTAGCACCAGGAACGTTGTCTTTGATTAGAGCAATTTTAAAGCTGAGCTCATTCTTAAGTACCTTGCTGAATCAGTGCCCAAGTTTTCAGCTCCTATTCTTGGCCTTCAAAAATATGTAGAATGGAACTGCTAGTTTGATAAACCAAACACGCTTCTCTCAGGGAAGCGGGTATTTCTAGACTTGAGCTTTCTCTCTTTCCCTTAAAAAAAAACAAAATAAACAACTGCATGTTACAAATCTATCTAGATTACTTTTTTTCCCCCTTCTAAACAGTTGAATAGATTTTAAGCCATAAGCATTATCTATTCTGACTTACCACTTCATCTGACTCACTGAATTTCATCCAGTCATTTCTGTTTTGAACCTAATCTCCTGTAAATGAACTAGAATTTTTCTCCTGGGTAGACATGCAATCAAGGAAAACATTGATTTTAAATTTATAGTGTATTGTTTTCAAGAAGTGTTTTCTCTGTACATGTCTATTTAAAAATCTGACAACAAAGCATCTTAAAACAGTCTCAGGATATCACACTGTCTGGAGAAAGAAATGTCTACAAAATACTCATCTGACAATAAGGAGTGATGCAGAATATAATATTAGTGAAAAACCCCTCCAACTTTATATTCAGTTTTTGCTCCAAAATCCCAAGAATCATTTCTAAGGGAAGCAAACTTGTTATCTTATTCCAAATCGACTTTAAATCTCAAAATTACGTAATTGTGTCTTATTGGCAAGTGATATGAGACTGCTGTTGTGTTGATACCTTTAGCTTCTTGAAACAAACAGTTTGAACTGTATTTCTTGGCATGCAAGGAACAGCTTTCTCATGTAATTCACTAGAGTTATTTTTGTGGAGGAATAGAAAGATCTAAATCCAGGAATGGCATTAAGATGGCGTTCTCCACTCATTTCTAAAAGGCTCCTACTTCAGAAATGTTTGTGTTAAAGTACATAAGACCTACAGTGCTGGAGACCTGCAAAAAGGTCTGTCTTTTTAGGACCAAATTGGTTTTTGGCATTGAAAAGCACATTGCACCAGTCAGGGGGAATTCACAAAGATCATGCAAAGCTCTTCTGTTACTGGGACGCTCTCTGTGAGGTTAGGTTACCCTAACTGCTAACAGACCTAATGTACTGAAATTACTTCTGGGAATCAGCCAAATATAAAGAGACTCCTTTAAATCTTGTCACACATACACACAGACAGGTGAGAATGAAAAACAGGGGCTGCTATGCTCTCTCCATACTGGTGCGGGCTTCTTCTGAGTGAGGCGATTCTCCCATGCAATCTCTGACTGTTTCTGGATCTATATTTTAACCATTGCATGTTCAAAGTGATTGTATCAGACCCCAGCATCCACCCTATAGCATGCCTTTTGCTGTGAGTTGAATGAAATCACAGTAGAGTTAAACTGCTAGGTATCTTTTTATCAGAGAGTTCGCAAAGATGCATTTGCTGTTCTGGCCAGCTCTAACACATGCAGAGGTTTCATGATAGATTGAAGGCAGAATTTGAAGGGTTCCTGGGCATGGAGGGGACATGAAAGAGGAAACAAGAGGTGCTGAGGTGAGGTGTGAAACCTGTTATCAGAGGTGGGGATGTTTCAACCAAGCCTGGAATATCAGAGGTGTTAAAATCAAAGTTGTAAGTATATTGTTTACAATGTGAAAGCCCAAACATAGAAGAGCGCAGTGTATGTCAAAAGTGTTTAAAGGAAGCCTGCGTGGTGTCAGCTTCTTCTCTGTCTAGGCTCTAGAGGAATCTTAGCAAAGGTCTCCGTTTCATGCCAGAAATGTTAAGAAGCTTGTCCTGATGGCTCAGCTCTACAGGAGAGCAATCTTCGTTAGTGTAGTTCCCAGTGTTGTGCAGCTGCTTCCTGCTAGTTTGGCTAGAAATGTCAGACCACATAAAGATCTGAGGACAAAATAACAGCAGACAGGTTTTCTCTCACCTGACTTTTCAACAGAGGCATTATTACATTTTAATATTTCCATTCATATTGCCTGCACTCAAAGCAGATAATATACAATTTTATCCCAAAGCACATCCTCTCCGTCGTATTTTCTACTAGAGTAAACTGAAGGACACACAATATGCTTTACATTTTGTAGCTGAAGTAGCATTTTCTATTGTCTTCCACAGCTCAGCCTAAGAACTTTCAAAGGTTCATTCAAACAAGATGACCTTTTTTTGTCTGCCACCTCTATTTCCCTCTGCCATCTTTCTCCTTTCTGAGCAAAAATATAAATAAAACAAATGATTTATAATGAAAAGAGTCTGAATGTTAAATAAGTTCCTCAGAGTTTATCTGCCATCTTTCTGAAGGGCTTCTGATGGTTAAATAAGATTTGGCTTTATTCCTCTCATGATTCCTTTAAGTACACAAAGATAGCAGTGATGCTGAAACTAATTTTATTTTCTTTTAAATTTTGTGGGATTTTCAAAGATAACCAATAAGACTGATTAATTCACATATTTCCCCCCAGTGGCTGGAAGAACACCTTTGTAGGTATCATTTCATTTATATTTCCCCCATTTCTCCATACAGTATGCATTCCCATGTTAGAATCTTTGTTCCTACCTGTGAACTCTATATCAAATTTAAGAGTTTTAGACCCAGAAAAGGACAATGAAGAATATATCAGAAATATAGAAGGTTGCAAATATGGTGGAAGAACAGCTGCCAAATTTCTTTTTTTGTCATACTGTGGGAAATAATACAAAATAAAAGACTATAGTGAAATCTTTTAGTTAACAGGGTTGATTTTGTTTTTCTCTGTTGGTTTCTATTCCCATCTGACCGGTCAGAGGTTAGCATTGAAAACAAAAGCTGACAGTGATTTTCCAAATTGTGGTTACATGAATGGCTAAGCCTGCTCCCCTGAAATAGAAAAAACAAACTGCAAATTACAAAGTTCTTTTTAATATCGTTGTTTTAACTCTCCCTGGATCATTTTGTTCAGGCAGCTTTTACCATGTGCTTCACACACAGTTTAAAAGACACAACAAACAACTACACTTACCAGGCTATTAATCTAAGCATTCATACGCTCACAACCCCTAATAAGAAGCCCTATGAGTGTTTGCAGGCCAGGCAGTGGTCAAGCAGGGGGCAAAGGGTCAATCTCCACTGCTCTGCCCTCGATATTGCTATTTTGCTGTCTTTTGACTCCCTGTTTTTTCTTTTAGGGTTTTATGCACCAAGTCTCCATGTTGGTGTTTTTCCTCTTAGATCCTCAAGCTGCTATGAGTTTGCAGTTTTAGCTGCTTTATCTTGCATGACTCTATGCATTTCCTCACATCTCTTTTTCACAATAAAACAATTTGCTCTGACATTTATCCCCAGGTTTTGTAGGCGGGCTGCATTGGAGCTAAGCCTTGGGCCACAAAGAGCTGCATCCCTCGGCAGAGGAATACAGGAAAAGGGTTACAGTTAACAATGTCTTTGTATTGTCTATGTTTATGTGCATTTAAACAGAGATGAGCACAGTGGTTGATCCCACTCTGAGCTATTGTTTCAAGGCACCTGTAGACGCAAGAAGATATTACATTGGTTTATACGTGGTTCAAATTACCAACCAGCTTGAGTCCTGCTTCCTCATCTGATTCAATTTGGTCTGTACCTTTGGAGCACATGCGTTTTCCAGTAGGAGTACAAGTGATAACTGTGTGCACATCCTCATTTTCCTTTTGTTGGCTCAGGGGTTTAGCTTCCTGCCCTAAAGGGAATTTTGGATAACTTGTTGTCAAGACAACTCTCAGCAGGATCGAGGCCTTGCATGAAAAACTATGTTTGCCATGATGAATGCTTTAAAATAAAGCACAAACCCACCAGACAGTAGGTGGTAGTTCAGGATGGTATCTGATGCCAGAACATTTCCACGGAAAAAGAAGCTGAACCACAATAACTCTGTTCTGTGGAAATCATTAGATTTTTTTGCTTCACACCAGTTGGTTTTCTTCATCTCTTTTTAATTATATTGAAATTATTGATGCGAATTAAAAGACAGACAAAATTAGAAAAACTAGGAGGGAAGAACGCTATACAGAAGAAAACATGCCAGTGTCTTCTAAACAGATAAAGGGTTTTAAAGATGCTGAATAGAGCAAAAAGGAGCCCCATGTCATAAATTAGGTTGGCCAGTAATTTGGAATAGAGAGCATGCTTAATCCTGTGAAAGTGCAATACCTTGCATGATGTACAAGTGCCTCACAGACAGAAATTACTATCACCATTTATAATATAAATGACTATATCTGTGTTACAGGATTCATTACTAGATAATACCTTATCTGGACTGAAAAATTAAATTGTACAACAATAGCAGCACAATAGTTCCCTTGACAATAGAGCTACACAGCTGTTAAACTGAAACTAGTCTCTGCAAGGACATTTAGAGTCCTCCAAAATGCAACATATCCTGTGCTTACAAACCCACTGGTTTGTAGAATTCACTGTTTATTATTTGTGTATGTGAGAAACTTATTTTTCTCATTCAAATTGTTGCAAGCTTTCTTATATGTGGTTCCACTAGAAATCCACTTTGCTTCAAAAATCCTGGGCTTTTTGAGCAATACAGCTGCCAGAGGATTCACAAACACTCTTAGAGGGATGGTGAACTAATATTGGATTTACCTATTAGAGACAAGAACGTCTGAGAAGCCACTGTCACTTAAGACTCTCCTGAGAGCACCTTGAGGGAGCTTTATGAAGCTGTGCCAACTCCTTTCTCACACTAAGCCCATAAGCCATATTCTATTGGCTGAAGCTTTTCCAATTTGTGAATGTCTTTGGCCATATTAAGAGGAATTTGAGAAGAGCTTATGGAGAATTAGAAATCCTTATTCAGAACCCAGTAGCTTAGCTGCTGGTTATTATTCTGTGCTGCTGGTTTTTCTAATGTCAATTTCAATGATTTTCATTTCAGAAAAATAATCTCAATAACACATTGGGAGAAGGAATAATACATGGAACTGTTTGGAGGCTACTGACTCAATAAATGCCATTTCTGTCCAGCCCATCTATTCTTCTAGAATTTTTTTTACAACTATTAATCTTTTTTTTTTTCTTTCTTTCTTTTTTTTTTAAAGAAAAGGAAAAATAGGTAAGGTGAATATTATTTTGTGCTGAGGAGAAGCCTTATCTTCCTCTACAGGATTTAAGAATTCTTGCTATTTAGTATTTCCTGAGATTGGAAATCTACCACTGTTGGTATTCTAAGTATGACACCACTGCTGGTATTCTAAGTATGGCTCAATTTCATTTGGATTATACTATTTAGGAGATGGAGGATGACAACAGTCGAGCCTTTAAAACGCCAATAAGTTCAACTGAGATCACTCTTTAGTCCATAACCCTCTTCTTTTCACCATACTGAGTGAGTGCTAATATTTGCACCTCTCCAAGACAGGTTTATTTGGGATATTTGTTCAGTGAGCTATTTTAAAATAAATGTTATGCAAAAGGGTATTAAAATAAAATTCTATACCAAGGGCATATCTTTAAAATAACCTAATTTTCAGACACTATACTTTATCCCAAATTCTTTCTGGTTGAATTTATGCGTAGAATTCATCAGCAATGTGACTTTAAATTCCTCCTCTATAGTCAATGCAAAAAGAAAGGTACCTGCAAAACATTGATTCAGTCCACAGAGGCCCTAAAGCTCTGCACAGCTTTGGAGGGGACTTTTACTGAGCAGAATCTTTGCTTAAATGTCTAAAATTCCATGAGGTTAAACCAAGCCTTTCCTGGTCATATAGACTGTCTAATACCATGAAAACAGATTTTCTAGTTTCAAAATCACTTAAAGTTGGGTAAAGAGAGGTGAGTTAACTTCACCAAAGCCTTCGTGGCCAGTGCAGAACAAGCATAGCAGAGTAACAATTGAGTTACAACAACAAAGAGTTGGCGGAGTAACAATTTTTTTCTTAGGACTGAAGGTCCATATTACAGAAAAATCAAAGTCTGTTTCAACAAATACCCTATGTAGAACTAGAAGTCCAGTCAGGGAGTAAAAAATCGGCAGAGGAAAGAGAGCTGCAAAATTTGCATGGGAGGAGAACTTTCATGTGAAATGTCAAGATTAAAAACATGAGGTAAATATGTATATACTTAGAGTCGTATTGTTATGGTGGGAAGTAGTGATGACTGCCATCACTCATGGACCTAGTAAACAGCTAGAGAAGAACTGTTAAATATTGCAAAATTCATATAGAAATGCTAATGTCTATCTAATTTCTAAGGAAATTATGTTTAAAACATCTTATAGCTTTTCTTTTTCCTTGTGTAATTTGTGCTTTTTAATGTTTTTTACTCCCAGGAGCCTACCAAGAACTACACTGGAAGTGTGAGGTCTCTAAATGTATCAGCTGCAGTAACTTTATGCCTTTACAGCATTTGTTTCTCTAAAAATATTAGGTATATCTGCCTGATCCACCTTTTTCTTTCTCCTACAAATGGGCTTTGGGAATCCAGAGATTTTCTCTTGTAGCTTGACAAGTAGAAAGAAGTGAAATATGCTGAAAATTATCCTTATTTTTTTCCTTCCAGACTTCATGTGAAACAGAAGGGCTGGATATTCATCTTGTGTCTAAAACCTTTATTTCACAAATACCTTTAAAATTCTCCATTGATGTGCTGTCCCCTCCCCTGAACAAGAAACAGAACAATAAAAAGAAGGTATTAACCTAGCTCAGGTTTTCAGTTTGGATCACTGTCACAAGCCTGGAGCTGGCCCATGGGAGAGGGGAGGGAAAGCCCATATAGATTCGTTCTTCTTGTGCCAGTTATAGTGTTCATAAAACATGGACTCATGTTCAGCCTTCACTTGTGCACTGCTAAAAGATACTGAATCCAAAAACTGGATGGGGTTGAAAAAATAGTGCCATCTTTGCCGTGGGACAGAATTGCAGTTGCTATTGCTTTTTGCAGATAACCTCCACTAAACATTTGTTATGGATAGGTGTCAGCTATTGTGTATGGAAATGCTTTTTTTCTACTCTCCCCTTTCTTTTGATGCTGAATAGCATTAAGTGTATTAACATACACTATAAAACATCTGTTAGTAATTACTAGTATAGAAAGCATTTATCAGGATCGGTGTAGATGATTGCTACACCAAGCTGCTCACTGGTGTTTCTAGAAGGTTCTCCTATCTGAATCCCATTCTGTTTCCTGAGTACTTTAGTTGCTTCTTTGTGCTCCACCAAGCCATGGCTAAGACCCCAGTTTATATAGTGTTCAGAGATAAATTAATGAAGGAGAATATAATCAACATCTCATGAAAGGAAGGAGTATAAAAGATACTAGTAGGATCAGAGAGAAAGAATCCAACGTTGTCCTAGGCTATATATCTGAAAATCATTTACCATTGAGCCACTACATTGGGAAGATAGTCTTGGAAAGGTTGGTACCCACTGTACCCAGGGACTCTGGCCGTGGTAAGACTACTGATGAACCTTGCCACTATCTTGACTAAACATCAGATGCAATCCAGAGACCCAGGAGCTGTTGATGTCATAGGTGATGGATCAACTGCATTCTTTGGGGAGATGTAAACTTTGGAAGGAACCATTTCCTTATAGCATTGAAAGATAGGAAGTAAATATAACTGGGGTTTATTCTGACAGCTTTCATGTCTCCTTTCATGTGCATGTTGAGAGGCTCTCTTATCAGAGGAGGTTTCCTTTTCCTTGCCCAGACACCGGTCAAAACAGCAGATGCACCAAAGAGTTTGCAAATTTCCTGAATTTCTGTGTGAACTCACAAGCCTTATGACCTATTTTCTGAGGTTCAGTGACAAAATCCCCTTTTTTTCTTGTTTGTTAGAATCTCTCCTAACCAGTCTTCTCCCTGTGAAACATAAATACCTACCAAAATAATAGAATCTCATAAATGAAGAAGAGCCTTCAAATTAAAGGTACTTTTTCTATTGAGTAATTAGATTGGAAAAGCACTTTTGTGATTCATCTAGGTCACATTTTTATTAATATTCCCACAGCTTTCAACCAGCATAAGATGTTGAATAAAAAGTGTGCTACACAAACAAGGAGAAGGGAATAATCTCTCCCTCCACCTGTTGTCTATGGTCCTGTTAATAAAATCCAGTTTGCAGCTTCTTGCACCACAGGAACACACTGGTGATTACTGTTCAGCTTGTTGTCCACCACTTGTTGCCCTCTCAAACCCTTTTCTCCATAGCTTCTGTTTAGCTAGCCAGTTTATTGTGTTGTATGGGGTTATTACAGGACTGGTGCAGGACTTTGATTTGTCCTTGCTGAAATTCATGAGGTTGATCCATGTCTCCAGCCTATGAAGACCCCTCAGAATGGCAGCCCTACTCTTCATCATATCAGCCACTACCCCAATTTGCTCTTGTTTGCCAGCCTGTTGGGTGGGTATTCAATGCTGCCAGTAATTAATGAAGAATTTAAACAGTGTCAGTGCCAGTATCAACAACCAAGTAGTGCTACTGGTACCCAGCTGCCAGCTGGACTTTGAACCTCTGACCATTACCCTTCAGGCCAAAATCTAGCAATTTTCCATTCACCTTATATTCCGTCTATCCAAAACATACCTCTTCAACTTAGCAACATTGAATACCATGCTGAGAATCTTGCTGGAGTCAAGGTAAACAACATCTGCTGCTCTGTCTCCTTGTCCATAGATCAAGTCATCTCCTCATGGAAAACAAATCAAGTTGATCAGTTGTGCTTTCTATTGCTAAATCCATCCTGGCTGTTCTCAGTCACCTTCTTGTCCTTCATGTGCCTGCAAACGCTTTCCACAAGGATTTACTCCAATGTCTTCCCAAAAACTGAGGTTAGATTCACCAGCCTTTAGTTCCCCAGATTCTCCTTCTTGCTTTTCCTCTTGCATGTTTTCCTCCCTCAGGGTGAGGATAGATGCCTCAGATTCAATTACACACCTTCTCTTTTCCTTTCCACCCCCTTAGCATTGAATCGGACTCACTCTTCATTCAACAGACCTGTAACCTATGGTGAGAAAAATGTTCATTCGTGTGGACCTGTGTTCATAGTAATGGATCTGTGACATCCTGGTGACAGAGAAGGCTGAAGTGATAAATAGCAGAGGGCTGGTTTGGGATTTGGCCTCTGCTTGTGTGTAATAATTCTAGTGAACCCTATTGCAGGTACTATTTTAGGGTCTCAGCTGGCTTCCTTAGCTGTGGGATTTTTTTCTGTTATCACATATGTTATTTTGCTGGATATGAGAAATCTTTGGTTCAGATACAGTAAGACCCGCCCTTTCTCACATGCTTATAAGAGAACTACCTTAAATTTCCGTAGGTGTCTATATACAAAATTAATTCCAAGGTACTCTCTGAGTTTCAAAGCATTAGGCATTTCAGTGAGCACAGTTGGTCCTATTAAACATGTTTGCATACATAGGTGATAACTTCATTCTGTGAAATATCTTGATACACAAGAGATCAATTAAGAAGACTGTGTCTGCTGGAAACTCAATTAGGGCTAATCAGTTTTATCCTACTAATCTCAGAAAGTTTACTTGTACTGCCAATGGTAGGACCTGGACATATCATTTAAATCTCTTACCTTATTAAGAAGAGGTTTAATCTTCCTGTTTCCTTAGGTGTACTGTAAATATTTTGTTTTGTAACATCCCATCTGGCAGTTTGCAGGATAAACAGTCATTCTGTTAGGGATTCAAAGATCATTTACATTTAATGTAAACCCTCCTATTTTCTAGCAACTTGCTCTGCAGCAAAGGAAACAACAACAATGCAAGATATCTTCAGATGTGTCTGAAAGTGATACTTCAGATCATCTTTCAGAACTTCCAAAACCAGGCTTTTTTTAGCTGCCCTTCCATGTCATATCTGACAGTCTCCACCCAACTAGTTCAGATGGCTCTTTGAGAAGCAGAACCTCTCTTGTAGTTAGTTTGAAGAATATTTGATGCTCAAACAGGAGCTTTAGCATGTTTTGGTTCTCAGGCTGTTTCTGTGGAAATTGCTGCTGGTCTAGCTACAGCTGGTTGTGCTGCCCCAATACTTGCTGAACCTGCCAGAGTAGCAGCTACTGCTTCCTTCCCATCCATATGCAGAGGATATTCCATCAGGTGGTGGCCACTATGTCTTCCCTTTCTGCTGTGGGCAGGCTGGTCTCCAAGTGTGGCATCACTAGCTGCTCTGAGTCCTCCCAAAACCTCCATGGGGCAGAGCTTTTCCTTGTCCCCAGTATTTAGTGAGTGAACAAATTCCTTTCATCTCTATGGGCAAGGGGTAAACTGGTGCAGAGAGTACTGAGCTTTATCAAGAAGGTATCCCAATGCAATGTCCTCTTTCTTTCTCTTTATAAAGGATCTCATCCTCTGTAGGTCACTGTGGTGTGATGGGGAAGAAGGTCTCCTATGTTTTATTCCAGCCCACCTGTGCAGATGGGTTCCTGAAAAGAGTCTCTCAGATGCCAATAAAAATGGGATATGGCTTTCATTGCAGTCAATGTTTATATAGCTTCTAGATATTTAGTGGGATTCTTTAAAATGTAACAAATGAAATGGGAATGCAGGAGCAAAAGTGAAGCCAAAAGAAAACAAACAGAAGAAAACACCTTTAAAAGTCATAGAAATGGCAGCAGGATTTGTAATAATCATTTTCTAAGGAAAATGGCAGAGTACCTACACCATTTCTATAAAGAAATTGAATATTTCTCTGTGGAGGAAATTAGAGGTGTTTTCTACCTAATGTCAGTGCAGGTTATTGCAAATACACTGGTGCTTCATTTATGTTTTGAGACCATGAAGTGTCAGGATGCTCTTTGTCTATTTGATTCACCTTTGCAAAGAAAGGAAAGAAGAGAAAAGTGTTACATGTCTGGCATTTTTACAGCTCAAAATATACTTTTCTGCAGTGAAAAATCCAAACTACAAATTATATTTAACCAAATTGAGCCCTGTGTGGAGGAACCCAGTGAGGCCAGGCAGCAAAAAGGAGGACCTCTCACAGACCAAATCTGTATGTAAAAAGTCCTAGTCAAAACAATAATCTGTCATTCCTCTTGCAAAAGGCAGTTGTGCAAAAAATTAGACACGATTATGTGTCTTCATGATGAGAAATAAATGATGTCTCCACCTACCTACTCCTCCTGAACTACAGAGTGGATCCTGTAATGACCAGACAAATGAGATGAAAAAAAATTGACCTTTGCAATGTAATGTGTGATGATGATATGAGTAGACTGAAGAACCCATTCCTAAGTGCTGTTCCTCCTGAAAAAAGCTGCTGTATCATCAACTGGGACAGGAAGTTTTTTTGAAACAACATAGCAGCACATTCATGAAGAGTCTCAGCAGCCAGAAATACTGCCTCTGTGTTTTAATAATACAAACTTTGCTTGGGTTGTTTTTTTTTTGGCGGGGAGGGGGAGGTATTTTTTCAGCTGTTACAACTTGCCCATAAAGATTTGCTTTGTTTATAAACACAGGTGAAAAAGTCTGTTTGTCATCCCAAGTGTCCTGAATCCTAAAATCAAATTTAACTTTAGTTATATTATAATCATTTTCAAGTTATATATTGTAAACCATACAGTTCATAGTGTCAAGACAATTTTCTTCCACTAAGGCAGGCCTTCAAAGAAACAAAGATGGCAAACAAAAGTTCAGGAATTTAAGCCTGGATTCACCCTATTTAAGGCACTTAATTGAAGTGTCTAAATTTAGAGCTTAAGTTCTCTGTGTTCCCTGTAAAATCAGTGGAATGATAGAGACAGTTCCAGAGAGTGCATCAGGTCTGGACTGATATTTAAAGCTGGTTTTATTACTGTTGAGAGAACTTAACATTACTAAGTTCTCAACATAAGTTTCTCAGGTAAATGCAATTGAGGCAGAGGAAATTGCCCACTGTAGGACAAGGTCAGGTTTGAGACCATCTAAGGAACCTGAAGATGCACAAGTCCACGGGACCCAATGAGATCCATCTGCAGGTCCTGAAGGAACTGGCGGATTAAGTGCTAAGCCACTATCCTCATATTTGAGAAGTTGTGACAGTCGTGACAGAAGTTCCCGCTGATGGGAAAAGGAGAAACATAACCCCCATTTTTAAAAAGGGAAAAAAGGAAGACCTGGGGAAGTACAGGCCAGTCAGTCTCACCTCTGTGCCTGGGAAGATCATGGAACAGATCCTCCTGGAAGCTATGCTAAGACACAAAGAGGACAGGGAGGTGATTCGAAACAGCCAGCATGGCTTCACCAAGGGCAAATCCTGCCTGACCAACCTAGTGGCCTTCTATGATGGACTGACTACATCAGTGGACAAGGGAAGAGCTACAGATGTTGTCTATCTGGACTTCCGTAAGGCCTTTGACACAGTCCCCCACAACATCCTTCTCTCTAAACTGGAGAGGTATGGATTTGATGGGTGGACTGTTCAGTGGATGAGGAATTGGTTGGATGGTCACATCCAGAGGGTAGTAGTCGACGGCTCAATGTCCAGATGGAGATCAGTGACAAGTGACGTCCTGCAGGGGTCCATATTGGGGCCAGTACTGTTTAATATCTTCATCAGTGACATAGACAGAGGGATCGAGTGCACCCTCAGCAAGTTTGCAGACGACACCAAGCTGAGTGGTGCGGTTGACACGCCTGAGGGACTTGTACAAGCTTGAGAAGTGGGCCCTTGTGAACCTCATGAGGTTCAACAAGGCCAAGTGCAAGGTCCTGAACCTGGGTCAGGGCAACCCCCAGTATCAATACAGGCTGGGGGATGAAGGGATTGAGAGCCATCTTGCCGAGAAGGACTTGGGGGTACTAGTGGAGGAAAATCTGGACATGAGCCGGCAATGTGTGCTCACAGCCCAGAAGGCCAACCATATCCCAGGCTGCATCAAAAGAAGCGTGGCCAGCAGGTCAAGGGCGGTGATTCTGCCCCTCTACTCTGCTCTGGTGAGACCCCATCTGGAGTACTGCGTCCAGCTCTGGAGCCCTCAGCACAGGAAAGACATGGACCTGTTGGAGTGGGTCCAGAGGAGGGCCACAAAGTTGATCAGGGGGGTGGAACTCCTCTCCTATGAGGAAAGGCTGAGAGAGTTCGGGTTGTTCAACCTGGAGAAGAGAAGGCTCCAGGAAGACTTATTGCAGCCTTTCAGTACTTAAAGGGGGCTTATAAAAAAGATGGGGACAAACTTTTTAGCAGGGCCTGTTGCGACAGGACAAGGGGGAATGGCTTTGAACTAAAAGAGGGTAGATTTAGACTAGACATAAGGAAGAAATTTTTCACAATAAAGGTGGTGAAACACTGGCACAAGTTGCCCAGAGAGGTGGTAGATGCCCCATCCCTGGAAACATTCAAGGTCAGGTTGGACGGGGCTCTGAGCAACCTGATCTAGTGGAAGATGTCCCTGCCCACAGAAGGAGGGTTGGGCTAGATGACCTTTAAATGTCCCTTCCAATTCAAACAATTCTATAATTCCATGATTCTATAACTTGGCCTAATTGTAATTATACTTATGAGTAAAACTGTAAGGAATTGATAGACTTTGCCTCTCACACAAACAAGTTAATATAAGGTAAGGAACCTATGGGATTCTGTATACAACATAATACATTTGTCACCTCTGGAATAAAATATGGTGTGCTGTATATCAGTAGCTGGGAATACAAACTGTAATGTACAGCCCTGTATAAGTCCCCAATCTGGAAAGGACTGCAAGGTATTTGAGGTACTGACACAAAATCAGTAGAGAGAACTTTAGTATTAAGTATCCATGGCAAACAGCCATTCACAATTGAAATGAACGGAGAACAATTTCTTGAGAGGATGAAAACATAAGTTGTCTTGCCAAGGCCCAACTGTTTTAAATACAAAGAATAGATATGCATATCACTAGTTCTCCAGACATGATCTGTATAATATGTACGTAGTCTTCTCGTCTTCTCCTTTGCAACTACTAAACTGCTTTGGAAAACATGAAGGGAAAAAAACTAATTTGCTTTCTTAATAACAATTGCTCACAGATGACACAGCCATAGTCATATTAAATGATTCTGAATGAAAATGCAATCCTTGATATTAGAAATATGAGAGAGATGAAAAAGAAGCAGTCTATAGCATAGTATGGGGCATACTGTGGGATAGTATGACAAATTCCATGTCTTCAGTGTCACTGTTAGTATCACTCACATGTGTAAATATGATATATTTGGCCTGAATGTCTTTTGAATTATAATGTGAAAAAATGTTAATAGTAGCTGATTTGCAGAAGCCTGGCTGTCGTATATTTCAAGCTCAGAGTAGCTGAAAAATGCACTGAAATGCCATTGATGCAGTTCTAATGGAGTTATTTCTGGAGTTGCTTCTAATTAGACTGATATTCTTATTTGCTGTCTCTTCCCATTCTCAAAAACATGCAAACTAGTCCAAAATTATTGTGTCCTATGCAAACGTGTATGTCTTGTTAAGTCATGGTTTAACTAAAGAGCTTCAGTAATGCTTATGAGATTCTATGCACGGTTCTAATTGTAACAGCCCCCAAAAGAATCAGGGTTCACACAAATGTCTGGATTCAAAGAGTAGACTAAATAAATATATGGAGGTTATGTCAGCCCTGAAAGAGCTTATATTGTATAGAAAGCAAATTATACTTTCAGCTGAAAATATAAATTTATTAAAACATTTCCCAAATTTGAAATGGCTCCATTTACTGATTGCTGTGAGTAAGAGCAGAGTTTATCCCTTCATTCATGTATTTAGCCACACAGTAGTAGCACCCAGTCATATCAACAAAGGGTCAGTGCTCTGTTATACAAACACAAGGGAAAGGAAGCCTTTGCTACAAAGAACTTACAATGCATTTGTGTGATGTAGTATGTGGATGCCAGAGCAGCTAGGAAGAGAGAAAAGTGATAAAAATGGTTTTTTATGTAGTTCACATATTATCTTTATATGATACACTGGCTGTCTCTGTTGGCCAGCTATGACACAGCTGTAAGCTTTCTGGTAGAAGGAGACCTGGATTTAAACATAGAAATCACATTAAACTCCTCATTCATAAATATGAGTTAAGAGGGGAAATAACCCATGTCTCCATGTCAGCCTGTCGGACTTGCTGAGGCTGCTATGGGAGCATGAGAGCAGAACGTAGTTATTGGGATAGTGATAAGGCTCTTAGCTTTGATTGTTAGACAGCCAGGACTTCATTACTGATCGTAGTCCTTCACTTCACAGACCCATGCAAAGGGCATGAAATAGAAAACCAGCAGAAAACTCTGCAGGGAGAAGTATATCGCTAAAACTGAGGTTTTATCCCCAGATAACAACAGAAATAATTCCACATAAACAATTTTATTAGTACATGTGTTCAGCCAGTTCCTCACATAGCTTATGCCCACCCTTGGACTGTTCCACAAGGGAAAAAGCGAGCATGTGTGACAAGCAAACAGATCAGAGATCTGGATGAAGAACAGAGCCAGGTCCCTCTCCCAGTGTACTTCCTGCAACCAATTATCTCCCATTTTAATTAATTGAACACAACTGTGTTTTCTAATGTTCATGAAAAGAACAAGATCCCTTAGTTTCAGTTGTTGCTTTTATAGCACCACAGGATCACTGCCTTGGAAACTGTAGGGCATTACCATAACTACAGTCAATGACAAAAGCAGCTTTAGGCTCAACCATCAGCACTCAAAAGTAGGATTCAGGTCAAAGTCAGATCCCAGTGTAGCTTAGGAAAGAAGAAGGTCCCCAATGGAGCAACAATTTTTTTGAAACCAGGCAAAGGAGCCCCCAAAGCACAGTGCAAGTTTGTGAGCTATGCAGTTATGGGGAGCAATCACAGAGAAAATGTTGCACCCTTCCTGTTTCTCCTCTTTCAGCTCTGCTGGCTTATAAGATCAGGGCTACATGTTTTTGCTGTGCTTTGGGATTCATCATCATCCTCTATTTGGCTTTAACGTCTTCTTTACTTTAATCCAGTTGGTATCAGTAGTACCAGAGAAAGGATTATGGGCACTACATTTTAAATGACTCGTAAAAATATTTCTCTCATGCAATCATTATTTATTCTTTGAAATGTTAGCAATCACTTTTACCATTAGAGGGCTGTATTGTTTGTTACTTTTTCATGTGTTGCCTATTGTATACTTGTTTGTATCTGTCAAAAGCTACCTGTAATAACATAACCATGACACACTGAAGTGTCTTGGCTTTCACCCAGTAAGTGGTATGTATCTTGTTCGCTATCAATATCAGGACTACAATAGAAAGAGGTAAAGCAGTAAGTGTTCCACAAAATTCCTTGGTTAACCTTAGAGGTTATTTCTGCTACTGCTGATGACTCAAGAGTTGATTGGCCTACTTTCTGAAGGGGAAACATAGAGCAGACTTTTACAGTGAAATCTGAGAGGAAAGTCTTGGGAGAGAGAATCTGTCCTCACTGAAGTCAGGGAGGAAATATGGGTTCAGGACTTCTCTTGCTTCTATCCTAATGCATTAAAAGTCTGCAAGGAAAACTCCTACCACTAACTGAGGAGGTTAAGATGAAACTTTACACGTAACCCTACCTATCTGTAACCTCCCAATTTAGGATTTATTTAGGATCGCTTCCTCTGATACATTTGGGTACTGACCGTCAGTGTCAGATACAGGCACAGTTTGAATGGGGAGAGGGAGGAAGGAGGGGGATTGCAATGGTTCATACTTTCTACCAAGAGCAAATCATACTTTCTGCTTAGGAACTCTTAGGTCCAAAGAAGCCTGCAATGAATTCATGCAGAAAGGTAGATATTTTTTATAAATAAGAATTTTTTGTTATGAAAACCAGAAGTGGTCTGGCTAAGTAATTCAATGGCGGTGGCTGTACTGTATTTTCTGACCATTAGGAAGTACAAATGCTTAAACATTGTGATTGTGTTATCACTGTCTGATAGAGGAAAACTTTTTGCACAATGGAGCTGGCAGAGATGTTCATTAGTTAGAAACTTCATATATACATACACAAATTAAGCTGCGGCAGATAGCACTTTCCAAAGTTACCCGAGTAATGCAGTACCAATCCAACTCTGTACAACACCTGGTTATATCAAAAGACAAAATTATTTTATATTTGCCATTATAGTGAGCTAACTGGGCTTTGTTAACTGACTTATCTCATGTATCCAGATTAGAAAATGTCAAACCATTGTCTGACTGTTCTTCTGAGTAGTCAGTATCAAAACAACACTCCACTGTATTGCTGGGCTTCAGGGGACATTTTCAAAGACAGAAATGACACACAGACACTGACTTTCATTATCTGGACTAGAAATTGTTTCAGAGGTTAGGGACATTAGGGGCTCTGACTCTATATAACAGGAGAAAATTCTATCAAAATACCTTGTTAACCAGGGCACACACATGAAAGATTATCGTAACTCTTCATGAATAAAGCTACGTTCTCAATTCAGCAAATCTTTTAGAGACATGATTATGTCCCTTGATGTTCAGTAAGGCATTTTAGGAGAACATAGTAGCCATCTAGAGAGGCGCAAATGTTGGAAAAACTGGAAATTCAAACTTGATATTCCCCATAAAAATAAAATAAAATAAAATAAAATAAAAATTAAAAACAAAACAAAACAAAACAAAACAAAAAAACCCCAACAGTTGCTTAAAACACCAATATGTTTCCTATAGCCAGTATGAAAGTGTGGTCCTTAAAAGTGCTGCTCTGCTGGTTTTACATTCCAGTCAGGGTCCCTAGCACATCTCTGCTCCTGACATTTGGATGAGGAAAGGAACTGTGTGTAGAAATGGCAAAGTAACCATATGGATCTCCACTGAAGGCTTTGAGAAAATGGCAGAAAAAGGACACCAAGCTACCGATTGTCTTCTCTACTTCCTAATATTAGACTATGCAATAAGAAAAACAGCTTTCAGAAAAAGAGACACAAACTGAATTTACCTTCCTAACATGTAGATCACAACATGTCTACCATGAGCCATGGTATTTATTTTTATGCACACTAGCCACACAAAGTCATGGGGGAGGACAACAGCCAAACAAACAAACAAACAAACAAAATCAAGGAATGTCCCTTTTATTTTTTGCCTAAAGACAAATTTATTTTTTAGTTTTCATTTGACTGACAGTATATCAACATATGGATTAACTCCCTCTTGTCATTATTGGCAGGAATGCTAATGTGTCCTTTTAACACTTGTTGTGTCATCACATTACAGACTGTTTTAGAGAAAATGTTCATGAACAGTTGATGGAAAAATTCTGCCAGAATTCACACACACAAATTAATGTTGATTAGTTTGTTGTGACAAAAAACCCAACACTAACATTTCTAAACTACTAGGAAATAGACAAGAAGATTTTTTTTTAAAAATCATGAACACTGTCATCATCAGGAAAATGAAAAAAAATAACCCTCAGTAAAATATTGGTAAAATTCTTCTAATAATTACATCTACTTTTCTTTTATTTGTTTGCATTATCCTATGGTGGCCTTCATCTTTGAATTTTAGCCATAGTTCATGATCCCAGTGTGTCAAGTGCTGTAGATAGTGATGCTATGGACATATGAACCTATTTTCTTCTCAGAAAGACTAGAATTAAACTATATGACAAAACAGATGGACAGAGACAGATGGGAGGAATAAACGAAAACAATGAGGCAACATTTGTGGGTGTGCTTGGCTTCTGATCTCAGTACACCAAAAGCCCAGCAATCCCCATTTTTGTGAGCACCACATCAAAGAAGAATGGTGGATTAAGCGGTGGTTTGAAAGGGAGAAACACAGAGTTCTACAGAAGATTGTAGGAAATAAAAGATGGAGCTGTCACTCGATGCCTGAATGTATGCAGTTCAGAATTTAACATGGGTGTGATGAAAGTTGGCCTCAAAGACCACCTGGAGGAGGGAAATGACAACTTGAGACTGCAATAAGACCTGAAAAGCTTGGAAAGTTAAAAAAGTACTTTGTTTGGTGCAACACAGGAGGGAAAAGCAATCACAGAGTGTGAAAGTCAAAGTGATGGACTAGGAAAATGACCTTAGCAGCAGCCTTCTACATGCACACTCGCAGAGCAAAACGGCCTTTGACAGAACAGACAACATGATGCCACAGCAACTGAACTGTAAGATGGCAAAGCTTTAAGAATTTAAATGGACAATAAAACTGTATCTTTGCAGTGCTTTGCAAGCTCCCACCACCACTGAAGAAGAATCTGCCACATTTAAAAATATGTTTTACATGTCAATGTTAAAAAGCACTCTAAACTAAAGATTAAACCTAGATTACAAACCTAAAAGATAGATCACTTGCATCTGCAATGATGCAGAAAAGGGATGTCTCGGAGGTAAAAGACAAACATGCATTTGTGAGGAAAAACATGCCAGGAAGGACTTCTCTGTAATGAAAATAGTAAAAAGGGAAGATAGAAAGAGCATGAAGAAGACAGGCTACATAGTGAGGAACATGTAAAGGAGTTAGGGAAAAGGCAGTCAAGAAAAATCTGTTTTTAATAGGTAAATTTAATAGTTTAAGAAGAGGAAGACAAAAGCAATGCAAAAGCACTCTGTTTGGTCAGGTTCCTCTTGGGAGGCTGAGAGGATTATTTGTGCAACAAGTAAAATGCTGGCTGCGCTGGGTGGAGTCTTGAAGATAGTGACAAGGTGATTGATGGTTGGGGTGAGAAAATCCACTGAATGGGAGAAGAGTTGTTAACTGGGGAAGAAAAACAGAAAAGATGTAGTAAATGTTTTGTGGCATTTCTTCCATAAATGCTCTGAGTGCAGAAAGAAGACCCAGAGGAAAAGGCATGGGGATGAACCAGGATTTGATTCTAGCACAGACTACAATGGGGCAGAAAAGAAAAGATTTAAGTATGAAAGAAAGCAAAATCCTGACAACTATATTAACAGAGGAAGGAGAATATAAGGGAAATCAGGAAGAAGAGCGAACCTATACAAGGCTAAACTGTAAAGAGTGGGAGGAAAGATGGATGATGGCAGGAGACCAGTAGGTACCTACATGACCTTAGGTGAGTTACTTGCTGAAGAAGATTTTTGGTAAAAAGTACCTAAAAAAGAAATATATTTAGTGATTGCCAGTAACAAATGTTAAGGGGTCACTGAACAGAAGATAGACACCTTCTAAACTAGAGTCCTTATGAACAAGACTCTTTCTGACAGGACAGTAGGCGAATATTACATAGTACATTTTTGCCTACAGGACAAGAGAGGGACTCAGTATGGTATGAAAGCCGTGAGTCCGGAACTGCTGCAAAGGTCAAAAGTTAAGTTCTTAAAAACAATGAAAAATTCACCAGGAGGCCACTATTAAGAGAAACATGCATTGGGGAATGGAATAAAAGATACTTTAGAAAAATGTAATTCTGTTCTGTTCTATTGCAGTCCACATATAACACACAGGAAAGGAATATTTTGAGATTAAATATCAAAGACTAATCTAGGCTGCACTAGCAAGTTTGACGTCTTAGTATTTCTGGATCTCACGTTCATTGCTCAAGAGTTTATATTTGGAATGAAATGTGTCTCAATGAATTAATGGCATCTGAGATAGGTATAAAAGTGACTCAAAAGGGAGAAGACGGGGAAGGAAAACAGTGATGCTCAAATTCCTTGGGGTGAGAATGTGTCTTCCCGTGTGTAATTACAGACTCTCAGCTGTTGTATGTGGGATGAAGTGGCAATCGGTGTTTTCAGAGGTGAGCTCTACGTCTTCTCAAACCCCCCAAATTTGGCTACTATCCTTCACTGCCTGGATGTTTTCAGAACCAATAGATGTCCATGGTTATTTCAAATTCTTCTAACATGTTTTCCATTGGTACTTGCCTGCAGTCAGGGTCACCTGCCACTATTGTCCCCTATCACTTCCTCTTTTCTAGTCCTGCATAACATATATCACATCATTTTCTTGAAGCATCATATGGAATTTGTGCAGAGCTCATAAATATTGGAAGTGAGAGGAAAACAGATGTAGAAGTAGGGTTAAAAGATCTCAGTCTGACTGAAAATTCTTCAAAAATAGACATTTTCTTACAAGATTCTTTACACAGCAATCATAATGCCTAAATCACTAATTTCTGGACATTTCCAAAGACAATGAGCAAGAGAGGCTGATACTTATTTCTGAAATAATTTCTTCAGCTGTTTGGTTAAAATTCCAGTGGCATCTGTTTCTCTGAGCTAGTATTACAGCACTTGAAAAATCTCATTCTCAATACCAATAGCAATTCTGCAGCCACACTTCACAGCTTGTCAGCTAGGAAGGATCTGTCTTCCTCAATTTTAGCCATGCACAGTTAAATGTTCAATCTTTAAACTGGTTTTCTAGACTCCTTCTATAATTTCTGGAAATAGAAGGATACCTTCTACCCTCTGCTGTGGCATAGAAATAGTACCCGGGGACTTCCAGAATATTAAGCTGTTCTTGCATATTTAGCTTGATAAAAGAATACCAAAAAGTTTTGCTCTAGGATTTTTGTAATCTGTAGACAATGTAAGAGTAGTACAATGAGAGCAATATGCCACAAAGGGAGCAGAAGTAAGTTTTGTTTTTATTTTTCATTATAATAATTGGGAGCATTTTATGAAAGCACGCAATTACTATTAACTACATTTTAGAGGCATCCTGCTTAAACAAATAAAAATTTAAAAAACCTCAAAAATGAATTTTAGTGTTGCAGTCTTCTTAAATTTTTAAAAAAAATTATAGAGATTGATCTGAAAGTCCCTGTATAAACACTTACAAAAGGCCTCACAAAAGAACTTTGGTTTGGCCTTTCTGTCAGTTCTGTAGGAAGTAATTTGGTCTCTCATTTCTTATCATGAAGATATATGGAATAATAGTTCTCAGCCCTCAGAGTTACTGTATGAAGAAACTAGTAAGTATTTATGAGTCACTTGTACTCTAAAATCATAAGGACTACACAAAAGCAAACACATTTTTTGTAGGTAATGGAATATTTTCAGTGCAAGCAGCTGCGCAAAAAATGGGAAAACTAGACAAAAGATAAATTTGGATTTCTTTCAATTCAAAGCTCCAAGCCCCAGAAAATAAAAGTTAATATTAGTTAATAAATAATTAGTTTATAGTAAAAACTAGTTTATAATAAAAGATGTGTTCCTCCAGGCTTGTGAACTTTAACTGAAGTTTTGCCTTACATACAAACATTATGAAATCCCCTCTCAATTTACTGTCTAGTAGTGACTGATAACAAGTGAATCAAGGCTCAGATTTATGTCTGAAGGGACCTTTAAAGCAGGATTAGAAGCATTATATGACCATTCAGTACTGCTCTCTTCAGTAATTTTTCCCCTCTTAATCAAACAAACAAGAAGCACTACAATCAATAGAAGGAGAAAGAAATACCAATGTGCACTGATCTAGCAATCGCAAGACCAAAAGTATAGAATATGAACAGCAATGAGGATCCTAAGTCACCCAGCATTCTGCAAGTTTTATCTGCAGGCCTAGAGTTTAAAAACTGGAAATGCAAAGTTAGGCTTTTGAAGTTTGTAGTCACATGCCTCCTTGATTTTCCAAAGCACTCAGAATCCAGCAGCCGCTGCCGAGATGCATGCCTACAAAAGCAACATTTGCGTATTTGTTATCCGGACATCCCCTGTCCCAGTGCCAAGTTTTCAGCTGCACTGGGAGTGACTTTGAAGCTCACAGTAGCGGTGGGCATTCAGAAATTTTGTAAATCAGATCAATGCTTAAATATAGTCTTCAAAGTCAAAATTAAAGCTGCAGGTTCCAATGCGTGTTGTGTGGCAACAGAGACAGGGAAAATGCTCAGCACTGAAAAAGTATTCATAGCCTGTAGTGACTCAAACTATAGAGCTGCTGTGCCAAACTGTGCAGTCCCTGTCGCTGGAGCCACAAATCCTGGGGAGGAAGAAAAGTACAGATGTGACTAGGGGATAACTACAAAAAGAGGTTAGGAGGAAGGAAGTTTTGGGGAAGCAAACCCTAAAGAACGAAAAGAAGATATTAATACATCTTAAATATCTAATTAGACACTTTTCAAGCACATAAGTAACCATAGTCAAGGAGAAAGAGTGTAAGATCTTTTTTAAGTGTCAGAGGGAATTTATTTACTGATGGAGACATTGCCGAAATGTTAAACATCTAGACTCGCATTTCCAAGGAAAGGGTGAGAGACAAATACTATAAAAAACAGAAATTTTTTTTTATTCTTTTAAGAAAAATGAAAATCAAGTGAATCCAAACATCTTGGAACACAGAACTAATAGAAAGTAGCAGAGAAGATGGGAAAATATTAGGTGTATTGTAAAACTCTTCTGAAATTTGAGACTGGAGAACACAAATCCATGACATTAACTAGGGAAAAGCCAGCTGGGAGACCATGGAGAAAACAGAGCAGGGTACCAAAACTCTGTATTATATATGCAAAACTGATGTTTAGTACACAGGAGAATAAGTTTGAGCAATAATAATATGTTTTAAAAGAAAGATTATAAACAGGTTTTTTTTGGATGCAAAGTAATCTTTTGCTGCTTAGCACTAATTTAATTTAGAATTAAGTAAAGACCTTCCTGAGTATCTAACAGATGATTGACCCGCATACATAAAGAGTTTGAGGTTCAAGCCACACTTTGAAAACAGCAAATTTATAGCCAGTAAGGATATTCTTATTTACAGCAGGGAAGAAAAAGCTTCTCATTTAAATTCTAAAGTTTCATTTATAGTCTCTGCAAGAATTTCTGTAAATGACCTTGTAAATACTTTTAATTAAAAACCCAACAGCAAACCTTTTTTTTTTTACATAGAAATTGTTTTAAAATGCAACCAGTTCTTCTAATCTGAGACACAGTATAGTCTTCTATGTATTACATGAAACCTAAACCAAAGGTTGAATTCTACACTTCTGGATCGAGCAAGCTATTTGGCTGGTAGACTGGACTCTTAATTAAGTAAGATGTGCTATCTTTGCTTTTCTACTCTTTACAAAGTGATAGGAGACGAAGTCTTAACAAGAAAGTTCTTTTTTACGTACAGAAGAGGCAGAGGGCAGCTACTTACCATCTTTTGAGAACATCTATTTATTTCAATGCCTTAGAACACTGCAACTATCCAAGGAATGCAAAAGGTCAATTCCATATTGATTATGTTGTATGATGGGGACAATCTGAATGTAATGCTTTCTGATGTGCTATGCTGAAAGCACTGGTTCTGTGAAGATAAATGCCCGCTGTATTCATTTCATGTTGCTTTCCCACTTTCTACTTCAAGCAGTTTCTGGCTATAGAAGTGACATAGGTCTCTATCCATTAGTAACGTGGAAATCTGATCTAAAGCTCTGTGAACCTGGAGGCAGTGCTCACTAAATTGGTATTAAAACCCATATGAGGAATTACATAATCCTTTAAAGAACATTTCATTTGCCAGTGACCTTTTCAGCATTGGAACTAGTTTTTTTGTTTGGCAATGATTTTTGCTAGAATAATCTTCAATACTTGCATGCACCCTTTATCTAGCAAGAACTCTGAATTTTTTTCCATAGCCCTGTCATATTATGCAATGCTATACCAGGTAGATGGCTTTAATACAATCAATATCCCTAAGACATATTGGATATATTGTTAGCCAGTTATGAAAAGCTGTCTGTAGGTGCAGGTGATGCTACACTAACAGCTGTGTGCAGTGACAGTAAAATGATTTACTTATGAAACTGTTCCAGAAGCAATCTATTGGGCAGCAACTTAAAAACCTCAAAATTACATAGAGTCCCATCAATATTAAACCTGGCTAAAAAAAGATCAGATACAACATTTCTGGGTGAGTGTGTGAAACACTGGCTTGTGCCAGGATGTTTTCAATGCTTTGCATGTAATTCTGCAGTTTTTTTCTGCTGGCCATGTCCAGTAAGCAGCCAGAAGAAATTAAGCCTGCACTAGGCTGAGCAGAGATACGGAGCTATGTCACATGTTGATCTCATCCTCCAACAATGGTTCCTTACTTTTGTCACCAAAAGCAATTATTAAAATAATTGCTGGCCTTTTTTTTACCTGAGATGCTACAACAACAGCAAGGAATACTTTATTCCTTCAAAAATTGTCTAAAGGTCCCTGGCTGTGGGACTGTCCTTGCCAGAGGTGTCAGAATGAATCAAAACCCCGGCTACACTCAGAGTTCAGATCAAGACCTTTCTTTTTTCAGGAACCTTTTAGTGATAACAGAAGATAAAGCAGAAAGGGGGAAAAATGGATTCCAGCTATAGTTTAACTTTTTTTTTCCAACCTTGAGATCTTTACAGCTGAAATTACTGACATACTGTAATGCATTTACATAGTGAGAAAGACCCAGTAACACATAGTTTTTCAGAGGGTGTTATGAAGGACAGCAGATATTATATTGCAGTTATACTAACAAAGTTAGTTTCTCCAAATATACAGGAATAATTGCTATGCATGTTTCTAGTAGTCAAAAAAGAGAACTAGTCTAGTCATTCTCTCAGACATGCTATGAGATCCTTTGAAAAAGGGACAGAGACACCCATTATCAACCCCTGTGAATAAATCTGTAAAACCTCATTCCAAGTGTGGAAGTCCAATTTATCTTGTTAAAATCTTCTTCTAGGTAATTTTATCAAGAGGTTGTCCTCAGCAGAGAGTTAGGGAATGAAATAATTTTTGTGGCTGCTATTGCTCTAATATGAATTTTTTTGAGCTGGAGGTTGAAATGGAAGCTCCTTGGCCTCAGAGTCAAAAGAATACTTAATACAATGCTTTCAGACTTAAAAAGGCTTTGCTGACATTATCTTATTAATTCTTTCGCTACTTTTCTTGCAAAGCCAAAAAAGAAATATCTCTTTGCATGGGAAGATAATGTGTGCATGGGAGAAAAAAATCTCTCCCCATGGGAGGACAAGAGGTGAACCAGGAGAAGGCAAGCACTTTTGAAATACTGTTTGAGAGTGTCTCCCAGCCTACTTTTCTCCATCAGCCTTTCATTTAGATGAAAATCAACTAAATGAATAACACCTAGTCCATAGGTAGTGTGTACAGCTTTAAATCTATTGATTTCACTAAGGCTATAATGTTACATACATGTTGCAACCAAATCTGTATTGCTCAAGCATTTATCAAGTCCCTCATCATAGACTTCAGCTCAGTTCTAACAAAAAATAATGTACTTGCAGTGCTTATATGAGAACCAATAGACTATGAAGATGAACTTAAAAATCGCTACTGTTATTAGACTGTAAAACCACATTGTAATGTTATCAGAACTTCATTTAAATTTTCTGCATTCATTTAGTAATATTCAATTTGATTTTAAGATTGTTGTTTTTTCCCCCAATTTACAACCCATGTTTCGTTCTCACTTGAGAATTAGGTTGGTATTCACTTCAGAAAAATCCCTTTTTCCCTATCAAGGGATAGATCTGTATTAGTATCTTGTTTCCATGTCAAAACTGTACTGCACAGGAATTACAAATTCAATTCCAATGGTTTAAAACAGTCTCCAAAGTGTAACTGGTTTCTGTAAAAGTGCCTAAATATACCTGAAGAAAGTATACCAGTCAGCTGAAATAATGTCTTGACACATGGCAGTCATTACTGGTGGGTGCTGTGTCGTCATTTGCACAAGCCCCATACTTCGAAGCTCTTTCTGTGGAAAAACCACAACAACGTCATTACCTATGGCAGTAAGTCAATTTTTTTTTGAGAGGGATCAGGGGAAGGATTATATACCTTGGCATCCTTTCTATTTTAAGAGAACAAGTCAAACTTAAGCCCCTTCTGATACTTTCCTCAATGTCTTAAACCCTGCCGGCTCTTTTTGATAGGATTTGTTTTGCGTAGAGGGACTAGGTGGTTTGCGTTTGTGGGGACTATAAAAAAATCAAGTGTCTTGATACATTTCAATAGCAGGAAGAGACAGAAAGGCAGTTTCTGAAGCATGACAACTACTGGATGCCCTGGATTGAGGGTGCTCTGCCGTCTGCTCCTTTTCTCCACACTCTTCCTCACACAAGCAGAGTTCTTCCAACTCCGCTAGGGTCCTGTTCCGCACATATTAAAACCTGACAAGGACCACTAACTGGGGCAAAAACTCTCCTCATTTTTCACCCCATTCAGTTTCAGGAAAGAGCTGTCTCCCCAGTATCTAGACGAACACAGCAGGGAGGACCACGGTGAGAAGGAATTGCCAGGGGCTTGGCAACACCAGGAGGAGGTACCTGGTGGAACAGGAGGCCATGGCATTATTGCAGCCTCAAACCTTTGAGAGCAAGCAGTAAAAGATTGCTAAATACTCTTCTTGCTATTAGACATTTCAGTGTGATAAAGATGTCTTGTTCTTTTCATTTAGCAATACCAAGAATTTGTATCATTGAAATACTGCAAACAGGAAATTGAAGGTTCAGAATAATGGGAAGAATAGGATTTGGCCATATTTTTTTACATGAAATAACAAAGGTAGTGAAGAATGGGAAGAAAAAAGAACCAAACAAGCTAGCAACAATATTTTAGCAATGCAGTAACCAAATTGGAAAATACATGAAGTAGCAAAGCTCATTTTCATAACAGAAGAACAAAAGCAGGCAAAAATAAAAGGAAGTTAATCCCTTCTCATACAAACAATGCCATTTGAGTATAACTGATCTATATTTCAATGCAGCAACAGAACCTCTGCTGTAACAATAAACTGAATAAAAGGGAACATTGGAGACAAGTAAGTCACTTAGAAAATTAGTCCTCACCCATTCTAAAGTGTTTTGCATTCTGCTTGGAATTCATTATGTGCAATGTCACATATTATTGCATACTCCTTCACAAGATAAAAAAACGTTTATTTCCATGTTTATGAAATGTTATTTTAATTTATTCTATTGCTCTCTCACCAGCTTTTTATTTTCTTATGCCTGGAAAATTTCTTTTTCTCATTGATCTCTTTCTGCTACCTATTTCACTCACTTTCTTCCAGTTAAATAGAGCAATGAGATTTACCAGGAAACAGAGGTGAAGTAGTCTTGGGGTTATAATTCCATATAACTCTAACTGGAACTACAGGGGACAAGACAAAATGTTTTCTGTCAATATCTGATGTTTTTCTTAGTTGGTCTCATTCAGTTCTGACTTCAGGACTTGATCTTGAAATAAGGTAGCTCAACACATCTGGATACTAGGTTGTTTTATTATCTGCTGTCTCTAGTGTACCAGCATAGTACACATAGATGGAAAAAGAAATTGTTAGCACCACCTATTCATCTCGGACTTGAACACTGTATTCTACCTGCAAACCTGATATTTGTTTTCTCCCTTTTTATGGTTCAATGGCTTCACAGCTCTTTTCCCCATCCATTTTTACTGTAGTCATTCAATCAGTCCTTTTCATCTATATTTTCTTCTGACAATTTCCAATGCAACCTATGAATCTCCGGGTGCAGATTTGTCTTAACATTTAAATCAGTTTTAAAAAAAATGGAGATTTGACGAAAGATGCATGAGAAGAAAGGGTGATAGGAGTATCTCACCAGGCTAAACAAATCTGACAATCTGAATTATATTAGGCTGATTTCAAGTTTAATAATTACCTGCAATTCTCAAATCACATGTAATCAAAACTGTACTGGATTCATCTCCAAAAGAATATGTTGATTTTATTTGTAGATAGTTTATGCAAATATACCTTCTTCACTTAATTTTTTCATACATTTCCATAAAAAGCTTGTGATAAGTTAACCTCTGTTTAACAAATAGAATTTCTAACTGCCAGCCCTGTAAACATGATCTGAGATGGGAAAAGCATGTCAGTTCTTACCAAGACAGGCATGGTCACCCTCAGCAGAGAAGATTGTGATTCAAGCTGCTTATATTGCTGCTTATGTTGGAGGCCTGGTTGAGTGCAGCTCACTCCCCTCGGGGTGTGCTGGCTCAGCAGGACTAAGCAGAAATAAATAATTCCTTTAGGCTTCTAGGAATTAAGAGGATAGTCACTATGTTCTGTCAGAAATGCCTGTCTGTCTTGTTGCTTCTCTGAGGTGCCCTCACTTCAAAGAACCTTTGGTCCAACACCTTGTACACATATAGCTTCTGTGTGTCTTTGGCATCTCTACTCAAACGTGGACTCTGGCTGACAACACCAAGCTATTCATGACACCTCTTCAATACAGCCTGTAGAAGGCAAAATTTCTGCGTAAGCCAGCCTCTCCATAAACACAAATATTCCTGCTAGGGCAGCCCTTTGGCTTGCGCTGGACTGAAGCCAAATCCAAGCCAACACGTATTGTGGCCAAAACAAGATTTTTAGCTTGAATGAAAGCTTAGACTTACAAGTAAGCTATTAGTATAGATGTAGCTAGAAGTTGTAGACTCATACCAATTACATAGAGAGACTTATAAGTTTAATAAACAACTCCATTTACTGCATGGGGAGCAGCTTAGAAAAATTATGTTTGAGAGACATGATTCATGTAACATGATGTTTAAATTCTGAGACAGTTAAATGCATAATGTAACTCTATAGAAACTTTAGAGGGAAAAATCTCCAAATCTTGGTAAGCCAATTTCATGAAATCAGTTTTGAAACAAATGACTCCTTGTCATCAGTACTTTCATTATCTCTTATTCAAGATTAAATGCTTTGATGCAGAAAAATCCTGAGCACAGTATAACTTGGTTCCTGTTCTTGACTAAAACTTAATGCAGTTGTTTCAGCAACATATCCCTTAGAAAGGGAGATGCCATCAAAGGCCTCTCCGGTAACACTGGTAACTTTCTGGTAACTGCAGCCTTACAGTTACTTCTGCTATTAGGTGAACTTCGCTCAAATTTTTGGCTGATCTGGTTTTCAGTGTTGCCTACTTCACAAGCTGCTGACAATCAGTTTCTGCCAGCTGTTCTTGGAAGCAAAGCAGAAACATGAGCTGCAACTGCAGCAGACGGTTGGGACAAACACAATCTGGGATTTATTGTATATATTTTTTATTTTACATATTTTTTTATATATATGTGAATATATATATTCAAAATTATAGTCTGACACCACGTGGTGGAAAACAATGGGCTAATCAACCATGCAGTACATGAAAGACAAACTATTTACTCCATGATTTTGAAACTTATCACCAATACATGCCTTGAATCAAGCTACTGTAAGGTTTTGTGAGCTTTACTGTTCCTGCTTATGCTATATGAGATTCCCACTGTCTGTGCTACTAAACTTCCAAGGCCAGATTCCTGTTACTGAGCAAAGTGAAACCATAGTCACAATTCTTAGGCATTTGCTAGTTTATCAGACCACTGGATGGTCTGGACATGGCAACTTTTACATTCTATACCAATTATCCATTTCTAAATCTCAGGCGATTTTAGAGCGCTAATGAGCCATAGGCTATTGATCTGGGGAGAGAAATCAGAAAGAAACAACCATAGAATCATAAAATGGTTTGGGTTGGAAGGGACCTTTAAAGATCATCTAGTTCCAGCCCTCCTGCCATGGGCAGGGACACCTTCCACTAGATCAGGTTGCTCAAAGCCCCATCCAACCTGGCCTTGAACAATTCCAGGGAGGGGGTATCCACAACTTATCTGGGCAACCTGTTCCAGTGCCTCACTACCCTCACCAAAAATAATTTCTTCCTAATACCTAATCTAAATCTACCCTCTTTCAGTTTAAAACTGTTACCCCTCGTCCTATCACTACACTCCCTGATAAAGAGTCCCTCCCCATCTTTCCTGTAGGCCCCCTTTAAGTACTGGAAGGCTGCTGTAGGGTGTCCCCGGAGCCTTCTCTTCTCCAAGCTAAACAACCCCAACTCTCTCAGCCTGTTCTCAATATGAAGAAATAGAAAACACAAAAGCATTTAAATGGTAGAGAGGCAATTAAACTGCAGATGCAGGGTCATCTATGAGCCAATTATATTCATTACTATTCAGAACAGTGGTGTTCATTAGTATTTGCCAGCCACAAAGGGGTTAATATACAAATACTTAGTTTCTCAGCTGCAAGACACTTAATTAAACAGCTACAGCTGAGCTAAAGACTTCAGTATAAATAGTGTCAATTGCAACATGGAACTTCCTTGCTTTAAAAGTTCCCAAAGAGCAGCCTGTTAAGAAGTTACTTTAGGTCCAGGGCTGAAAATCCTGGAGAGAAGAAATAAAAGGTGTGTAGCCTGTACATAGTGGACAGACCAAACAGTTGGGGAGACAAGTGAGCCCAGGCACCTTTCTCCAGTGAGAAAGGAAATACAAGCATAGTATAGTGAACAGTACATAAAAAGCTGAGGAGGAAGAAAAGGAAGCATGTATGGTCCTTGTCATGTGAGATTTTGGGAATAAAAAACAGGAAAAGTGAGAGGGAGCTTCACCATGGGAAGGCTGAGAGGGCAGTCTGCAAAGGGAGGGAGGGAGACAGGAAGGCACTGCAAGAGTCTGGCCATGCAGTAAATTAAACCAGAAGAAATGCCATGACCTAACTAAACTGGAACTGTGGGGAAGTACAGAGTATCTTTGGGAGTAAGCAACTATAAATGGGAAACTGGCTAGACTATCAAGGCTGCCCTTAAGTCTGGAAAGGTAAATGAAATCATCTTTGGGGGAGTCTGAGATACTTCAGACTGCTAATACTCTTTAAAATTCTGGGGTATAATTCTGGGAGAGGCATTTTCCTGTTGAGAACACGTTCGTTGAGAATTGCGAGCAATCTCAAATGGTGAATGCAAAAGATCCCTGAGTGATGCTTACTTATTAGGTTCTTATTGGTATCATTCCAAGTAACAGCCGAAACACGTGAAGTTGCAAAATGGCAAATCCTAGTAAAACAAAAGCGCAAGAGAAATGAAAGGCTTTAAAATTACGTTAACATTATTTGTTGTTCATGAGGTCCTTCTCACAAGAAAGAGGCAAACCATAAAAAAACATTCCACAGAGCATAAGGAAACTATAACATTACGTTCTGAAGGAGTATTCCTTATTAAAAAATAAGATTCCTGGAAAGGATATTCTTATTCTGGATGTTTTGTATTTAAGGCACCAGAATTATGCTCAAGATAATAAAGGAAAATAATCAATCTCTCTTACTTATTGTATCATCAGAACTGTGTGCTGATGCTAAGCTAGGACCATCTGCTTAGTAAGAGGGCAGACATTTGTGAAACAAGATAGGTAGATACAGCTGGTTTGTTCCAGCTGTGTCAAAGTTAAATGGCAATGCCACCTCAGGAATTAGTGGAAGGGTGTTTAAATTATGAGGTGGTCTTTCAAGAGGAGGAGGTAAACACAAGCATAATTTTTTTTTTTTTTTGGCATGTACTCTCTCTTCTCCTGTCACTTTGAGTTTCTTACTGTTTTACCACAATGAAATAGGTCCTACTGTTCATAACTGCAACAGTTTTGGTTTGCAAACTATTTATGTTTGCTGACTGAATTTAAACAACAACATGAGAACTTCAAGAAGTTTTACTGATAAGTTATAGGCTATGGTAATGTTTATAAATGTGCATGATTTATTAATTAGATTGTTGGTAGAAAATAGCATTTTAAAGAGATCATCCAACCAAACAGTGAACAAGACCAAAGCTGCATTAAACATGGCTTAAGAAGTCTGGAAACATGGCTAGATTTTCATATTTTTCAAGTTAGAATGATTTTTATTCATATACTTACTAACACTGACTTTTTAGTGTTATAGCTCAGGAGCGGAAAAACATCAAACCATTCAGAATTATTGCCCTTACAGTAGAAACTAAATGTCAAGATCTGGCTGTGATCAAAGTAAATGAATTTCTATTGTATTCCTGTTCTTCATGCTTTGCTAAGTGAATGTACTGCTTATAAAAGGTAACAGATTGACTGCCCTGTGAACAGAAGTCTTCTATTGATCTTCTGAACAAATGTGACAGTGTGAGATGCCAGATGTTGTCTCTCTAATGTACCACTTTTCTGACCAGAGGGAGCCCCACGAGGGATCAAACAGAAGTTCAATTGCAGTCCCAAGTTTATCTGCCCGGGCACTCGGTAATCCCAGAGCCACTGTGTGTGCTGATGAATTTCTGTCAGGAACATGAATGAGACAATGCTTTAATTTCACCACAGGTTGCTGACCTGCCCCAAGACCTGAACTACTCAACAGAAATGGAAAATATATGTATGTGGATATATTTGTATGTGCACATAAATCTGCTCATTATTTCATGTCTAGGTATTCTTTTTCCCTTAGCCCCACTTTTAAAAGTGAGGAACAATGCAACTAAAAGTATCCACCTTAACAAAATAAACACTCATTTTCAGGTTAAAAAGAATCTGTGAAGTCTCTAAATTACCATAAAAGTAACCTGTAGATGAAAATTCTAACATGAACATTTGAAGAGTAAACATGGTTGAATTCACAACAGATTTCCCTGATTTGTTTCAATTTTATTGGACAAATATTTTTCCTAGTGAGTGTTGTAGAGTTTGTGTTTTACCTGTGTAATAAATCTGCATAGAGATCAACTTTTATTAAGTTTTAAATGGAAGACAAGTTCTCAGCAATAAACTGGCATTCTCCTTGAAGCTTGTTAGGGCCCTTCACCATTCAAACTGCTAAGAATTTCAGACAATCTTAAGAATTATGATTTTCTGGATTTATCCCACTGAGAGCTACCAGGGCAAAACCCAGGGTCATTTGTCAAAGCAAGACTTAGTCTCACTTCTTTCCACATCGCCTACAAGCGGGTAAGTCACTTGGGCTGAGAAATGCACTGAAAGAGAGAGATGTTTCATTAGGGAACTGGTAGAGTTCCTCAATTTCAGAAAAAGTCAGTTTACCAGTGTTGTGACCAAAACATCTTTGAGAGTTGTACAAAGAGAGCCAAAACTGAGTTTATAATGAAACTTAGTTGCAAATATTGCATCTTCTAAATTCATTTTCTAATCAGTAATCTTAATACATCAAGATGAGGAAACGTGCTCAGTTTTTGTAGGTTGCTGCAAGGACACTCACAAATTAGTCTTCTGTGAACTGCTGTTCCTTGAAAGCCCTGTCCTGCTCTTAGCAGGCACTTCTGTTCCTATCATTGCATCCTTCTCAAGAAGGATTCCTGCAATTACAGAACAAAATTACAGGCTAAAGCAATATTGAAATTAGTTGCTATGCACAAGGTTCATTCAACTAAATCGTTGTGAACTGTTTCTCCCCTCCTTTAGCGGAAAAAGTTACTTTAAAGGAGAAAGAGTGACTTTCTCCAAACCACAATATACACAGGACAGCTTGATGTTGAACGTCCATATAGCATGAGAGTAATAAAGAAAAATGTGAGACTCCTGTACTGTGACAAAAGACAAAGATCTCTATTTCTTTCTCCTTGATTTAACATTTACTCGCAAGCTACTGCTACACCAAAGTAAAAACCCATAGGACCTGATTAGTTGTGATGAATTAACATTAGACACTAATGGTTTCTACCTGTCTGGATGGCTTCAAAAGCATCAATCCCTGAGCTTATCAGAAATGCTGTCTGCAAGGTTCTGGCCTTCCTGGTATTTCCATGATGCTAATTGCTGTCATTAGCAAGTTGCCTCCCTCACCAGAGACGCCTGTAAAGGACAAGGTTGTGGGATTGGTTTTTGGGTGATAAGTGTGCCATCTGCTTTCCTTTTACAGCCTCTAGTCAGATAGATTCATCAGTGCCGCTTTAAAAGAAGTGCCAGAGGGGGTGAGGGGAGAAAGGGTTCTTTACCAGATGTCACCCAATATTTTATGATAGATGAAAAGCCAGATAAATTGATGGTGATTAGAAAATTGTTGCGTTCTCACTGTTCTTCTGGTTACATTTCAAAGGAATGTCTTCAATAACAGCTACAAGCATCGAAAAGCAGGCTGTCAGGCTAATTGTGTCAGCCTCATGTTACAACAAGGACAGATTTGTGCATTTTTTAGCAATTTCAGCTTGTGGGGGTTGGGAGTCTGCTTACCTGTGTGGTGTCACTGTGCTGGGAAGGGCTTAGCAGAGTGTCCAAACACATCAGAGAAATAGCTGTGACTCAGCTGTGCTTCTCCTTTCAGTCTCATTTCCTTTACACGGTTGTAATTTCTTTTATCTGCATTCCCCCAGTTACTCTGAGCCACAGGAGCCATGGTTTCAGAGGGTTTCCCATTTCTTATCATCTCTCTCCTCAGGTGGCTGCAGGGGAGAGTGACAGATAAACAGCCTCTCCTCTCCTTGGCTGTGGTCTGAGTGTGGATGAGGAGGTGAGAGGAGGGAAAAATGGTGCTTCTAAGCACTCGCATGCAGCCCAGAGTATCATCTGAGTTTGTACCAGACAAACAGAACCTCAAATCACAAAGCAGATGAAATTTAGATCTGAAATTCTGCATAGGACTCAGGATTATCTGAAACTAAATGTCAGGCCACTGTGAAATCTGTGACTCTCTGCAGGTACCAAAGCCGCAGGTGGGGATCGAGTCTCACTCCTGAAAGCAAGTCACGTTAACCACCTTGCACACAAAATCTTCAGGAAGTTAAGGGAAGGGCAAAACGCTTTTCAGTTTTGGAGCAAGGTGCTCTGCTTATCACGAGAGACTGTCCATGGCAGTTCAGGTATGTCTTTTAAAGGGAGGTATTGATGTTCCAGAACACCAAGGGGAAAGTTCAAGGTTACAAGTGTATTTGTTGAATATTAACCACTAAACTGAGTTGATCAGGAGTAAAATGTCATCAGTGGGAGGGTTTTCTCACCCTTGACTTCCAACCCCTGCTGAGCAGTAAGGCGAGTAGAGAATATGGTCTATAAAAGCTGTATTCCTGGTGGGTAAATTGGGGAGCAAGTATGGATTCAGACTCAAGTTTCACAACTGTTGAATTGTCATTGAACTGAATATACGTAGAGTGAAATTTTCCATGTTATGAAGTTCATATCTGAGGTGTGCAGCTTAGACCTGTATTCAAATTTTCCTGACTTTGAAAGCTGCTTCAAGTGCCCAGTTCAGTTATGGACCTGAGGGCTGCCCCCACCCTGCCCATGGCCCAGGACCCTGTTTCAGCTCCCAAGGCTATCAGCCCCTGCCCCAGCGATGCCACAGCAGGGCCGGTCTCCAGCTTCCCACAGCCCTGCCCTGCCTGGCCATGGGCCCCCCAAGACATCCCTCTCCCCACAGTCCTGCACAACCATCTCATGGCCATGTCTGACCAAGGGTGCCTCCAGCACACAGTGCAGTGTAACACATGCCCATTCACAGTAATAAACCTCATCGTTTCTTACTGAGGATGGTGGAAAAACGGTTTTCCTGCATGCAATTTTCTGCTAGAGCAGAACACCATAAGGACACTCATTAATTTGAGAGATCTGAATTGGTGCAGTCCTGTTGAAATTTGGTGATATTGAGTGTATCTTTTCCAAGCACAAAAATATTGTGGAGACTGTACATGTGACACAAGTCACATAATATATGTGGATATGGCAAGAGGAATAATCGTGCTTCCTTGTTTAAAAAAAAACAAAACAAAAACAAAAAAAGATTGTCTTTCTCATGTGTTATAAATGGTAACATGACTTCTTCCCACAGAAAGTTCACACCTTTTGAAAGTGTTGTGTGTAATCTTTAACGCTCTATTAAAGGTGAATTAGTTTTAAAGGAACTAATTATTATTAAATGGTTGCCCTAGCAACACAAAGAGGGTTACCATAGTAGCCTCTTCTACGCAAATTGAAATATAGCCAGTCTAAAGCTTCATAGAACGGGGGATTTTAAAACCAAAGAAGAAAACATAAACTTCTTCCTTCACGTAATAAGCCACTGCCATTACATAAAATCTAAGCTAGGTCAGATCCTGAGATTCTTGATATTGTCTTATTCCAGCTGTAATAGGTCTTGTTTGCTTTTCCCCTTCACTGAAAGTTTGAGGAATGAAATTAAAAAAGATTAAACTGCATGGTATCCATGTAATTCACAATCTTGTCATATTTGCTCTGTGACAGATATGGGGGGGATTCAGGTATCTGGGAAGTAAGAAAGATTCCTGAGCTAATTCTTTTTCCATGGGACAATGTAGAACTCATACATCTCTCTATCCCCGCATTATTCATCACACTGGGCCAGAGAAGGGAACGTCCCCTTATTTCTTTGCCTTCTCATAGAACCTTATCATCAGTAAATTATTTAAATACAGTTTGACAGCATTCATATGGAGCTCCAGAAGCCTCTCTGAATCAAGAAAACATGGAGTATTTTTCATGGTATTACTGTGAGGTCAGTAAGTAATTTTGTCACTGGCAAGAGATGACTAAACCACTGTTGTCCGAAAAGCGGATTCGTGCCCGGCGTGCAAGTAACCAATTCCACACGCTCAGGAGAGATATTGTTTTATTCAGGCCTGGGTGCTCGGTGGACTTGCCACAAATCAAGCACACCTGGTCTAGTCACCTTTCTGTTTATATCCATGCTTCTCATACATATTTTGAATTTCCTTGTTACATATTCATTACATTTCCGAGAACTAATTATAATATTACATCATCTTACACACATGCGCACTAAAGCCTTTAGGGTCTTCTTGGGGGTCTCGGGTGGTCTCTGGTGGTCGGCAGGGTAGTGAACTCTTCATGAACTTACTTCCTCTTTACCTTATAGGGTCGCAATTTGTCCCTGAGCCATGCTTGGACCACATCTGTTTATAGTTTCCATAGCTAAAATTAATTATCACTACTTCTAAAACACACCCCTGTTAGTTACCTAACTTCTAAGCAACAAGTCTTCATTGTTTAAAATTACAGAAGCGAGCAACATAGAATCCACAACAAACCAAACCATCCATCACCATAGTACTCTTAAATTAAAACACATACATCTTGATCTCCTCCAATCAAAACCCCACTCACTAGTTTCATCATTCTGGTTTCTTATTAACTGGTCTTTTAACCCAGTTCTGGGTGAGGGCTATACACAAGATGATAACACTTTGAAGATTAATGTTGATTAAGATTAACATTAACACCACTACGAAAAAATAGTGTGCTCAGTGGGTCACAAATCCCTGTTGGGTCTGAGGTCCGAGTGTTGCTGTTTCTGTCACTGTGTTTTATTCATGCCTCCTTGTCTGTTTTCCTTCAGCTGGAATCAGTAATATGCATGAACATTTGTGCCACTGGTCATGTTGCAAAGACTTACAAAACACAGCTAAACCATTTCCTAATCGCATAATGCCACTGTTGTTGAATCAGATTTTAAAACAATTCTTCAACATTTAATGTTTTCCATAAAGCCACAGTATCCCAACTCAAAGGCCTATGCAAGAATAAGTGCTTCTTTGAAAAGGTGAAATGTATTTCTAGTTCATCAGATTGTGGAGAAAAGCTTAAAAAAACCCTTCCGAACCCTAATACGTGCTACATGCTCAACCCCTCCTCCCTCACCCCATGCCCCCTCGAGAATATTAAATTAATCCCAAATGCAATTGAAATAACACCAACAGACAGACAACAGACAACTTTGTGTCTTCCTCAAGACAGTGTCATGCTTCCAGAAAGCCTGCATCATTTTGTAAGAGTCAATATGGAAAAGCTGGAATTCTTATTTTCACTCCAAAATCACAAAGTTAGCATCACAATATTAACTTCAAAATGAATCTCCAGTTTCACATAAAATTTCACATAAAAGTGACTTCTGAACAATGGCTTTTTTATTAGCCTATGTCTAGAAAAATAGTAAAATTGACCATGGGATACCAAGCTTTATGACCCTTATCAGCAAAGTTTCACTTCAAATGATGTTTTTCAGAGCCCGCACTCATGCATCCATTCTCTCTCTGTAATTGTCCTGCATAGCTGCTGGGCAGCTGCCATGCTGAAGTCTCCGCAGCTGGGAAGGGAAGGCAGCTCCCTCCTGTGAAACTCCTGCTCCAGCCCCTCGGGCTGCCCTGACTGCCCAGGTGGAGGGGTCTGTGCTCCCTCAGCGTCTTACTTGAGGGCTTAACGTCTTCAGGGGATCTGAGCTGCTGCTGTGACCCGAGTGAACCTGTCAGTTCGCAGGAGCAACTCTGCATGGTCAGACAATATTGACACCTGTAAGCGCCTGTTAAACTCTTCTTTCTGGGCGCCACTTGCCTTCGTCAAAACCAGAGGCTTCTGATGATGGATTCCCATGAGAAATGGGCTTCTAACAGGATAGTCATGAAGAGAATGGTTTCTTCTTTGTGTAGTGATGTTAGCTAACAAAGCTAAAATGACACTAAATAGATAAGTATAATATTTATGCAGGAGGTACTATCCATTTAAATCTGCTGAAATTAGAAACAAAGCAAAAAGTACCTAATCATAATTAATTAACAGAAAGGTTTGCCCTTAATATTTTATACTGCATTTTAAGCTGATGAACAATTCAGAAGCAATTATAACTCATGTACCTTTTGTTTCCTGAAAAGAGCAGGAGCTTCCTTTAAATCCTGTGTTTACTAAGAAAGACTTACATATATCCATGTAATTAGTTCTTGGAAGACATTGGAAGCAAGAAGCAAGAAGCTGTATAGCTGTATAGATGACTTTTTGCACAAGAATTAATGAATCCTGTTTGCATTATAAGGAATTACTATGAATTAGGACAGAAGTTAAACATAAGTTAAACATTAAACATTTACGCCACTGACATATTTCAAAGAGAACTTGATTTACTGTATATGATGTAAAGTGAATTGATTCCTTGAGGGACCTGTAAATTCTCCTCAATGTGAAACTAGAATATGGATATATGATAGAAAGATGAGATTACAAACACATTGCTGCCATCTTTTTCCATTTTTTAAATATAATTAATAATTTTTTTTCATAGTAGCATGTGTTTTATGAAGATGTCATGAGTCAGAAAAACTCCCACTCGAGAAAAAAACAACCCCAGGCTGCTCTGCTGCTATTCTAGACTTGTATTCTCTTCAGCAGCTGCATATATGGCAAAGTACATGTCCTCTGGAGAAAAAAAGATAAAATTCTTCTCCATACCTAAGCAGAATGAATGTGATTCTGAGACATATCTTTTAAAGTCCCCAGCACAGAGATGGAGCCGTGAAGATGATTTTTAGTCACTTCTGTGCCCTGCCACTTCTGGGTTGCTCTCGTAGCTAGAGAGTTTCCATCTCTTTTTTTGACTCTTTACCCAGACATTCAGGCCTGCCTGACTTTACTGCCGTATCCATGAGCTCACCACATTGCCACTTAAACGGTGACAGCATCCTAAGGTAAAGCTTTGCCCCACTGCACCCCTCCTACTCTGGCACAATGCCTGGAGCAGAGCTTGAGAGGCACTCCTGTGAGCTTATCTCCCACGCTGCCTGTGCTGCAGAGGTGACAGTCCTGAGTAAATAATGTTTTTTGGAAGCCTCTGTGTGCTGCTTTAGCCTTTTTATGCATGCAAATAAGGCCAGGATAGAGCGGAGGGCCTTACTCAATAAATCAGCCTGGAAGATTGACACAGTTTCTAACTAGTGTAGCATGCACTTGAAATTGTTCATATACTCAAACACCAGGCACTCAGACATACTGATATGCATCTGAAACAAAACTTAATTGTCCAAAATCTCTTTTCTGTCTGTAAGTCTGACCTAGAAATTCATATGAAAAGTGAAAGCGCTGTCAGAGAGGTGGCTAGGCATTATATTTTAAATAAAAATTGAGAAGAGTTCTGCTCAACAGAGATCTTTTCTAGAGGAATATGAGAATTGTCCTTGCAGAGTGCCAGGGTACATCTACTGCCACTGATTACTGCTCTCCACTTTGCTGCAACTCAGGGTCAACTGCAAATGTTCAAACCGTGAGTCAAATATCCAAAGTTACAAGCAGCAATTTCTAGATCTAAGATTGAAAAGACAATGAAGTCAATGTCTTTTCTCCTTTTATTCTTTTGTGGACACTTTATAATTCATGTATTCAAGCTTTTCTTTGTAGCCAAGAGAGAGAAAAACAAATTTAAAACCAACAAAAACTAGTTTTGTGCAAAACCTCAGGTTCATTTTTAAGCCAAATGCAGGTAAATTTTAAGAAAAAAAAGGAGTTATTTACTCTATAGTGAAGATGAAAATTAAAGGGCTTTTTAACAACAAAAATTTACATTTACTGACAAAACTTTCAAAGGAATTGGAAATAATTATAAAACTCCTCTGAATTTGGAAGGCATTTCAGGTGACAAAAAAGGAAGAGTTCTTTTCATTTGTTTAAGAACTATCAAAGTATTTGCTTGAAATATTAATTCAAATATTCATTTTGAATTGATTATTCATCTTTTAAAAATAATTTTTTGTTTTGGAACTGCTTAGATAATGTATCAAAGACTGACTTTTCTTCTTGAAATATTAGTTTTCATTTAAAAAGAAAAAGCACATTAAAACACTTATTTAATAAGTCAAAATATTTCAGTTGGATCAAACTGTTCTGGGTTGACCCAACCTTTTTTTCTCTCATTTCTCCACAATTTTTAAATCATAAACTCATTTCAACCCAAGATATTCTTATGTCTCAGCCACTGAACTGAATATTCACTGTTTGTCAGTCCTGCCTATGGTTAACTTGAAAGAGTAGATAATACTCTTCCATAAAGGCCATTATCATAGATATTCCTCCAATATTTCCTACCCTGATTCATCTGGAAAAACAAAATTACATGGTTTCTGGCAGTGCTAGTTCAGGACAATATTTAAAAATAAAAGCACCTGAAAAAAATATAACAAAGGAGGATTTCTTTCTAGTCCCAAAGAAGTATCGTTTTGGAGTTGGCTGCCACTGTTGGTTGTCCTTGCAGTACCGATAAACATTTGTGAATGCACAGTGCTAGAAGGTGTTTCTTAAAATACTGAGTTGCTCCTGTTGAAGACCAGGTTGTGATTTCAATTTACACTCAGTTATTCAATACTGCTATTCACCATGATGAACTGAGATAAAAATCTGGACCAGAACATTCATTAAATTATCACTTTGACTTATCTGATTCGTTGCAGAAAACCCCCAATTCTTTCATATAGCTCGTTCCTCTAAGGGCCTTACAGAAACATTAAGTTAATTAGGTTCAAGTATGATAAATGAAAAGGAATAATGTGTGCATGAATTAATTATGAAATTTTGTGAGGAATTATACCTTAAGTAGCTAAGGAATTAATGGTCTTTAAGTACAGGAGAGATTAGTAACTCTAAATGAATGACGTCAGTGAATTCTTAAAAGAGGACAATTGTTTGCCTAAATCAAGTTCCCTTTAAAATGAAGGACATTTTAGATAATTTTTTAGTTTTTAATACTTTGTTTTCTCAGAACTGTTTGTGGCATTCTTTTCTGCCCCTATGTTTACCATCATGTTCTAATGATTTATATCACTTATACTGAATTTTGTGTCTTTAAAATGCATGTAAAACCCAACAATGCAAACCTCAAAACAACGGTTAGGGAGGTAGGATGAAAATACCATTAAATTCCATCTAGAATTAAGTTCTACCAATGCTTAATTTGTTTGGTTTCTGTCAATCCTGAAAGATTTCCCTGAGGCAGGGGAAGCAAAAACAGTTTAAATTTTTGGTGGTAGGCAAGGTGAAAAAATAATTTGGGGACAGGGAAAATGTTTTGTTCTGGATCTTAGTGTTCTAAAAGATATTAAATATTTTAGAATAAAGCTGAAGGAAAGAAAACTGCAAGTCATTTCTATCTAGAGAATAATTTTAAAACAACAAAATGAATTTTGGGTTAATTTGTTTTTTCCAAAACATTTTTTTTTTAAATTGAAATGACCTCTTGGTTCACAAACCTGTCTTCACTCCAGTAAATTAATGACTGTCTTTTTTAATGTCTCTAGGCAACCTTTACAATTTCAGAATGTGTGTGTAAATACACATATACATATATGTATATGTATACATATAAATTTTTTTTCTTTTAAAACATTTAATGTGAAAATGTCAGCTAGTTCTACTAAGGATGAAACTTTTTTTTTCAAAAGAATCTAAAGAAATTCTACTAAATATTATACTTTAAACATGCATAAAATAATCTAAACTGTAAAAATCCATAAAATCCTCATTTTCCATAGTGATTTGACTATTATCTCTTGTCTTTCTACACCTGGTCTAGGAAGGCATTTTTTAAACACAGCTTTCATCTCCTGTCTTTCAAAGGATGAGTCACAGAGCTACCCCTTTCTCCTGAATGTGTTTCCTTTTATTCAAAAGAAAATGCCAGACTGTCCTGCTAGGATGTTCATGCCCAACTATCAGGCATATAGACAGGTACCTGGGATCCACCACCTGGCGGATTAGGTGAAGTCACAGTCAGGGTGTGTGTCTGCCATTGCCTTGTGTGTGCTGTGCACGCTTCAGCCTTCCCAGTGGACTCATTCTGGTTTGTTTGGGGTTTTTTTTAAGGTGTTTTTCTTAATACCTCTGGAAAGCAGCATCATTATCCCTACCCCTGAAGTCCATAACCCACATCAGCTTTCTTCTTCTGCCAGGATATAGGTCACATCTGGTTTGTTGGGTGTAACCAAACATCGTACTCCAGGCCAGCAAGCATACAAAAGAGCACAGCCTGAGGGCAAGTGTTGTCCTCTTGGTCCTGCACACAGCATTAACACAGGGAAAACCATCACAGCTTCATGACTTCATCATCATTTCTGTCTGTCCCCTGCAGCAGGCAATGCCCTTGGACAGCTGCATCCATCCTGCTACCACACAGGATGGTAAAGCTTATATGACCTGGAAGCTGCAGTAGCTTTTTCTTCCTTAGGCAGGACACACAGGATAGAGACGCTTGCCCTCTATGGCTATATCAAGGAATGGTCATGCCATGGGAGACAGACACAAGACAACCACAAGACAACCACCCACAAGACAACTACCCACAGTAGGCCACTGATGCTCCAGGTGACCCTGTCCTATACTCATCAGTTCCCTTTTATCCCTTTTGGTACAAGCTCCCACCTGTGCTGCTTTTCTCCCTGTCCAGCTGCCCTGGATCCCTCTGCACACGCTGCACCTTTCTCACCACCACATGCCTTGATGTCCTTCAACATCACAGATTTTTGCATGGTCTCTGCATACAATGATTTTTTTATCAATAATAGCATGACTTTCAGGGAAGTCAGGGCAACATGACTAAGTGCTATTTTACAAAGAAATAAGGCAGTTTCCCCAGAAGTTGCTTTTGACAGCAAAGCCCCCTACAGTCTTATTGCACATTTAAGTAGGGATTCTTTGTAAGGATGTCAGGCAAGGTCCTGTAATTCACATTAACATCCACTTTATTCTCTACATTGCGATTTAGTGTAGGGCACATATTGTGCGGAGACGCTTTCACAGGCCCCCATCAGGGCCCTAAAGCTACCAAGAGCCCATAACTGCCCCCAACCCTTGGCCTCAGGGGCCATCTCAGCCCCTCCCTGAGCTCTGCCGTGGAGTGGTAGTCTCCATCCCCATCTCCTGGGTGGCCTCTGGTCCTGGCTGCCCCCTCGCTGTGTGTTGGACTCCTTGGTGAGAGCTCAGGCGGTGGGAGGTTGCCCTTGATTCACCCCCTCCTGAGGCATCCCCACACACTGCTCCCTGGCACCTCCTAGTCCTTGATTTTTTTAAAGGTAATGTAAAACAAGAGACTTGACAAGGACATAACCTTGATCAGTTTTAGCTAGCTTTCTGTTTAATTGCTCACCCAGATGTTTGAAAGCAGTCAAACCAGACCTCCTGAGGACTGCCCAGAAAGCCTATTATCTCTCTGCTGTTTACCAATTGTACTCTCTTGATGTTGGTGACAGCTGAAATTAGTTAGGCAGAAATGATAGAAACATATTCTTAGAGACAACGCAAAAAGTTGGTTAAAGATAACACCTGAATGTTACTCCAGAAAGCAGAGTCAGCTATAGACACTCCTGAAGAATACATGTAACCTTCCTTTTTTTTTTTTTGCATATACTGTCCTCATTTCAGGTTTCAGATTTTTCCCCAGAAGTAAATGACAGTTTTGATGGTAATTTCAAAGGGATTTCTATCTGGAGTCTTACTACTTAAAATCCTTATGATATCAGGGGAGGCAGTTTGCATAACATTGAGGCCTTATCTAAAGATCACTGAAGGTTGTGAAAAAATTCAGATGATTTGACATCTTTTGGATCATTTTCTCTATGTGCTCTCCAGAGATGACAGTGCAGATCAGACAGCCCAGTCTATCATATATTGTTGATTCTTTTTTTCTTACTCTTTTTCCTGAACAAAGGACTGGTTAAAAAGAAAGGAAGAAAAAGGAAATAAGCAGCAATATTTATTTTCTACTTTATTCTTCTTTGCACATTTTATATTTAATTATGCATATTAGTTATTTCTCTGAATTTTACATTTTATCTCACTCTTCCAAGGGATTCACTCAAAGTCATTGCAATTGTAATTTCACTACAGTTCAGTAAAAAAATTCTGGCAATTCAAAGATCAAAACTCACTAGACTGGGTCAAACAATAGTGTTTGGTGTAGAAATAGGTCTGGTGTAGAAAACCTTTATGCTCGACCTTTCCACTAACCAGCAGACTTTATGAAAAATAGGGTATGAAATTATCCTACTTTTTATTTGGCCTGCTCTTTAACAAAGCATGTTTGTTTCATATGTAATGGAGCTGCACAACACAAGAATGACTTTTAGCTTTCTTTTGTAGAAGTAATTGTATGACTAATCCAACAAAATACTTTTGGTTTCTTCTGAATGTCTCTATGTGGTCTGACCAAACCAGATCTAGAAACAGATAAGTAAATGACTCTCCGATAGCTAAACAAAACTTAAATACAGTTTGAAGGACCCTAAAAATTACTTAATTATTGCAATAGGTGACTGGTTTTTGAAATTTTCATCCAAATCAGAAAGAAATGAACACAATACAGAGTCAAGATTAACAAAGAGCTGTCTGAAGAGGCTGGGATGCTCAGACGTCAGGAAACACTCTTTAGTGTTTAGACATTAAACCTTATCATGCAGATTCTCGATTGTAGCTCCGGAAAGCAAGCACTATGATTTCTGCTCTTTCTAAAGAAATTGCAGCATAGCAGATGCTGGAAGGTAGTATTGGGCAGTGTCTGCAAAAACAGCAGTGTTTTAAATCAAAGCAGCTTTGCACAATAGGATGCTGATCTTTAGTGGCATCAACAGGTAGTTGTGGATATCTAAACAATTGTAAAACTCATTGAAATCTGTCAGAGTGCTAAACTAGAGGAAAAACTATAAATGTTATGCAGCACAAATAGCTGTAAGGACACTACCAAGCAACACATCCTGCGATTAAGCCAAGTAAATGGCAAGTTTCGCTCATTCCAAACCTATGAGCTAAATAATTAGCTGTGAGATGTGAGGATGCCAAAAGTAGATAACTGACAATGAACTTTTGACTTGCTCAGTATTGTCTGTGGGATGCCTTTGGCACTGTGTGAGTGTGGAAAAGGGGCTGAAGCTCCTCCTTTTTTCCAAAATCCACATTCCAGCAGTCTGGTGCTGTTGCAATATCTGGGCATGGTAACTTGCAGTGTGCTACTACCACATTTCAAGAAACAGGAGTGTTTAAGACCTGACAATACCAGTATACCAGAGTTGCCACTTCTGTTCCTCATCTTAGTGATACAATAGTGCAAGATCCTATATGTGATCAAATGGATGAGGAGTCAACCTTATCTTAAGATAGTAAAGAGTGTATACTTCATGATCTTATCTAGTGACATATAAAGACTAAAAGCCTACAAGCACTGAAAAGGTCCTTTTGTCATTACCTAAGTTGCTGCTACAAGAAGTAGAATATTATTGATCAAACAAAATCTCCAGAATATTACTCTGTCACTCAGTGAGTCAATTTTGTTTGATTACATGTTTGTATTGTTTAAAAGATTTTTATCTCTCCTCAGACAAAACACATTTTCTCTTTGGGAATTTGGAAAGGAATACAAGCAGATCTAATAAGCTGAAGTAGATAGGACCTGTTTTGAAACATAGGTACAGATGTGATATTTAGTTGTAGTTGTAGTATAGTGTTGTTTCTCTCTCTAATGTATCATTTTATGCCCAGATGCAGTACTGAAGGGCCATCCTGGACCTCTCCCTCCCAGTGCAAATGCTGAAAGGTTTTCTGCCTAAAACATACATGGTAACCCAACTGAAAAGGACGTATGTATTTAGAAGACTTTTTCGTCAAACTTCTTTTGTCTATGAGCTGTTCTATGAAGCAATTGTTAACAAGAAGAAAGTTGTAGTGGCGGTAGTTGTAGGTATCGGAGCAGCTGTATGACACAAGGGAGGCTCCAACTGAAGTTCAAACCATATTACACATGCACATGGCATCTGCTGGAGGTTGCTCTCCCACTAGGAGGGCAAAGAACTGACAGGAATTGGAGGCGCTGGGGGAGAACCAGAAGCAGAATTCACATATTTTCTCCCCGCTGTCAGCATCGTGGTAACTAAACCAGTACAAGAATAGTCACAAAAAAGGTTGCACTGAAGTTTGGAGTCATAAAACTGTGATTTTTAAATTGTCTGTGTCCCTCTAATGAACTCCCATTAAACATCAGACCATAGGGTTGGCCATGAAATAGGCTAGTACCCAGGCTGGATGGTACCCAGCTTTTAGGAGGATCAATAAAGGTAGGACTCCTTAAAGAAAGGCAAACCCAGAAAATAATAGGCTGCACTACCACTTTATTTTACTTTGAAGTAGATGGAGAGGGGAAGAAAAGGAAATGGAACCCATTTGTCTATAAGTGAGTAGGTGGTTATTAAAATATTGTTTAGATTGTTTGATCTAAATTGCTTCAACATTTTGTCATATTTATTGTCCAAGGGAGACAGGAAATTTCAGACTTAAAATCATCACTGTACCTTTCTGTCATTTATACAACGGCTAGTAGGACAGATCAAAAGAGCAATTACATTTACATTAGGTGAGCAAACAAGGGTTTGTTAGACTGTACTTAATAGGATAAAAAATGATAGTGAAAACTGTTGGAGTAAAAGAAACAGAAGGAGAAGACTCAAAGGAAGCATAAGGAGATCTCTCAATGATACAAACGGCCACAATGCTAATCAACTGATCCCAGTTAACACTAGCTGTGATCTAAAACAGAAAATTCAGAAATGTGTACATGCTAATCTTTTACTCTGTTAATCAAATTATTTTTCAAGGGGTGTAAAATTGGTGATCACCATGAAAGTTTCGACTTTCTTGCTATTGCTTAATGTATCCTTTTGTTATAAAATGGGTGAAATGCTAAAGCTGTGTTGAGATCAGCTACAGCTAAAATATGTCTCACTTGCACCACAATTTTTCTGTTACTTTTTGATTACAACAGCGCTGAATCTTAAGGTAAAAAAAGCACTTAACACATTAACTGTTATGGGCTGAAGCCAATTCTGTGGTGCAGAGGATGATATAAACACAAGGTGACAATGAATGATAGAAACTTATACATCAGCAAGGAAATGTCTGGAAACCTTTTGACTGTTACATTTCATAATTTATAATTCATGTAATATTAAAAGCTTTAGACTTTCAAGCTAATACTGTTTTATGACTGGAACTCCTTGAAGCACTTTTTTCACTTACTCTTTTTCATTGTTTTTTTAATTAAAGTACATTTTTTGATTCTTTACTGAACAGGCAATTTTCTCTCTCTCATTTTTTTATCTTCTGCCAGGCATTTAAATAGGCCTGGCATAAATAATCCATAGAAATTTCAATCCTGGAGTAGCTGGGAGCAGCTCGTACAGTGCCCTGTCACCTACAGTAGGCTCCAAATCCCTGCACTGCATTAAGCAGCAGCAGCAGCAGCTGCCCTGTGAGTGCAACGAGGGCAGAGGGCTCCATAGACCTTGCTACACTCACTCTAAGGAAAGCAAGAGTTACAGTACTACAGGCTGCTCACCATCTACCCACCAGCAAGTCACAAGGATGGCATATTCACTCTGCTTAATTTAGACACCTAATTCCAGTTTCTCTCTGGAATGCCTCAACTTCAGACTCTCTGAATTACCCTCCAGGGGATTTTAAGTTATGTTCATGCCCCTTGCTCCAGGGCAGCTTGAGGAGACTAGACTCCTTATTCAGGTACCTAACTTAGATGGCTAAAGTTAAGCAATGTGAATATCGCCTTATAACTACTGGAAGGATTAGCCTTGTACCCTTTAACTGGCACCAGCAAGCTGTTAATCACAATTAAAATGGTTTTCCAAAACTGAATCTTTGTCCACTAGAAGCTGCTATAATTCCTCCAGTTAATTTCTTTGTAAGCTGATCATACATCTCCAGTTTTAAGCATTTAAGACTGCAAATTTTTATCTGCCCAGGAAGTTCAGTCATTCAAATAAAATAGATCAGGACCACTGTACGCTTTGGCTGCACACAGAAGAAAAATCTCCGCTACTAAGAAGTCTTTGCAAAAAACAAATTAAAAATCTAGTCACTTCAACCAATTTATAAACAGTTAAAAGACTTACTACAAACCTTCATTAGATTATATCCTTTGGAAAACACAAGACAGATCACCCATTGCTAACACCAACTTCCCATTGCACACCACTTGTTAGAATGAGGAAAGACAAACAAAAAGACCTTTCTCAGGAATTACATACCTCTGAGCCAAGCAACAGGGGCAGCTTTCATTTCAAATTGGCAAGCTAGAGCAGAGAGAGAAGAAAACTGGATTTCAGAATCAGTGATTGCCGTGAACCAGACAAACATGTACAGCGTGTTGGTCACAATCTGAGTATTAATGTCTTTCATTTCAAAATAAAAAATAAAAATATCTAGAACATGATTATTCTGTGGCCAGATTTTCAGTAAGATAGAAATATTTCTCACGTCTTTAGTGAAAACCCATTTTCTGCACTGGTTTGGCAGTACCACAACTCTAAATCTGCTAGAAATCCTGCCACAGGAGAGTTGTTCTTTACACTTTTTTTTTACCTCGCTTATCTTTCTTGTCTCTTCCTGATGGTTTCCTTGGGTGCCTGATAGGGGAAAGATTTCTAAGCAGTCTGGCAATAAAAACCACAGATTGTGTTCTGTGAAACACCTGATCATATATTTATAAGACTGACCTGTTCTGTCTCTCCTTAGCCTGTTTTCATAGGTGTGAAATCTCAGGGCATTTTTAATTAGTTATTTTTAGTTGTCGTTGAAAGGAGTCAAATATATCACTGTGCTGACAAGGGAGAAAGAGCTGATAGAGATGTTAATACAAACCTCCCCATCACAGTTTGACATCTTGTCCATTGTGACAAGAAGCTATTTTATCTATTAGATTATAAAAACTTGCTGATCTTATTTATAACAACATATTTTACGTATATTCTTTAGCGACATTAACGGAGTAAGAGAGTTAATGGTTGAGAAAAGCTAGATGAGATACAGCATGAGAAAGAAGTTTGGAGTGAATTTTTATTGCCTGAATGGCTACCGCTCACGATTATAAAACAGCAGTGGCTCATCCTGTCACCATCTCCTTCTTGAAACATCACATCCTTGTTGACTTTGATTTACTTACACTGGTATCCTGAATCAGGAAGGGAAAAATTCTGCTTTCTGTAGCCTGAGGGAAGAACATCCAATCAACGGATAGTGTATCCACAGGAAAGGTGCATATGGTCTATAGGAAAGAAGAGTGTCTAAACTTAGATTAACCAATTTGTGGTACCTCTAAATGGAGCCCGTATCTCATCTGACACATTAAGGTAAGATGTTTCTCACAACAAGGAAAGGTACCATCTCACTTTAGCTAAAGTGCTCTTAATGACAATGCTATCACAGTAAAGGTAAGATTATAAGAGTGCAACCAAGGGAAGCTTTGGATCTAAACCACTGAGTGCTCCAGAGGTGAATAGAAGATCCTTCAGCTCTGGACCACGCTGTTACAACAGCAAAAATATAAACCATTTAAAACAAGCTCTGGATATTTTCTAAATTATATTGAATTCTAAAAAAATTTTCTTTAGCCTCCCGCAGCACTGAGCAGATTAATTTGCTTACATTTTCCTTACATTAAAGAAAAGTACTCTTCATGTGATGGCGTGGGTGAATGTTTTCTCCTGTGTCTTAATAGATTGTTTAGCTTTCACAGCTCCATCAGAAGTCTTTTCTTTTTCTGTTTGTCACTTGGGTCTGTCTGGGTGGGAGTGGGAAAACACAGGGACATCTCTGGGCTCAAATCCTTGGGGATCAAGACATGAGAGAAAGCATTTCTGTAGCCGTCATTTTCACAAGACAATTATCAGATACGTGGCTAAAATTATGTAACAAAAAATAACCCTCTCTCCACCAAGTGAGGAGAAATAGTTGTATTGACAGCAAAATTTACTATTCAGAATCTGCTTAATTGATGAAAATAATCCTGACTTTCTTACAGATGGACAAACAGACAGCTTTACCTCTTTGCAGCATCACAATTCTTTATTCATCCTTTGCAGAGAAGGATTCCAGGCTCATTGGCTTTCTAGTTTTCCTCTGATCTCTCTATTGACTGTAAAAGTCTCTGACCATACTCCCTTCTTATCCACTGGCCAGTTTCCAAACTAGACAATATTACCCTCTCTGCTTGTATTCAGCATTTGTACCCTTGGAATTATACAGAGGAGGAAAAATACGGCTACAGATGGTAGCAAAATTCTGATTTTATTCTACATAAGACTTTGGAGAAAACCCTAACTTTACTGCATGATTATATTCCATAGACCTTCTGTTTCAGTGACAATAAGCTAATGAAACACATTCAGTATTGCTAATGCTTAACTAATACACCTGAGATCGATCCAGAGTGTTTACAATTTATACCCAGTGCTCTTACCACATCCTGCAGCAAACTACTCCTACTTTTGTTAATGGGTTTCTTGCTCCTCTCAACACCCTGCTTTTACTAAAAAAAAAATTCATTAATTCTACTACAGTGGAATAATTTTTGCTCTTGTGAAACTAGTTTGCATGAAAACAGAATAAGCCATGCTGTTTCCACATGAAGGCTTTATCCTTAAAGTTAATACACTAGAGAACCTCAGATTACTTTTTGTGCATTGTTACGACTGCTCAGAGTAGCCCTTATATACAAAATTTTCTAATTTTCTCCCTGTTCTGTCCCATATAGGTGTCTCTGGCCTGTCACACCTTAAATGAACTCATTGCTAAGGCTTCTGCCTACTCTGAAATCTTTCTTCCTTTGCTTTCTGTCTGCTTGTCTGTCCGTTCTTCCTTCAGCTATAAATTATTTAGAACAGAGACCATCCTTCTGAAATGGTTTAGGATGTACTAAAACCCACTCCCTGGTAGGCAGACATAATTAGCCATGTTACCATTTTTGTTTTGCCAGGTACACCAAATTTTTTTGTATGCTTGTTAAATACTTTAATAATGAAGCACTTTAGAAGTTCTTTTCAAATGCAAACTGTTGAAAAATAAAGATTTTTTTAATTTGTAATTTATTATTTATTTCCCAACTGTCTTGAACTGCCAAGATTTTTAAAAGAGCAAATATCGAGGTGTGGAGGCAATAGATACAAAAGCACTGTTGGGGGAGTTGGTAACATTGTCCAAATATTTGCTGCTGCCAGGCTACCAGAAAAGTGAAATGGCATTTGATAAGTGCTCTCATAATGATCGTTAGTTTCAGGGGTATAAAGATTAGACTCTGATCTTAAAATGTAGAATTTCTGTTGATACGTGGAGGAAGGAAGCTTGTAACAGAAAAAAAACCTGATGGAATATGACCTTTAATGATCTAATTGTATTCAAAACAACATATACCCTGTTCACAAGAAAAAGAGAAGAATAAAGAAAACAGAAACAAACAACCTTTAAGTAAACTTCAGATGTGAAATCAATTGTGTTGGAGAAGACTCTTCACCAAAAAAAAAAAAAGATTTTGCAATAGTTGAAAGAACATAATCTAGATTAATGAGGTGCAAAAATTGTGAACGTTAACTGTCATTATTAACAATGGATGATTATTAGACTGTCAGACTCCTCATGCCACTCCTCATGGCAGTGGCTCCATGAATAAGGATAGACTTTATTCCTAAGAAATATTCCCCATGGCCAGGCAAAGAGACACCCAGAAGGTAGTGGACAGGAAGGAGCCTAGGGGAAGTTTGCTTCTGTACTCCAGGGCTCTCCTGTACCTGATGAAGGCTCTGACATGCTTTAAATCCCAGACTGTCCCTTCCCCTGTCCCACTCTCGAAGACTCCTGAACTGGAACCATCTTTTCCATATATGAATATGGACCAAAAATTTTGGCAAAGCATTTTACAGAACCCCTTCATAAAAGTTACACACTTGTGTTTCCTTATAAACAGATAACCTCAAAACATACCAGAATGTGATTTTTCAGTTGCCAACACTAGATTTTGCTTTTTCACTGGGTAAGAGGAGGACTAATGGTCTTTTCACACCTTGTTTTATGCAGGTCATGCTAACCCGAGCTCTGTGCCGTTTTGTGAACATGAACTGTAGACTGAGTATATTCGTAGTCCCCGAGGAATTTTTCTATTGATTAGAAAGCAAAATCTCTTGATATCAGGCTTCTCTGCTGGAAATCTAACATGTAAAAGCTTTGTTTGTTATATGCAGATTTTACTGCTCTGGTTTTCTTTAGCAACAGATCATTGCTCCAGCGATCACAGGAGGTATCACACACAACATCTGTGGGCATTTTTAGGAACAACTGTAGCAAATGTTTTATCATTTGCACCTATTACATGATAGTCTGTTCAAAAGAAATGCTTCTTGGGAATAATTTCTCTTGGGAAAATCATCGTGTAAGTAATATTGTGGACAGTGCTTGCTGTGACAGTATCTGATATGTAGTCCTGTGGGTATGCAGCTTCTTTTAGAGCACTTTGCTTAGCAGCTGTCTAGAAAATGCAGGCATTGCATGGGTTACAATCATACCAAAAAAATCACACAAAATAAGACTGAAAGAGAAGATGTGTAATCCATCCTCCTGCCATGAACAGTACAACATCCATCCATCTGTGCTCTTGTATGCTTACCTAGTCTGACAGTCCTCTGGTGATGGAGACCTTCCTGGGCAGTCTAATCACTGTCTTAACTGTTTCTTGATGTCTAAATTCCTTCAAAGTTTTCTTTTTTTATTTTGAAAGAGTCTGAATATGAAAGCTCATCTTTATTCAATGTGTTTCTTATAGTTGTTGAGTTTATGAAATAGTTTGAACTGGTTTTGTCTTTGATATCTGGACATTGGAAGGTTGCCAGAGCTCAGCTTGGAGGTCAAGTGCTGTATGCATTTTTTTGCCTTTTACTGCCAGTTGCTGATGTTCCTCTGCATCACAGGAAAGCTGATAGAACTTCGGTCTCAAAATTGAAGTGAGGCATGTGCATCTTTACCTTGAGGTTTCATTGAGAGAAAGTGTTATCTGTAAACCTTTTGGTGAGAGAAAAGGAGGTTATTTATGAAAGTTAATAAGGATGTTACAGATGCATAGTGACGATCAGATCATTACTAGATGCCCTTAGAAGGTAGTCTACTAAGCACTGGGGCATAAGCCTAGCCACTACCCACCATAGCAGATAGCGTCTACATTTTCTTGAACACCAACTAAATTTTCCATTTCTTTACAATGCTGGATGAGGAGTAGTCAGCTGCCTGCAGCAGTTTTCAGCAGCACTTAGGTCTATCAGGAACAAGGAGGCAGAAAAGAGCTCAGGAAGGCAGGTTTAGATACCCATACTGATGGTCATGCGATGTGCGGGGATCTCGTTGTGGACTATACCTTCATAGTCCCATTTCCACACTCTATATCCATGCCAGGTGTTCACTGATTACACAGGTGGTGGTAAAGCCATATTGCATCATTCTCAGCCAACCTCTCCTTCTCCTTTCCCTGTCACTCCCCTTCCAGTGGAAAGTATTTTCTAAAATTAGGGGTATTTGGGGGTATTTTGCTGAGAAGTTTAGATGGTCTTTCAGTTGAAAAAGGTTGAGGAATGGTGTTCAGAGATAGTTTTGAGCAAGCTACTGGATTCTGTAACTTCTGAATGACAGTTTAGGCAGGTGAATCATTTATCTGGGCTGAATTCTTCATAAATCTGCCCTTTAGGCAGATGTGTGACCATTTCACAGTACAATGTCAACAGTGGAAGACCCTTCTGTCAAACTTGCACATAGAAATGTGGACTGTCCATTTCCTCTGGGGATTGCACTGTCAATCCTAGTAATAAAAGCCTCTATCAGGTGTGTGGCCCACGTGTCAGAGCACGATTCCACGAACCCCCTACAGCTACGATATCCTCTCCCACAAGACTGGAAGAAAGCCCAGGTAGATGTTACCTATTTTAAAGTCTGTCATTGTTTTAGGGATCATCTTCTATAGGTTATTTTAAGGTAATGTAACAAGTCAGGCCTAAGGTCTAGCAAAAAATGTATTTTAGGCATTCAAAACAATAAACAATGGTGGAGAGCAGCTTTCAGAAAGCATGCCATAATTCTAAGAAAGACTGAGAAATCTAGGTATCATTTTGATACTTACAAAAGTCTATTCTAGTGCTGGTATGTAGATGCTCAAAAGAAGTCTACTGGATGTCCAGATGTTTTCCATTATTTAGGAAAATTAAGCCTACTGTTAACGCTCTTTCTTTTTTCCATTGCCTTATGTAACTGAGTAGTAGTGTACAGTTCCATAAGTGCCCTAGGGCTTCTGGTTGAAAACCACTGATTTAAAACATGCACATACACACAAACTCTCACAAACAATTCAATATACTTTGGATTACTGCAAAAATTTGGAAATATTTAATAATAATAATAATAATAATCATCCTCTTCAGCTTCTTTTTTCCTTTTGAAAGCTGGGATTTAGGCTGGACCCCAAGTTTCAGAATCACAGAAGTTTAAAATAAATGAAAACAAAGAATAAGAACTCCTGTGGACCAAACAGAGCGCTCTACTGATATCAACTCAACAAAGAAAATTGTATTGAAGCAGAATATAAATATTAATAAGAAAATCTTTTGTCTTCAATGAAGATGTTGTTATACTTGAGGGGTTTGAATGCATTCTATGCTTGAATGAGAGAGTAGTTGTAGGTTAGATGGATTTTTATCCCATCCCTTTCTTTCTCCTTCTCTTTTTTGAAGTCAAAATGGGGTGGTACAAATGAAGTTGTTCCCTTAGAGTTTGTACCGTGCCATATACGCCAGCAAGCCCTAGGCAAAAGGACAAATTATACCTTTTTTATCACAGATAATAGGTATGCTGTTCACAAAACACAGTTCATTCTATGATAAGGTCATCTTGAGATCTCTTCTGAATAATGGTAGAATGCTTTGTGAAGGGACAGGATAATTACTCTTAACATTTAAGAGAAGACATACAAAGGAGTTATTATATAATTCCCCACAGATATCAATGGGGCTGCTCTCTAATGAAGACTGGCTGAATTGGAACAATAATGGAAACAAACCATACAATATTTCCTTACATGAAAAATCAGAGCTTCCCATTTCACACTGCTCTGTTCTTTTGGACAAGAAGCTGGCACTGAAATACTTAATGGAAAGGCAATATGCTTAAATTGTGTTAGATTTCTCCTGTGGCCCCTTCTCCTTTCTTTTCATGAAACAAGCAGAATGACCCTTAACACAAAACATTTGATGGACAGACTACAATTCAGTGCATGATTAAGTTGGCTTTGTCTTCTTCAACTTTTGGATGTCTAACCCTTGGTACCTTAAAAAGGCTTAAATTTAAGCACCTAGTATATGGTAATGTGTTCAGAATGACTATGCATTCTTACAGTCAGAAGTCTCTACATTAAAACCCTGAATCACAACCAATATAAACTGTCATAACTCCAAAGACTTAATAGATTTCTGGCTCTGGGAAAGAATGAAATGAGAATTCACTGTCATGCAATATATGTTGGAATTCTTCTTCTTCAATTCTTCTTATCCCACTCAGGCAACCGAGGATCCAGTACAAAATTCCCTCTTCCAAAAAAAATTTCTGTGTGTATCATGACAGGGAGTAAAGACTTCTGATATTAAAATGCAGGTACATTAATCTCTGAGAAGTGAGAAAAAGTTATGCAGAGACTTTTTTTGTAATCAGTTACAGAATTCAGATAATGAACTTCTTTAACTGGTCATCTTGTGTTTGATTGCCATGCATTAAAACATATTTTCAGTTCTTCTTTGACTACATGTCCTGGTTCTGGCTGGGACAGCGTTAACTTTCTTCCCAGTAGCTTGGGGGGTGTGCTGTGTTTTGGGTTTACTGTGAAAGGAGCGTTGATGGCCCATTGATGCTTTGGCTGTTGCTGGGTGGTGCTTGCACCGGGGGGGAGCACAGCCAGGGTGGCGGACCCAGCTGGCCAATGGGGTATTCTATACCATGTGACATCATGCTCAGTATAAAAACCAGGTGTGTGGGGGGGCTCACCCCCCGTTCGTGACACGCAGTCGGCGGTCGGCGAGCAGTTGCATTGTGCATCGCCTGCTTTGTGTATTCTGTTATTGTTGTTGTTCTCATTGTTATTATTACTGTTCTACTTCATTTTATTTCAATTATTAAACTGTTTTTATCTCAACCCGGGAGTTTTCCTACTTGTGCCCTCCCGATTCTCTCCCCCATCCCACCGGAGGCGGGGGTGAGCAAGCGGTTGTGTGGGGTTTATTTGCTGGCTGGGGTTAAACCACGACACTACACCATCAGTTACTGTGGTGTTGATGAATATTGATCCAAAGTTCATTAAGTGAATGCATTTTTAGACTGGGCTTAAAAATTTTACGAAGTTGCAAAGATAATTATAAAACCAATGAGAACAGCATTGTATTTTGTTCTTCAGAACCTTCTGATACCTAAAAACAATGCCACCTTTTATTTACTAGGACTCTGCATGTAAGATCAATTTTAATTTGCACTGATCAAGCTAAATTCTAGTTTGGAGATATAGTTCTTCCCAGTGTTTTTATAATATTACCAGCCAAATATTAACTTGCACCTAATGTTTGTAATCTTAAATAAAAGGCAGTATAGCAAATTATTCATTATGAAAAAATCTCTTCAAGGGCTTTGTTTTCATTATATGATATCACTAGAACATACTATGCAATTATTGATCATCAAAAATAACTCTACAAGAAACCCCCCACAACTTGTATGTATCAATTGCATAATATGGTTAAAACCATACATTTTTGAGGTACCTACTTCCCACACAAGACTACAACAACAAATAAAAACACATTTCACAGCACCAAATAGATGTCATTCTACTCCTAGTCATAAATGTACTTTCTGCCTACAGAACATTCACACTGAGAATTTATAGAACTCTGAGGTAATTGCTTTTACTCTGGGACTGTTAATTTTTTTCTGGGCTTTCTCCACATATTTAATAAACAGTGTTTAAAGTCAAAATTATTCTGATAAAAGCTGTTTGCAGTTGCTGAACCCGATAAATCTATGTGATTGTGGATGATGGATCTCTGAATATTAATGTTTATAACAATAGTTCCTCATTTTACATTTCCAGGCCTTCTGATTTTGGCCTGAATAAAGTAAAAGTTTTCTCATCTCAGCTTTCTGTCTACTCACCGTAATTCTGTAGGCTTTATCACCATATACACAATGATATGTTTCTTCATCCATTTGTACTGAAGGAGTTTGTATTGTCAAGAGCTAAGATGGAGAAGTGTCTTTTATGTTTGTTCAGACATCCATGAAGTCTGTGGCTTTTTACATCTCTATAAGCACAAAAGGTTAATTCTCCTGCCTTAGACCTGCATTTTTTTTCTGGTAAATTCAACAGTACTATTATAGAAGAGGAGAGGAGCTACTATAGGAGGTCATACTCAGTCAGTGTGATCTGTTTGCTGATTGTTTTAGGACAAACTTCTGGAGAACTTTGAAGATCAGGACCAAACCCTTGAACTTGATTTAGCATTTAATAATGATCCAGTGTAGAAAACAGAACAATTTTGTAAAAGAGTTCTTCCCACATTTTTGCATTCTAGAATTTTTTTCTCCAACCACAGCAAGCAAAGACAGTTCATGGAATGGTGCACCACCATTTTCCTTCCTTCAAGAATGTGGTTTTTGACCCTACAAGAGGCATGTCTGAGCTATGAAGTAACTCCAGCCTCCACCCACCCTCACAGTGCAGTACAGACATGGGCAGAAGCTCATTTCTTAGAGCAGTGTGGCTGTACTCGCACAGGGTTTGTACCACACTGAAACTCCTGACTGGTTCCAAACCAGGCTCCATAAGTAGGAGCTGTCGATCCTTGCACTCATTTTGCTGCATGGGACAGATCTGTTCTGCATTACTTTACCCATACTTTGGTAATTACCCAATTCAAATATGTGCGACATACTATTTACTTCCTAAAACCTAGTGAGAGAGCTGTCAAGCCACTGTCTAATTCTCCTGATTTCTCAAATTATCAAAAATTCTTCAGAACAGGTAAAAGTACAGTCAACCCCTCCATTCATATGATGTCTCTCTGTCAGATACTTATTTTTGAATGCTGATGTATTTGTCCTGCTAAAAAGAACTATTTTTAAGGATTGTTTTTGTTGATGTCCCGTATGAGCCATAAATTTGAATATTCTTCCATTTCATCCTTTAGAAACCTCCAATTTATTTTATTTTTGTAACTGAGTGAAAATTATGTGGCTGCTTTTTACATTCATCAGGATTATTTAATAAGTATGTGCATTCACAGTGAATCAGAGAACTGTTATCCTTTCTTGTTCTTCCTCCTCATTACCAATAAATCATGTTCTTTTTTTTTTAAATTGTCATTTATTTAAAAACTTGGCGATTTTATGTATTCAGGAAGTGGGTTGAATTTTATGACATATAATCATCAGTAAGCCTTATGTGTTACAGAATACTTCAGAGTGTGTGTTTGCATTGACTCTCTTATTTTCTGGCAGGTACCTCCAACAGCAATACTCTACTCCATGCAGTGAAGATGAAAGGAAAGGCACGTTAAATGAGATGAGAAATTTATCCTTGCAAAGCAAACGTAATTACCATTGATCTCACAGGATATAACTTAAAGTTAGAATTTCATTTTGTGTTCAAATATATAAACAAGCCTTTCTGATTCTTTAAGCAGATTCGTGCTTTGGTTCCTTGCATCACATTCAGTAACATAAACGCGTGTTATTTTTAAGGCACTTCAGGTGGCCTCCTGTTTGTAGAATATATTTTCCATGGGTGTTGTCTTTACACTGGTTCAAAGTAGACATCAAATCCTACAAAATCAAAAGAGACAAATGATTAAGCAAGAACTAAAACAGTGAGAAATGAAACCCAGTACCTGGGAGAAGTGTAGGTGTTTGTTTAACTTGGAATGTGTGAGAATGATTTCGTTCTTTCCCAAAGTTTTAAAAATATTTGTCATTATATTGTACGAAGAAATCATTGGGGTTTTTGTTACTGTAGATTAACAAGTTTTTTGAATTTGAGTAGGAAGGAAAAGGTGTACGTATAGAACTGGGGTGTGGGAAAGTGGAGCTGATAGGTACAGACACATACATACCCATACAAACAAGAACAGGGAAAGATGCAGCATGATAATGGTCTTATTACAGTGATTGACATGGGCTATAGGATTAAAGTGAACACAGCACATGGGCATAGAGAAAGTCTGAGAGGTGGATAGAGACACTTCTGGCAATCTAGCCTAGCTCCCTGACAATGATAATATCTTGAAATGTATTTTCTGAAGTTCTGCCTCTTCCGATTTTTGCATACAAAAGGCAAGAGAGTTCTACCATGAATTTTGGGATGTACCAGATCATAATGGGGGTTAGGATAAAACATACTCAATTTGAGAGATGACTCACATGTACAAGTCACACACTGCTTAAGTATCTTCATGAATCAGAGCATTAATCCTCCCAATAAATCAGTAAGTCTGAACACCAGACTAATTTTTACTGTGCCTTTTTCATAGAATCATAGAATCATGGAATCATTAAAATTGGAAAAGACCTCTAAGATCTTCGAGGCCAACCGTCAACCCAACACCACCAAGCCCACTACACCATGTCCCTAAGCGCCTCATCTACACGTCTTTTAAATACTTCCAGGGATGGTGACTCAGTCTCCATTATGGAAATATCTACACTAATGAGAAAGTGCCCAGTGCCACCACAATGACATGGAGAACTATTATTCCCTGCCATTTGGTGGGAGACCCCTGGCCACGCAACTGAAAATTGGTTTATTCCTGTTAACTGCTGTGAAGCAGAGCAGGGTCTTGGCTAACCTGAATTGCTACCTAGGGACAACCATCCAGGCCATCTTCTTCTCTCAGCTCCAATATGTATGGCAGGCTCACAGCAACATGCTTGTCTTGACTGGTGATATTATGATTATGATTATGATTATTTATTATTATAAGTTTTGTAAAGAAGGACATTCCAGAGCCCCCCTCCCAAACTGCCTTTTTTGCAGAACTTAACTCTGTTGACAGACAGATGTATTTTCTACTTTCTGATTTAAAATGTTTCTGAAAATTGGGCCAGTTTGTTCTTCCCTTTGCTCAGTAACCATATTGGAAAATGAGTTACACGCAGACACTGCTCTTCATGTTTCTTTTTCTGAACTTAAACCAGATCTTTAAAATATCGCTCCTTCAAACTTCATTTTTAATCTACTGATTCTTCTTTTTGACTTTTTGATTTTTCCAAATGATCCCTAAAACTGTGTTTCCAAACTGGACATTATTCTAGGCAAAGCCTCATCTGAGTTTAATGAAAAAGTTATCTTCTGTGCCTTGTAAATTGTGTTCTCTGTAAAAGATCCCAGAATGAGTTTTTGTAACTGTTTCATGCTGGTTATTCATATTTGGTTTGCAATTCATTATAATTCACCATACTTTTCCTGCAATACTGCCAATGAGCCCTGCGTTCTCTGTTTTGTAATTATGCAGTTTGTTTGTCCTTCTTACAGACTTTACCCTTGTCTTTATCTAATTTTCTCTCCTTGATTTTAGACTATTTCTCCAACTTACTGAGATTATTTTGGAATCTGATCCTGTCTTCTGAAAAGTATTTAGTCTGTTCTTCTTTGGAATCGTCTGTGTATTTTGTAAGTATATTATCCTTTTCATCATCTGAATCATTAATGGAAATAATGGCACAAGCTTGGGCATAGAAAAGGCTATGACTGATTTTTATCTGCCTTCCTTTTTGACAGAAACCCATTACAGTTAGATCTAAGCAGAGTTTTTCAACAAAGTGTGTGCCCATTTTATGGCAATTTTTCCCAAAATATATTTCCTTACCCAAAATTATTTCCTAATTCTCTAAGTTGGTATTAGAAGCCTTACTAAAGTTAAGACAATACTGCATCTATGTTTATGTTTGTACTAGTAACCATGCTAAAATGAATATTTGATTTGCTTGGAGAAGTTGCTTCTCAAACAAACTGTTTGCTCTTTTAATTACTCCTTACTGTCTCTGCTACATGCTTATATATTATTATATTTTAAACATTTAAGTCTATTTCCTGTTAATGAAGTTAATCTGAATCATCTTAATTCTCAGAATTTATCCCACTCTACATTGATTTTTTTGTAATAAAAAACCCCTTTTTCCAGTCTCCTGGGCCCTCCTTCTCTTCCAACAACAACAACAACAACAATTTAATGCTAAGTTAAAAGTTTGTTTTAACTAGCCCTCTGAATGTTTTTCATCAGGCCCTGAACGCTAGAATAGCCCCTATCATAAATTCTGTAATACACTGAAATTATATATTCTTTTCTCCTACTCTGATCTGCACACCTGTGCACTGTTAATATAATTGCATTAAGCATCTGGTTGCATCTGAATGTCTTTGTGTAAAAATTGAATCAGGGAGTTCACTGAGAACATATGCTTGCATCAATCGTTACTTAGTTTCCTGTTCTATTAAGTAATGAATCTGTTTTTATTTTTTCTTCCTTTCACTTTGGAAGTATCTGCAAAGCCTTTTATAGATCTTGCTGCTTATGAAACTTTTATTATTATCAAAGCTCTAATTGTCTTCTGGATCCTAAAACAAGTTTCAGTGATTTCCTGGCTCCCTCCTGCTTCCAGAGGTCCTCTACTTAATTATTAAAACCCCAGCTTTCTCCCTTCCTCATTGGTAAGGTTAGCTTCAGCACAGGGAAATGTTTTGTTTCAGGTACAATTTGAAGAAGTATATGGAATTTCATGTAAAATGTATGAATAGCACAAGCAGAATAAAGATCTTCCCAATACCATTTTTAGGAGTGGGACAAAAATAAGGGATATAGTAATGTGCATTGTTTACTACTCTTTTCATGATCTGGAAGAAGTTAACGACCTGCTACGCCACCTGGACGCTCACAAGTCTATGGGGCCGGATGGGATCCACCCGAGGGTACTGAGGGAGCTGGCGGAGGAGCTTGCCGAGCCGCTCTCCATCATTTACCAGCAGTCCTAGTTAACTGGGGAGGTCCCGGATGACTGGAGGCTTGCTAATGTGACACCCATCTACAAGAAGGGCCAGAAGGAGGATCTGGAGAACTACAGGCCGATCAGCTTGACCTCGGTGCTGGGGAAGATCATGGAGCGGTTTGTTTTGAGGGCGCTCACGAGCCATGTCCGGGACAACCATGGGATCAGGCCCAGCCAACACGGGTTCATGGAAGGCAGGTCCTGCTTGACCAACCTGATCTCCTTCTATGACCAGGTGACCCATCTAGTGGATGAGGGAAAGGCAGTGGATGTGGTCTACTTGGACTTCAGTAAGGCCTTTGACACTGTCTCCCACAGCATTCTCCTAGAGAAGCTGGCGGCTCACGGCCTAGACAGGTGCACTCTTCGCTGGGTAAAGAACTGGCTAGACGGCCGGGCCCAGAGAGTTGTGGTCAATGAAGTTAAATCCAGTTGGTGGCCGGTCATGAGCGGAGTTCCCCAGGGCTCAGTTTTGGGGCCGGTCCTGTTCAATATCTTTATCAATGATCTGGATGAGGGGATCGAGTGCTCCCTCAGTAAGTTTGCAGACGACACCAAGTTGGGTGGGAGTGTTGATCTGCTTGAGGGTAGGAAGGCACTGCAGAGGGACCTGGACAGGCTGGATCGATGGGCCGAGGCCAACTGTATGAGGTTCAACAAGGCCAATGCTGGGTCTTGCACTTCAGCCACAACAACCCCATGCAACGCTACAGGCTTGGGGAAGAGTGGCTGGGAAGCTGCCCAGAGGAAAAGGACCTGGGGGTGCTGTTTGACAGCCGCCTGAACATGAGCCGGCAGTGTGCCCAGGTGGCCGAGAAGGCCATCGGCATCCTGGCCTGTATCAGAAATAGTGTGGCCAGCAGGACTAGGGAGGTGATCGTGCCCCTGTACTCGGCACTGGTGAGGCCGCACCTCGAATACTGTGTTCAGTTTTGGGCCCCTCACTACAAGAAGGACATGGAGGTGCTGGAGTGTGTCCAGAGAAGGGCAACGAAGCTGGTGAAGGGCCTGGAGCACAAGTCTTAAGAGGAGCAGCTGAGGGAACTGGGACTGTTTAGTCTGGAGAAGAGGAGGCTGAGGGGAGACCTCATCATGCTCTACAACTACCTGAAAGGAGGTTGTAGCGAGGTGGGTGTTGGTCTCTGCTCCCAAGTAACAAGCGATAGGACGAGAGGAAATGGCCTCAAGTTGTGCCAAGGGAGGTTTAGGCTGGACATTAGGAGAAATCCCTTTACTGAAAGAGTGGTCAGGCCTTGGATCAGGCTGCCCAGGGAAGTGGTTGAGTCACCATCCCTAGAAGTATTTAAAAGACGTGTAGATGAGGTGCTTAGGGACATGGTGTAGTGGGCTTGGTGGTGTTGGGTTGATGGTTGGACTCGATGATCTTAGAGGTCTTTTCCAACCTTAATAATTCTATGATTTTATGGTTCAGCAGTAAGGGAACTTAAAGTACATTGTCTTATTCTGGATAATCTTGTTTTCTAATTTTTTATTATTTTTCCACACTTACAAGAATAAATGTCACCAAACCATGAAGCTCCAATGTTGATTGTGGCATATACTATCCTCATATGTCTTGTTTGACATATATCCAATTTTTGAACTTTGTCTCTGCTTCTTTTGCTTGAGCTTTACAATTTAAGCTTACCAAGTGTAAATAATTTTAATACACTCAACTAAGGGGAAAAAAATCCCTATATCTCAGACTTTATCTTCACTTTTCAAGTTTCTTTCATGGCATGAGATGTGATCAATAGGATATTGTTTAACCTGACTCAGTGTTATGACTTCCCTGGCAGGCATGGGGCAGGAACATTTATGAGTTCAGGTAACTTTGAGAACTGTGGCATCAAAAGTTTTAAGCAAGTCCTTGTTAGTGTACCTAAGTGAAATAAGTCAAAGGATAAACCCCAGCCACGGAAGCTGTCTCCTTTCCTGGATGTTGAATCAATCCCGGTGCATGTCAAAAACTGTGCTTATAATAAAGTCAAGTTCTGGAAACGTAAGAAAGGTATTTATCCTAGCAAACAACATGTTAGGTAAAGATGTTATTACTGTGTCCATGACTTAATTAAGCTTAAATAACATGGAAATCCTTTTGCTTTCAAGAAACCTAGAACGATGGAAACTTGCATTCAGGTTTCCTTCTTATAATAACACTGTCGTCTTTCCTTTCAAACACTCCACGAGTACTTAACATTTCAGGACAGTGATTTTTCCTTTGTACTTGCAAGTTTCTTAGCATTTTTCAATATCAATCAATAATTACAACAAGTGCTTTTCATCTTTCCTTGGAAATATTTGAGGCAGTTTGGCTCAATTCTAATTTTGGCCTGGACATCTTATAAAGTTTTCTCCCTTATTCCTCTGTGCGTGCATGTTTTCTTTCTCAGCTCTCCAGACTAGAAATGGAAGTTGTCATGACAACATAACACATTTACTGCTCTTGTATTCCTATGATTTTTTCTTTCTTTTTCGATGGCAGCAGCTGACAGCCTTTTTTTAGAAGCATGGACATATAAAGTTATCCTCTTATATTTTTTTGCATGTAGATGATTGCAAAAAGTATGCAGTTAACTAAGCTATAATTCGATCTCTTCCAAAACACATCCAGGGAGAATTTTTCCCATAGAAATCTAAAATGAACATTTTTGTATAGTATACCAAAAAACAGAGGCAATTCCGTGTAAAAGATGAAAGTTTACAGTTATAGTATAGATCGTTCAATGCACAGATAGATACATGAAGTTGCAATTTGCTATGAGCTAATACTTGTTCTGCAAATCCAGTTTGCGCATGGAAATACACATTTTGCACATATAGTTGGACAATTTGGTGAAAAATGTCCTATATGTAATATTCCTGGAAACCTTTTGTACAGGAATTATTACAGCTGAATTGCCAAAACTTCCATTCATTTTTAAACTTTTTTAGATTAAATTTTCTTTTTCTACACGATCCTTTATTCTTCATCTTCTTTCATAGTCATGTTTTACTAATATTTCTAGAGAAAATGAGTCTATGCACCTCATTGCTACATTTTTCCTTCATTGATTAAATTATTAATTTCAGCTAAAAGTTCTATTCTTAATTATATCTGCATCACAATATTTCTAGGACTAGTAATTGTTGAGTAATTTCTTTTCCTGATGGCTGCAAAATTTTGGTAACCATAAGTAAAAAATGGGCAAAATTAAAAGAATGTGACCTGGTCAATTGTCTAATTCTCTTCAAATGTAATAAAGATTGCTTGGGCTAGGAAAACAAAAATAAGGAAAACGCAGAAGAAAATAATAATAAGAAGAAAGTCAAAACTATACCAAACGACCAAAATGAACAAAAAAGGGCTCCAGGAAAGACACAGTAGAAGACTAGATGTATAAGTCTCAGGTAGCCACTAATCTGGCATTTCCAAACTTTTAAAGCCCTGTGACTTGAATCTTCCTTTAGAATACTGTTCTGTATGCAGCAAAGACTACGCCCAGAATTTTTAGTGAAGGTATGTCTTCTGGGTATTTTTTTCTATTAATATTTTATCAAATGTATTGCCTTGCAAAAATATTCAATAATGTATTTGTACACAAATATTGGAGAATATTTGTAGAACGTAAAGATTAAAATTGTAATAAGCATCAATAGACTATCAATATTTTAGGAATGCAAAAGTACCTAAGTAATTGAAATACAGAATAACAGATAGTCATAATCAACTGATTGTGAATCAGATACAGAAGAGGAATTATAAAGATACAATGCTAAGATTAGTACTCTTAGTTAACTAATGCACTAGAGAAAATTTCAATCTATCGAGGGATGATTCACAATGAAGAAAAAGCGGCAAAAAGTCTCATATGAGTTATTCATTACCAAGTATTGGCTGAGCATCTCAGGGAGTGGATATTTCCTTTCCCTGCAAACTTTGCTTCACTTGTATCTTGTTAATGTCTTGATTACTGCAATCACGCTCATTTGGTTCGATTGTTATGCTGAAGAAATGAAGTGGCTATCTCCCAGCCCAGCCCAGAGAGCAGGCATGCACAATGTCTCTGTAATTTTTTACACCCTTGCACGGAAGTTCCAAAAATACAAAGCTGTCATTGTACCACATTTCCCAAAGGTTACTCTTCCCCTACCTGGAGGCAGGTATACCAAAGCAGTACAGCACTGAGTTGCACGAGAAAGAGTGATGGATCGTGACAGGGTCACTTTTTTCTTTTCTTTTAATGAATGTTCATTTTATCTCTTCCCACTCCCAGACTGAGGGCCACAGGGCAATTCTGAGATCAGGTGTAGGATGATTTACATGTTAATGTGGCACAAATGGGCAGTAGTCACAACTAGTTATTTATTCTGCTGTAACTGAAATGGCATAAATATGCCTGTCTTTCACTTCTGAAGTTCACCGGTTGCTATTCAAGGAATAAAGAAACAACAACAAAACCATCAAGACCAAACAGAGCAGGAAGTCATCTTGTCGGCAGGTGTATCCATGTCTCTGGCAGCCCCATGAAGTATTCAGTGGAAGACGGCAGCACTATTTATTTACTTGTTTCTTTGCACAATACAGAGAAGTGACACTTAACCAAAACTCCAGGTGCCATGGCTACCAAGAAAAAATATCACATATTAAAACTAAATCACCAATTATTTCTCACTTTTTCAAAGCCAAGAAAATAATGAAGTGTGGCCTAACCATCATTCACCCTCTTTGGCTACAACACACATCCTTATCCTTTATTATTCATAAAAATAGCTTTCCTGCCTACGTGTGTGTGAGCACAGCTCAGTCGCCTGTGCTCAGAGTACAGCGCAGGAAGAAGCAACGCATGGTAGATTGGGTGGGTGCACAGCTGCTGTGCCCACCATGGCTGAGAAACAAAAAATAGCACAAGCGGTTGCCTGCCAGGCAGGTAATCTTCTAAGGGAGGTTAGAATGTGGTTGTGTGCAGCCTCGCGCCTCCTACTCAGAGGCACCAGGGACTGCAGGGGGGGATCAAGTGGTTGATGTGGCCGTTGGCATGGAGCAGGGTGTGCTGTGAGCCCCTGGGCACTGCGTGAAACTGCATGAGACCATAAAAGTCAGCGCAATAATGGGGACATGCCACAGGACACAGTCCCTTGCACTGACCACAACCGGGGGCAGTGGGTGGGGGTCCCATGATGATGGGGGGCTGGGTGGGAGGTTGTGATCTCCTGCCAGATTGGCAGTCATGGGAGGAGAGTGGGATCTGGCAGCAGGAGAGGAGGGACAAGCTTTGGTGGGGGAGGCATCTTGGAGGCCAATCTGATCCATGGGTAGGAGCCAGCACACAGAGGCATCCATCCACTGACCAGACTTGCTGTTGCCCAAGGTTTGCTGCTTGCCTGGGATCCGGGTCCAGGATGTCATGGAGAAGTTGCCGAGGGCTTGTCCAGCCCACGAATACTCATCATCAATGATACTGGTGAAGGAAAACTTCAACACATCACTAATGACTAGGGGGCTCTGCAAGGTAGAGGAAAGGGCAAGAGGGCCAAGTTTGTTCTGGAGATTTTTGGATTGTGTTAAGGACAATTTGTGATGCAGATAATGGATAAGATCAGGGAAGACTTTGCTCTCAAATAAGGAAGAACTGATCTAAGATATGAAGGCTGGTGGTAGTCTTGGCTGCATTGACCTTAATATAGGGGAAAGATCAACTGACCAAATATCTGCTTTTGCATGAGACGAATTGTGCTTTAGACTCCACTGACAGTATTCACTAGCTCCCCATTGTCTCCGAGAAGAGCGTAAACATCTAATTTGTCAGCAGACACATCTAATTTGAGAGTTTTGAGTCTAGAGCATAATCCCATCCCATACTTCAGTAATTACGAGACACCACATCAGTTTTGAAAGCAATTGAGAATTTTAGTATACTTAAAGAAAAGAACATGTGCACATTTGTAAGAACTGGTCTTATGCATCACGAAATGCTGTTCATTTCCCACTTCCGTCACAGAGATCAGTTATAAATTCACTTATAGTTTGATTCAGATACTTGCATATTGATGTGCAAGGATATCTGTGTGGGGTTGGTTTGGTATAACATACACCTATGGGAGGTGGATACCCACCTGGAATAGTAACTGGAGGCCAGGTAGCATCTCAAGTGGCACTAAACGGCCACAGTTGAGCAGCTGACCTAAGCCTTTATCCCCATAGATCAGGGTTTCTGTGTGAAATGTAGGTGATAATCTATGTGTTTTTCAGTCATGTGATGTAAGGATAAACTAATGTTTGCCAGATGACTGTCTGAATAGGTAGCTCAGCTGACAAAATGATCTGAAATGTAAGTTTTTCCTTTTTAAACTCATTTTTGTACATTTAAAATAGGTATGAAGCGTTTCTGTACAAAACTGAAGCACCGTTGTAACTTACAATTTGTGTCAGAATATGAAAGTAATCTTTGTTCTTTGATAGGTTTCAGCTTTGACTGCCAAAACACATGGCAAATTACCGTGAAGTAAAAATGTGTGGAAAATATGTCAAAGCCTACCCAGGCAGCCTGCTCCTGTGCAAGGGGGGAGCACAAGCCCCCATGCCACATTAAGCTGACTTCAGTCTTCAAAATTTGGCAAACATGGCACTTGTGTGATATGCAAACCTTGTGCTTGGCTGCAGGAAAAGGAGTTCTACTGTCAGCAAACACTACCCTCTGTGGGTTTCAATTACTTGAGAAGGAGCAAGGCAACTTGGCACTTGATCGTTCTCTTGAAATTCCTGGAAGCTAGATGTCAGGGAACTGTACTTGAGCAGGCCTATTACAGTTCACTTTCTATGTCAAATTCTAATTATGGGTCACATTGTAGCATCTTTCAGAGGTTAATACCACTGCAGAGCATAATAAGAATATAAGTCAGTGGGTTATTAAAAGGATTCGTAATATTTCACGAAAGCTTTTGCATGCAGGTTAGAAAAGATGTTACCTCTGAGCCAATTTTTATGCTGGTAAATTTAAGAAACACCACTGACCTCAGTGGAGATATACTAAGTCCCGTTTGCTGATAATCTGCCATTTCATTTGTCTGTTGGTGTGCTCAGAAACAAATCAGCTGAGGACGACTGTGATATGCACTTTGTTAACCGAGATACAAATGCGGTGGTAGCTAGGGGCTTTATTTGTTTGCTAGTTTTAAATTTGTTTCACAGAGGTAAAGCATTGCCATGGAAGATTTTAATTTCTGTGCTTTATGGGCTAGTTTTCTTTGTTTCTGTGAATAAGAAGGCTTTCTTCATGGTAGAAGTGTCAGCACACAAGTAAACCAACTTGCAGTTTTTGTTTTTGTTTAGTTTCTTACCAGTTAACGGGGAAAAAAGTGTTCTCAATACACTCTTGTTATAAGCTTGAGACATTCTGGAAGTAGAAATAGCAGTGAATTTTACATGTCATGTTGAAATATTTCTGCATATGAAGGATTTTTGTTTTCTAAAATACTTGGGGCTTCTTCGTGATTGCTCGATTTCTCATACCCTCTCTTTTTCAATTTAAAGCAATAATTTCTCAGAAATTGCTGATAGAAATGTTTAGTTAAATAGACTTGTGACTTATTCACTGTTTCTTTTTCTCTTTTAAAAAAATCTTTTTCAAAATCAAAATTATATTGTTTCCAGTGTTTCCAACTATAAAAGACAACACTGTTCCTTTGCAAGCAGCACTGTGAAAAAGAGTTGCTAATTACAAAACATAGAATTGAAAACCACTTATGGATTTGCATAGTTCCTGTTAGTTTTGCTTTACGTTTTTTGAGGTACTCATGTTCTAACTATTTTGGGAAATAAATGGGTCTCATTCTTTTGAAGGTGACATTCTCTTAGAGGCTCTGCAGTGCCTGAGCACTACAGTACACTGAGGATACGCGCACTTAGGCATCATTTAATCTAAATTCAGTTATGAAAACGTAGGTGATTAATGCAATCTAGTCATCCAGGCCCAACTATAGTCAGGGCATACAGAAGTGCATTTACAGAGCATAATACATCCCCTCTCAAGACAAGTGTCTAAAATAGTTGAAATGAATCAGTCTTTGGAATTACACATCTCCTGCTATTGCCTAGTTGCCTTGTCTCCTACTACAAAGACCTAATTTTTAAATGGCTGAAGTTAGGTGAAGTGCCTTTAGTGACTATCTTGAGTCTGGAAATTCATCTGACTCCTTGCTATGTCTTTTAATAACTCTGTATCCAGTAATCCTTAGTGTCTCTCAGATTCTTCTAAGCAAAAAATTGCTTCTCTAAATTACACAGCTTTGATATAATAATGGTGTTATATCTGAGGGGCAAGCTATTGTAGCATGACGGGTAACTGCCTATATTACACATACTAACATGCACATATTGGGGTTGGGTCTGATCTCTAATGACGTCACTACAGATTTATGTACCACTCTTGATTGCAGCAGTCTCACTGGCACAAAACAGGAGTGGCGTGGTTAAGAATCAGATCTTTAATGTCTATTGTAATGCTAAATACCATGGAAAAGTAGTAATCTATTTCAAATTCTCAGAACAGTAAAGCATATTTTTTTAAAATATTCACAATCCCATTTTTAGTTGCAAATTCTGATTTCAACTCTCTGTGCAAACCTACTAATTTCTCTGCACAAGTATGACTGTAGATATCCCAGGCACATATGAACGTGTGAGTACTTAGTTGCTGACTAGATGGGACACATGGCTCTGCACATAATATATTTCTTAATTCGGTAGCTAGACCAAAAAAATGCACCCTAATTTTAGGGTTTTGGCCAGAACAATCCCCTAGGACAAGCAACAGTTTTAGGCAGACACCTATAAAGATGCAGAGGAGAATTACAGCCACCTGGCGACAGATTGGCTGAAGGCAGTTGCCGCTACCACATGAGCAGGGACAAGGAGAGAATCCAGCTCCCCATTCACAAAATCAGCTTTTCCTGATGTCCCCTGCTGCATTTGCTGTGTCTTCCCTATTGCAGCCAGCAAGGTAGAGGCCTTGCTGCCAAGAATTTCTTCCATTTCTTCTCTAAAAGCCAGTCGTCCACCAGGGTTCCAGTTGGAAAAATACTGTTTAAGCATGTAATTAAAGATTCTGTCATAACGTGTATGCACGGGGGAGCTGAATTAAGTTGCATGGGCTGCTTTCCATAGGCCCTGAGAAAACTGTGATCCTAATGATTACAGTGGGTAAAGAGCTGATTTCAGCCTGGATCCTGCTGTTAGGTTAATTAGCCTTCCAACCAAGGTATTGAGAGGTTGCTTTAAAAAAAAAAAAAAAACAACAAAGAACATGGACATCTGTCTGCAGTGGGTACATTTATTTTTCACTTTTACGCAGACCTTCGCTCTTCTCTTTTTGGTCCTGTTTCTATAATAATGCTGGTATGGCATTTTCAGATTCATGTTCCTAATACCTGTTTAGTTTCCAGGTGCTAGGGAGATATAAAATCCTGTCTTGTTTTGTTTGACTGGTTTGTTTGGGTGGGGTTTTTTTTGTTTTGTTTTGTTTTTAGGTAGGGCTGGTACTAATTGGTTTCTAAGTTAAAGGAATAAAAGAAACTGTTAGCAAACCTGTTTTTGTGTTTTCTGTCTACATATTCCATTGAAAAGAGAAGGCAATTATTCCACAGAGTTGAAGGTTGGTTACACTGGGGTTTATTGAATGTTGATTGGCATCCTCACACATGATTCAAATACTGCTTTGTGTCATCTGTGTTACAGAGCCAAGGGATCACAAATGGGACTGGAGCACAACGATAGCAGCATATTTTTTTTGCTGCTTATTGGCAGAGTAAAACTGTGTGTTTATTCTCTTCTGGAAAAAAACCAATAGTTTTCAAAAGAAAACATTCTTCTTTTCTTCTCTTTACTCCCATTTTGCCTCTTCTTATAATACTGAAACTTAACTGTCTTTCTTTCAAGGAGGGTTTGGTTTTTTTTTTAATTTCATGGGGATTAAAATTTCATTAGCTAGTTTTGAATGTAAAATAGTTGTACATATCAAAACTATCAAAATGTTTATAAAATAACAGGAAAAAAGTTTGCCATTCCAAAAAATTATCACTCTTTCTCACAAATTAACCCATTCTTTTTTTTGCTTTATCTGAAACTTCATTTTTCATTCAATAAACTGGTATCTGAGAAAAAAAACCCATTCAATTCTAAAGCAGGGTCACTAAATAAAAGTCCCTGGTCTGAACCCCTCCTCTGGAGGGTATATGTATTTGGAGAGCCAGGTGAAACAGGGACCTCAAATGTCACTGGATTATTCCTTTCAGCCACAATCATCATATACATGCCAATAAGCTTATTTTTATTTCTTATATGAGAAACCATTCCAGCTGTAAAGCTCAGTAGTAATGCACTCTGACAACCTTCACTCAAAAGACTAAAGGATTGACACAGATAGAATTGCTAATGTTCAGTAGAGCTAACACTGAAGGATGAGTAAAATTTACTAAAATTACCATCACTGGGAAATAGAATCTTTTTTTTTTTCCCCAGAATATTTTCATGTAACATTTTCTGATATTTAATTAGCCGTGTTAATGATACCTAAATCCAGGGGTATTTCTTCCTCTGCCAGCTAATTATGGCACTCTTAATTTTTGCTTCTGAGAGTGACACGGCTCCTGCTCAGTGTGTGGGGTCTTTTTCGCTATGTCCTCTTCTTAGATTTGAAGCCTGTGAGGTTAAAGGAAGATTCTAATGACACCCTCCAGGTTTGCCTCCTTTGAAGGCTAGGACCAAGAGCTTTGATTTCAGGTCACTCTCTATGTGGCTGCCTTTAAAGTTCATCTGAATTAACATTCAGTGATATTTTTGGCAGCTTTGACTGCCAGGAAAAATCATTACAGTGGAATAATAATGCAAATAAACTTTGCATAGTCCCATTAAATCATTAAATGCCACATTGTTCTGTAATGGGAGTGACATTTCATTATTTCTAAAGCATCAAATGCATCTTTCTGTTCACTGCCAGTTTCATGGTATTAATACTGGTGACAGAATACAATAACACTGCAACAAGAAATGAAGGGGTCCTAGTGCTTATATGGTGCCTGCAGAAAGCTGAAATGATTGAAAAATACAGAGATAAAAGCATCATAAAAGAACTGTGCTGGGCTTTTTAGAGTGTGTTCGAACATTTGGTCCAGACAGTCAATGATATTCAATTTTTATTTTGTCTTCTTTCTGACAAAAGCAAAAGGAAAAAATTAGTCAGCTGTCATCCAGAGAACATCCTCCAACTTCTGGTTGTGTTTTTTTTGTTTTTTTTTCCTCCATATTTTTCTCCTCGTAACCTTTACAAAGGTTGAAGAAACTCTTTGTAATGGTACTGCACCATGCACTTGAGTATATAAGGCATAAAAACAAACCACACCAAAAAAAACCTATTTTGCTTTTAAACAGAGCTCTCTGAAGTCCAAAGACTTCTTCTGAGAAGGCAGCAAATTCTTAAGAGATATGAGCGCATTACTGTATTCTTTTAATGAACTGGTAAAATGTTTCTTTAAAAAAGAAAAAGAAAAAAAAAGAATCATCTAAAGTATGGCAAACAATTAAAAAAAGCAGCTCAGGAAAATCAGGGAGAAAATCTCACCATATATTAAAAAATGACATGTCCTAGGAGAGTAAGCAGAGAGAGCTTCAGAAATTATACCTACTCCTTCTCTGGCTGCTGTGGGAATGCTTGTTTGAAGGAGCATTCCTGTGTATGACCTTCAAGAACAGCCAGAGTTTAGATGGCTCTAACATTCATTCAATGGAATGAGACAGAATAAAGGAAAAAATACCCTAGGTTCATCAGGACATCTGCTACAGTGTAAGCACAGATGTGCGTGTCAGAAGGGGCCTTTCTGCTGGCAGTTCATAGGGCCGCTCAGGGATTTCACCTGGTATTTCCAGCTGTGGGGAAAAATATTCTCTACTCTACCAGTGAGCATGTCATTTCCCTTACAAAAGAAGCCCAGCCCCTGCCTAGGTGGGAAGGCAGTGAGTCGGGCAGCCAGTTCTCTGTTGAAGATCTCTTTTGAAAACCTCAGCCTGAAGGTCTCCAGGTAACCATTAGCAAATCACCTCCTTTGGCTGAGGCGCCTTGTCCCAGGCATTCAATGCCCTCACCTCTAGTGTGTCTTTTCCCGACTTCTATTTGTGTTTATCTTTCCAGTATTGGATCATGTCCCACACTATAGATTTCCTTGGGGTATGATAATTTTTTCCCTTTTTTTTAATTGCCAAGGCACAGCTTCACCACAGCTGCATGTCACAGCTCCCACAGCTTCTTGTTAGTACCCTTTAGTCCTACTGCCATATAGCCAGCTGACAGACCTATGTGCTCTGTCCACATTGCCGAAGAAGAAAAGGTGTGCTGTAAATTTATTGAGCTGGCTGCATGTTTTAAACTGTTTACGTACTTTTGAATGACAGCAAAAGGTAAACATCATTTATACATCTTGCAGTCAGAAAAGGGAAACCGTTCACCTGATAAACATCCAATATTCTAAGTGAAGCTACATAACCTGGAGAGTCACTGGAAAGGAGTGAGTCTGTAAGACTTTCAGAGACTTTCAGAGTCTGTAAGCTGCGGAGAAGATAATTTTCTGTTATTTTAGCTTATTCTTGCATTGAAGTTAGAAGATTGAAATCAAGAGCTCTGAGAAATTCTAGTATCCACCACAGGGAATTAAAATCCTTTTTTGGCAGAAAAGGACAAACAAAAGAAAAAATGCTGAGTGTTTTTAAGGTAAAAATTGACCTATCAAAGTTTGAGAACACCAGTCTTGTATTAGCCTGATAATAGCAGTCTCGCTGCTCACAGTAGTTGATGCAAATTAGAATGAAAATAAGTGTTTAAAGCAGTTTATGGTGGCCTGCAATCCACTGACATTTCGTGGACCTCTTATCAGCCATCAAAATTGCATAAGCTTTAATTTTACCATGACTTCTGAAGGTTTGAAAGAAAAAGTCAACAGCTGTCAATCCATTTGAGTTTGTGGGATGATGTTGAGTGGGATTTGGTAATAAGTCATGAGATACAGCTTTAAGCTACAGATCTGTGTTTCTGTGGTCACGTGACTTACATTTGTGCACTGAGACACAGACACACCTTCCCAAAAATCTTTGCTGACAGAAAAGCACAGAGACTTTAGTGAACCTTAGATTATTTGACTCTGGTCCTCAGCCTGCTTGGCCATTAGCCATTCTGCAACATTGCTTACCCTGTCTGGTAAATGAATGAGACGTTGCAAACATAGTCAGAAGTTACACATCTGTTCTCACAAGACCCTTTTTCAAAATAAAATAGATAAGGGTGTCAATAAAGAATAATAACTAAAGCATTTTTCCTCTTCAGATCTCACAGAGGTTTTAAAGCAAGCAAGTAAGCCCAGGTCTTCTGATCCCATTGATCTCTTGTGCTTCTTAGTGCGATTCCACACTCTGTGTCAAGGTACTTTCTCTTCTTATTCCTATCACGTCAATGTACTGAGTCATAAAGTTAATATAGCAACTGAACTGTTTCTAGTCAGCTATTAAGACCACTCAAACCAATATATTTTAGCCATCTGAAAAGAAGGCCTTCCTGAAGAATAATTCCTACTCATTTAAAGCTAGTTTTCTGTGAACATTAGAAGAAGATTGCTCCTGCCATGGTCCACAAAGTACCACACACTTTGGACTCAGAAGTGTACTTAGGTACTTCACACTTGTATTTTCATGGTTGCTGTGCTCCGATGACTCCTCCTCCACACTCCTTAATGTGAGACTACTAGTACAGTAGTGCAGTCACTGACAAGGAAACTTTCACAATCCTCCTTACTATAACAGAAATTAGCAGCGTATAGCTCTGCTTGTATGTTCCATTCAGGTGTCAGCCACAAACGGAGTCCTTAAATCCCACTGAATTTGTCTAATTCCCAAGGCTCGGTGATTTCAGTACATGGCGTGAGTGTGAAGTCAAACTTATACCTTATGTCTCTGGTAAACTGCTATGCTCTGAAATCAGGCAGAGGTTTTTCTCATAAATGGAATCAGTAACAGCCTGTGCTTGGTGCCGTAGAATTTCCAATGCAGCGTTGCAAAGAAACACGCATGGAAAATTACCTCAGAGATTAAAACTCAGCCAGTTGGAAGCCTTCAGGCCTGTAATATCATTCAAACTGACAGAATAAAAATGTTTGACCTGATCTGTCATATTACAGCACTCAGCATCTATTTATGACAGTCTGACTTCATCCCATCGGACAGCTTCTCGCGCTTGAAGAGCCATTAGGAAGTCCTGCATTGTCTTTATGGTGCTGGAAGAGTGGTTCTGAACCACAGCCACAGCTCTTCATCTGAGAGAAAATTTAAAAAAAAAAAGCAATGTGAACCAGGAACGTGGAAGAACCTCAAGTGCTTATGTTGTGTACGAAGCAAAAGCCTATTTTTAAGTGTAACTGAGACCCAAAGTCCAATTCCTATTGCCTTTCTTTAGAAAACGGAACTTGGGGTTTTCAGAATGCTGACTGTAGGGAAATTAAGTCCCAAATCCTGCTTTGTTGGGTCACCCAAACTGCCACTTGGAATAAATATCTAGAGTTGAGAAGCAATATTTACTTCCATCTGGACAATGGTCTGAGGGAACCTTATCTTTTCCAACTTCAGGTGATTACCTTGCCAAAAGGGTTCATTACACCCATGGGGCCCCAAGGACAGCAGTGTCAGTTTGGTCCAGCATGTCTTTCATGGAACAAATAATTTTGTAACTGCCTTGATCTTAGGAAATTACTGAACAAAACTCCCATTCCCCCCTGCTCCCTTGTTACCTGTCTCTTTTAATCAAAATGGATTTGTCAGCTCTGTTGTGCCTTAACACATGGAGAGCTGGACTATGGGCTTCATTAGTTTCAAAATGTGCAAGAATGCTGTATTAAGGTGTCCTCTCCCTAGGCTGCTGAGCCTTCTCAAACAGAGCTAAGGTTGAATAAGTTGAAGGAGAAATCCTCCTGCTACTCTAGATGGGCAGGAAAAACCGCTGCTTTCATGGTCTTTGGAAGCATAGCAAGATCTTTGGCACTTGTCACAATAACACAAATTGCACCAATATCAAAGTACACAACTAGTAATTAGTTCAGTATTTTAACAGTATTTGGTGATACATGTCTGACATATTGGGACCAGATATGTTTGTGTAAAAAAACACAACAAGGCACCTCCAATGGATGAGAAGCTTGGAAATGACCTGTCTGCAGGTCATTGATTCATTGCTAGTAGTTTGTACTAGTTGTCACCAAATTGGGTACCTGGATGTGGGGGCTATTCGGTAGCAGCTGTGAATGCGGTCTTTGCAGTCTCACCCTTCCTCACTCATAGGCAGAGGAGAGGTCTGCTCTGTCTCACAGTCTCTGGCTTTCATCTGGGAGATGTCTCAGCAGCCCAGTGACGTATAGAGCTGAGCTCAGGGGCCAGCTGTGGGTTTCATCTGATCACCACTATGTATAAAACTGAAGTATACACCTTTTAAGTGACTTTCTTTTTTTCTTTTTTTCAGATCTGACTCATTCGTGGGGAAAAAAAAAAGAAAAAAAGAAACACCCACCTATAAGCATCAGCTCCTCATCCAACAGGAGTTAGTTTGTGATTGACACTTTTCACTGTTGTCATGTTAGGACCAGAAATCATGGGCACAACAGCAGAGGATGTGGCCCACAGCTAAAATTGGAGTGAAAGACATCTTTTCTCTCAACTTTGAATTCTTTTAATAAACAAACCCTAAACATGAACCACCAAAAATAGTGTGCAACTGGAAGAATATCCACACTGTAGGAAGAAAAAATGAATTATCTCTTCAAAATTCTAATTCAGGCATAATCATGACAGCTGTTAAATTATCCATGAAAAACAGTAAAACAAGAAATCATTTCAATATGGTTCACAAATTGTAGTTCACATCCTTCTCAGTTTCCAAATAGTTAATTGGACTGTTCTTTTAGCTGAAATACAAAGGATAAATACAACCTCATTGTGAATCTATGCACCTGTGCTAATAAGGTGTTAGTCCTAATCTACAAGCGGTCGGTGGTGAACTGACACTCAGCACATTTGAAACTTTCCTCAGTTGAGAGCACTTGAGAACAATTGTTCAGTGTGAGCTCCCAGCAGATTAAATAATGCTCGTCTGTTTTTTTTTTCCAACCTAGGAAAGGAAAAAGAGAAAGAGAAAGAAGAAAAAAAAGAAAAAAAGAAAAAGAAAAAGAAAAAGAAAAAGAAAAAGAAAAAGAAAAAGAAAAAAAAAGAAAAAGAAAAAGAAAAAGAAAAAGGAAAAGGAAAAAGAAAACAACAAGAAAGAAAAAAGAAAAAAAGAAAAGGGAAAAGGAAAAGGAAAAGAAAACAACAAAAAAGAAAAAAGAAAAAAAGAAAAGGGAAAAGGAAAAGGAAAAGAGAAAATAAATGTGTTGCATAAACTATGCAGGTAAAAGGAAAGAGATAGCTAGCAGCCCCGGTTGGTTAATCTCATTGCTCCAAATCAGTCAGCAATACACTTACATGTGAGTTTTCAAAGCCTGCTTCTCATGAAAGGGATATTCTACTCTTCTTTCTACTTTTAATCCCAGAGGAAAGATCTGAATTATGCCCATTCAGTGAATTCAGGATATGATAAATAAATAGTTAGAAAGCTCTAGACATTTTATGCTGATCTTTCTCTTTCTAAGGATAAAGTAACCAGGTTTAAACGGTCTCTAGATATTAAATGAATGGGGAAGGTCAGTGTTTATACTAAGGAGAAGTGGACAGGCTAATTGACTACAGAGACTGAAACATGAAGCCTTTAAGAAATGGATTGCAGAAATCATATTCCTGACAATAGCTGCTTGGGGTTTTATACCTGCCAGACCAGCACATTTTCCCTTCTCCCTGGAGGAGATTTAAGCAGAAATGAATAGAGAATAAGTCTCTACCTAGCCATACAGAAGTAAGCCAGCACCAGAAACAAAGGTGAAAAGTAAGCCCACTTGGTTTCTTACTTGGTATTGCTAGGGCATACATCTGCCTTCTTCAGCACTTTCTACAGTCATCTCGCTCCTTCTCAAACACAAACATCTGCAAGTCATAATGTCTGGATACACGCTCAAATACATTTAAAAATCTGGAGGGGAGGAGGAAAACCGAGAAGAACTGATTGTAGAGTGCCATTAACTTGCTTCAATCAGCCATACAGTTTGGATGTTAGTCTTTTAGTTCCAACACAACACTATTTTAAAATTATCTTACTTTATTTCTTTAGTAAGAGTCATCACTTGTGGTACAATTGTATGGGTGCATTGCATTTTACAGCTTCCTAGAACACAGATCCCTACCCAGAGGACAGTACAGTACACTGGAATCCCTATAAATTCAACTGCACACAGAAGCAAAAAAATAGAGAGTACACATAGTCTCTGAGGAATGATTCACAGATAAGCTAAGCTAAAATGAGTGCTTAGGTAAAGAAGGGACATGAAGAGTGAAATTTAAGAGTAAATGAAGGCAGCAAAGAAGCGGGTGTAAAATTAAACTGAAGCAGATCTGTAGGTTACACTGTGGAATTTTGCTGAGCTTGGAAAGCAAGAATGGAGAGCTTAAATGTAATGCAGCAAGTCAGCAGACCCAATAAGGCACTTTAAAGCAGACTTTTTGCAATATAGAGAAAATTAATGATGTCCCTTCTGCCATGGACTTTGAAGACTGGACTTCTGCAAAAACCTTCCCATAGAGATGTTGTTCTGGTTAGTCCAAAATAGAAACAAACATGCAGGCAGTCTTATTGTCACTTCAGATTTTTTCAGGTCACCTGATTTTCTTTTTTTTTTTTTTTTAAATTACATTGTTTTTTAGCAAATAGTCTTGGTTTCACAATGTGGCATATCCAAACAAGATATTCACAGCTGTAGCTCCCAATGAAGTGGTCCATTGCATTTCACACTAGGCTTGAGCCAAAAGTAAAAATAGTGTGTGAAGCACCACGCCCATTCGTGTAATTGCACCACATTTGTTGAGAAAACTCCTGCCTTGTAAATCTGGTTGTGACTTGCAGTATGAGAGATTCAGATTCAAGTTCCATCTTTGCCTGACTTTCAGGATCTGAAACAAGAGTCTCTGCTTTACTGTTCAGGAATCCACTTTCTTCTGTGGTGTCACCAACAGAGAGTCTATCAAATATTTACAGTTCTAAACAAATTGAAGCAACTGCCAAGTGCTTTTCTTGCTAAAATACCCTTTATAATACATTATTGAAACATCTCTAAAAGCCAAGCACATAATTAAACCCTTTGCATTGGTACAGTATGTCTGTTCAGTCCCTCAATCTTCTTTTAAGATGTGATATACATCCTAGCAGCTACATGAAAGATTCAAAGGCTATGGTCCATTTACAGCACAGACTGCTTGTTATTTAATCTCCCATCACTAAGACAACTGTCCTCCTGGAAATAAGGAAAATATGTTATCATTAAATCACAGTTTTACAGGCATGTTGTTAAATAATTGAACAGCTCGGCTGTCACAAAGGAATCATAGAATCATAGAATCATTAAGGTTGGAAAAGACCTCTAAGATCATCAAGTCCGACCGTCAACCCAACACCACCATGCCCACTAAACCATGTCCCTAAGTGCCACATCTACACCTCTTTTAAATACTTCCAGGATTGGTGACTCAACCACTTCCCTGGGCAGCTTGTTCCAATGCTTGACCACTCTTTCAGTAAAGAAATTTTTCCTAATATCCAATCGAAACCTCCCTTGGCGCAACTTGAGGCCATTTCCTTTTGTCCTATTGCTAGTTACTTGAGAGAAGAGACCAACACCCACCTCGCTACAACCTGCTTCCAGTAATCGTGTATAGAGACGAAACTCATGTGTAACATTTTGTATCCAAATATTGAAGGAAGAAGTGAAAAGAAATAATTCTACTTGTTTTCATGATTAAAATTTCTGAGAGCCCATCATATGGTAGGACTGAAGAGCAGCAATTTACAACGCTTAAAATGACAACAGAAATTGTACTTAAAAACTCAAACAAATGCAACCATAAATCTGCAGTGCTGATAATCTACTTTTACATACACTTTACCCGCAGCCCATGAATGCCACATGATTTATAAAAGGCTGCCAATAATATAATATGATGTTCTCCTTGTTATTTTACTTTGCTTTCCTCCTCATCTTTGCCTGTCAGTTCACTTACCTCTATCTTATACAAACAAAATATATAGGTTTCAGTCTGGGAAAAAAGATTGCATGAATTGGATAGAATCTTAAGTTTAGCTGTCCTTTCATTTCTTCTTATTGTAAGTGTGATTCATCCACATGCAAAAGAGATGGAAAAACCCTAACTGCCATTCTCATCCTAGAAATAGGGCCCGACTGAGGTCAAATGAATTACACTAACGAAGAAAAGAAAGGTCAAGCATAAAGATGAGAGAATGGATTTCAAATAAATAAATTTCAAATAAATATGCCAGTTTTACACCATTTCTGTTCTGTAGACAAGATTTACTTGATCTTTAAATGAAACAATAAACATATATACACTAGAAATTAAACCCTTGGTTATACTCATAGGGTTTCATCAGGCTTTTTCTCATGAGACCATGGACTTTAGAGCTGATCTCTTTTCTGAAAATACTCTGGTCACTGCTGTTGAAGGAATGGTGTTTGAACAAGGAAAAGAATACTTGTCCTAAAATGTATAGCTCTAGATAGAACTGTTACCTGTAGCTTTAAGCCAGCAACGTAGAGTTCATCTGGGGAGAAAGCAAGCATCTTTTGCTGAGCAGCTGATGTAGACAGACTAATGCTACAAGTTTATTCAATGAGTAGCCTCCTACATAGAGAGACTATACTGAGCTGCCTAGAACAGGAAACTTGCTTTGTTAGATATTACTTATGCATTCTTGTGTTCTGAATAATAAAATGTCATCTAAGGCCAGGGCCTGAAATAAATTCAAAGAGGCATTGGTTCTTCTGTGGGCTAGTAATACAGTGCCCCAGTCTATAGTGTTAAAGCCAAAAATAAATTAAAAAAAATGTTGGAGAATCCTATAGTGGAGAATTGTTTTGTTTTATAAAATCTAAATATTTTAAAAGTGGAAATGATAACAGTGGAGAATCCAGAGAGGTTAAGATTAGAGACACTTTTAGGAAGATCTTGGAAGAGCAAGGGATTGAGTCTGACCTCTGGGAATAGCATGAGGGAAGGAATAGGCAGAAAATAACAGTTTGTTCTTCTCTGTGTCCTAAGAAGTCAAACAGCTCCCACCTCATTTGCGCACCAGTTGCATTATGACTTCCCCACAGTTTTTGACAGCTTTATAAGACATATACAGACTAGAAAGGTAATGTCACTGCTTCAGTAATTGTACAGCATATATATCCACTTCTGCAGGAGTTGCTCCTGCTAAGAGTCATATTTTCTCTTTTAAAATGGAGTTGAACCATTTTGAAGTCGAAGAAGGCATTGTCTGCTTTATTACAAGCGCTTTCTGTGTCATCCTGATTTATCTCATCTGCCACATGCAGCATTAATTTCAGCCCAAATTTTCTCAGTGTTTTAATTAATTTGATCATCTTTCATCTTAGCTATTTGTTTCAGGAGTTGGGGCATTGCCCACAATACTTTGAAGTGTCACTTCTGCTTATAAAAGAGTACATTTGATTCTTTTTTTGCCCAAGGCTCAAAATTTGGGGGGAAAGAGGTGTCTCCTTTCACGAATTTAGAAGTGCAATGTGTCAGTAGCTTAGGGGGTTCATTTGCCTTTGGGCACTCATTCTCGTCACCAGCTATAAAGGCATTGCTGCATTGCTCATAGGCTTGTTTATTTTTAGAAGAATATTGACAGCTTGAAAGCTCTTCAGGGGGAAATATATATCCAGGAAGCAGTGTTAAATATGACTGCATCCTTTCTCAAACTTCGCAAGTTTGCCTTGCTTTTGGCACCTACACAGTTTGCTCAGATATACAGACAGCTGTGGCTCTGCCAGTCCTCGGAAAAAGAGGTGGAAAATGAATTATTATTAATAATATGGATATCTTTAGTTTCTGTTGAAATTCCTCCCTACCTGTATGTGCACTATGAGTAATTTCACATTGGCCAGTGAATACCATTGCCAGACATCTGAGCTAGACTTTCTGGGTTATAACGCAACTTTAAAAAAAAAACACCACACACCAAAACTGGGGCTTGCAAAAAGAAGATACGCTTTTTTTGACCTGATGACATAGGACATGACTTTCACAAGCTTTCTCCTCCACCAGGATCTTTTGGTGTTTAAATTGCAAAGTTCTGTTTTAAAGAAAAATAAGTATATTGTGTTTAAGAAGAAAAACAATTAAAAATATTACATGATTTTTTACAACAGGGACAAGAAACAAGAGTTTTAAAAAGGGTTTCATTTCTGGTGTTCATTTTAACTTAGTCACAGAGTTGATCAAAAAGAAAACAACATCATTGACAAATATTTTCTGTAATTTCTTAACTTATTTTGAAGGGAAAAAAGAAGTTGCTGGTCTTTTCTTATACTGAATTTATGCGATGACATTTTTAAGAAAATATCAAAAATGTTTCTGTGATTTGGCTGAGTTCTAGTCACTCATATCTGTGTTAAATTACAGCAGCAGGATCACTGCCAAAAGTTTATCCTCCTCCTTACCGCAGTACTTCCTCAGTTCAGCCAGCCATTTTCAGCTGGCTGAATTAAAACCAAAATCACTGAAGTATTTCTGAAATCTCTGAAGAACATCAGGACTGTTCTCACTTCTATTTCGGATCAGATAATTTATGTCTGTTTAGGAGTCTGTAAGATAATGTGATAATGCTGACACTGGATGCGTCTGCCACCTCTACCTTCATAATCTTTGGCAATCAAGTAACTAAGGTGCCTACAAAACCAAATAAAAGGTAGCGATAGGGCTTCTCATGTATAAATCCACAAATAGGCAATAATAGCAAAAGGAAATTTCTTTATAAAGGTGGTAGTGGGGGGGGTTGTTCAATATTTGTAATCATATGGATGCAATACCAATGAGGTTCGGTATGAAGGAACACTCCATTCAGGCACTAGAGAAGTAGTCCTCTTAGGCACTGATTTGGTAACTAACACGGAAATTATATGCTTTCCTTCCATTAGACGTACTTTCAAGCACAGCATGACAAAATCACTGCCTGAAAGGTCCTTTTCTTTCCACTCTTTCAGCTCAGCTGAGTTCCTTTATTCACAAGCAGGACAAGTTGCTCAGGCAGCAACCGGAGCTGTAAGTACTGCAGACCTGGCTACGCACACTGCTCATTTCTGGGAACATTCCTTCTGCTGGCAGCAACACTTCTGTCTCTTATCCGAGACAGCAAGAAAAAAATGGCTTGCTTATACAGAAGCATAAATCAAGTCATACATCTATCTATTCCATTCAGTATTTGCTTGCTGCATCGTACATTCCAGTTTTATAGCAAGTGTGCTCCTATTAGAGGTTATTCAATGCTATGTATGTACTTTGAGAAATTAGAAGTGTGCTGGTTTTGGCTGAAGTAGAGTTAATTTTCTTCGTAGTAGCTAGTATGGGGCTATGTTTTGGATTTGTGCTGGAAACAGTGTTGATAACTCAGGGATGTTTTAGTTACTGCAGAGCAGGACTTACACAGAGTCAAGATCTTTTCTGCTCCTCACCCCACCCCACCAGCGAGTAGGCTGGGGGTGCACAAGAAGCTGGGAGGGGACACAGCTGGGACAGCTGACCCCAACTGACCAAAGGGATATTCCATACCATATGATGTCATGCTCAACATATAAAGCTGGGGGAAGAAGAAGGAAGGGGGGGACATTTGGAGTGATGGCGTTTTGTCTTCCCAAGTAACCGTTACACGTGATGGAGCCCTGCTGTCCTGGAGATGGCTGAACACCTGCCTGCCGATGGGAAGTAGTGAATGAATTCCTTGTTTTGCTTTGCTTGCATGCACAGCTTTTACTTTACCTATTAAACTGTCTTTATCTCAACCCATGAGTTTTCTCACTTTTACCCTTCTGATTCTCTCCCCCATCCCACCTGGCCGGGGGCGGAGTGAGCGAGCAGCTGTGTGGTGCTTAGTTGCTGGCTGGGGTTAAACCACGACAAGAAGAAAAAAATTAGAGGTCTGTAAAGAGGATTGAAGAGAGTTAAAAAAAAAGTTGAGTCTTTGACTGATATTTAAATATCAATTTTAAAAAAATCATGGGATTTGACTCATTAAACAAAAAAGCTACAGCCAAAGACATTACTCAGCCAAGAGGTCAGAAAGTAATATAGTCCATTTCATAAAACTTAGAATGCTCTATTGAAATATAAAGTTTTATAGGAAAGACCACGTGCTTGGATATTTTCTGTATTTTGCTACTACTCTTTGACATACCGAAGAGCTATGTGTTAAAAAAAGAAAAGTGTTTAATGAAAATTGTTTTTTTTTATAAAAGTGAGCGAAATTGAGATTTTCTCACAAAACATCTTGTCAAGTTTTAGACCAACTCTATATGCTGTTTTAAGTATCTGTTTCCCCAATGTGAATAACACTTGGACGATTTATGTCAGTTGAATATATGACCAGTGTTTTGTGATCTCGGCTGCACACCTGTGATTGGAAGGATCTTTTAAAAGACTTGGCGTTTTTGTTAGTGATTTTACATGAGCATTTTGTAACTATTCCTCATAATTGTAGGGGCAGGCAAGACCTTTACCTACCCTTTCTTATCCTATTTCCACTTACTTCTGCTCTTCTAAATGAAATTATTTATCTGGGAAATTAACTAATATGTCTCTTTATATTCAGAGTCTTCTATAATATGAGGTGGAAATCAGGTTCAGGAAAGCTAACTTCTAACTGAGACCTTTTTTGCTGTGGTATGTTCCCCTGTAGAGTAATGACTCTTTAGAAAAATGTTAGGCAAAGACAGCATACGTCACATCACTGGAATTACTGTGAATGAGAAGAAACAGACTGCTGTATTAACAATAGGCATCCACTTTTATACCATGATGATGTATAACCAGTTTGTCACTAATCTTATCATCTGATAAGCCAGTTTTTAGGAATCAGAGAGAGTATAAACTCCTTCATGCAGATCATATTCAAATAAATGTGTTGGACTTTAATATCCCTATTGCTTAATCTCCATGTCATTATACTGTTGACAGATAAGGCTTCGAGTGATCATATCGGCTGTAAACAGCAGAATTACAACAGATGACAACAGGGACTTTGATTTCTTTGGTGCTTTGAGACCTTCTTGCTCAAAGGCTGCATTATGGGGTTTTTTGTTATGCATCTCTTCTATTGTTTTTTGTTGGAAGAAAATTGAATTATTAACAGGATGAGAAAGGAAAGTCATTAGAGGACATGAAAATATTAAGGAACATATTTCTCCTAAGTGAGTTGTACTTTTACTTATAAAACAGCTAGTTCAAAAAGACCAGTGACGTCTCTCTTTCATTTAACTGTATTACAATATTTTTGTAGTCATAGGAATACAATGCTCTAGGATAATCTGTACAGGTAATTTAACTCCTTTGAACAGATAACAATAAAATTTATATATTCAATATGTACTTGAACAGTCTGTCCAGATTTTCTCTTCCTTCTCCTTTTCAGCCACATGCTAGTTTATTTTGGAGCACACAGATATGCTTGATTTACTTATTAAAAACATATGCCAGTTTTCAAAATATGCTTTAAACACCACATAATTTCATCTGCCTCATAATGTCAAGCAAAAAGATAGAAAGACTCCCTCCCAGACTCACTGGGCTTCAGGTAAGAGCCAGAGAATAGCAGACACATCAGCTAGGCATTTAAGACCAAATAGGTCTCTAATGCAAGGTGTTACCTTTATGTAATACTTAAACCCTGATTTTCAGAAGTCCTGGTCAGGCTGGGATACCAGAGAAGCCCCAGCAACTTTGGAAGTTCAGATCTCCCTCAGAAGCACAGGATCATTGGCTTAAATTGAGCCCCAACAGTGATGTCCCTCAAATCAGTGAACTCTTCAGAATGGCACTTTCTAAATTTGGATTATCAATTATGGATGATTAACATTGCAATTAAACAAGAAATTTTCTAGGCAACAAACAGAAGCCAGGGACATGATGGTGGTTAGCATAAATGATTGTAGATAACCATTCATGCAAATAGTATGTTTCTGGAAAGAACTTCAGTATACCATAGAATCCCTTCCTTTATCCTGAAAAAAAATCAGGTGTATCTGGGCCATGGCTGACAAATTTTTCTTAACCTGTTCTATAAACTCTAAAAGAGATTGAACAACATTTCCATGTCATCTCTTCCAGAGCTTCACTCTATTTGTTTTGAGTATTTTCCCAATACCTAGTCTGATTACTATTTGTTGCAAATTCAGCCCAACTTCTTCCAGTCCCATACCCAGCAAACAACTGATGTCTGTCCTCTTTCTAACAACCTCTTATATACTGGAAGACTACTAGAGAGTAAAATATTTGATGTATTAGAAGACGTATTTTGTCTAAACTTGCTGAAAATATCTCATAACCTTGCAGGAAAGAAAATAGATGTTACCATTACTTGACCATACAGTCCTGCTTTATAGCCAAATAGGTCACCACCATAGAAGAGAACAAATGCTTATAAGAATTGCTAGTACATTTATATGTGTGTGTGTATATATATATACACACATATATATAGTATACACACACACACACATTTTTTAACATGGAATTTGCAAAAACAGAGCAATGTAAAATATGCTCAATAGAACTCACACAATCTGTCAGATAAACTATCACCAGTGAATACTTTGTGAGATCTAAAAACTGAACACGCTGGGAAATTCAGACTTAATTCTGATTCTGTTAAAAACAAACAAACAAAAAACAGCTGGGAAAGCTCATATTCACATATGTTTTGAAGAAAAGTAGAGGTGCACAGCATAGTCGACAGCATCTCATTTGCTGTTTTACAATGAGTGCATTAAAAAAATCATGCTGTATGTATGCTACTGGGCCTGTTCTGGGAATATATTTTTAAGCTTCAGAAACTCACCACACAAAGATAATTTCCTCTTGTAGACAAATGATGAACTCTTCTGAATGGGTTCCCTGGCATCAAATTGCAGAGGGGGTGCAATTTAAAGCAAGACAATTTATTTGACTTAAATTGAATGCAAGTCTACCCCGGGCTTTCCATGCAATAGAAGAAAAACTTCAGAAATCTGCCAACCATCCAATCTAAGCATCTGTTTCCACCTCTTTCTTAGTAGGGGAGTTGTTTTAGGCCAATATTATTGGCTTATTATTATTGTATCAGCTGAAATGATGATTATAACAGAGGAAGTTGTTTGAAGAAACTGGCCATAAGCTAATGAATAATTAAGCTCCTAGCACATAATATTCCCCTGCTGATATTCAAAGAGGAAAATACTGATAAGAATAATGCAGTTTTATAGATCAGGAAGTAAGCTGATCACTCCCCAGAGAAGTAAATAGATGTAGAGAAAGGAAAAGAGCAGCTCTTATCTGAGAAGGGAGAGCAGCTGTAGTGAAAGACATGGGAGCTAATCCTCACGTATACAGCCGTCCTCTTAAGCAGCAAGCCTATCCATCAGAGGACTAGCCAGAAGTAAAAAGTTAGGTGATCTACCTTTGGTATTTGAGATGAAGGGAAGAGAGAATAGGGCATGTTCTGGGGTATCTAAATAGGAAGTAGACGGACCAGATATATTTACTTTTCCTTTGTTGCACACAATTTCCTCAACTGGCACTGACTGAAGAAAAATCACTGGTGATAATCTTCTGCAAGTACAGCAAGGACAACCCCCTCCAGTGCTGCTCGTTGAGGACAGAGCCCTAGTCACTAAACTGCTTTTGAAAAGAGAGCTAGGGAGGTCCTTTTCAACTTTGAGAAAAGTAAATTTGCTAACCAAAACTGCTTCACAGAGAATAACATTATTCATATATCTAGCAGCAAAATAAATCTTTCTTCCAGACAACTTTTGGGTTTTTTTAAGTAAAGAAACAAAATATTTTAAGGCTATTTTTCTTCCTAAGAAGCATTTTCATTGTGAAACCATCATAATTTTTAAATAGATAAAAAGGTTGTATTCTCTCCAAAGGAAAGGAGATTTTTAATTTTAGTTTAAATACAAGACTTTTTTTTTTTTCATTAAAAAAGGAAGCAGAGTATTTTCCTTTTGGCTTGACTTCAGCTGTTTTTATAGATGTTCAGTTTTTTGTTTTGCCAGTGAACTGAAAATTCTGTTATTTTATTCCCATATAAGATTGAGTCAACAAGTTGAAAGTATTTTTTTCAAGGTTACAGAATAGAAGTCCTTTCCTCTACACCACTGATAATCTGAAAATATGAGAAAGTTCTCTTGTAGTCCTGTTGGGAGCAATGGCTAAGGAAAGATTGAAAAGTCAAAAATATAAAGAATGAAACTGGACTCATTCTATCCTGCTTCACTTCAGTAGAAGGAAAAAAAGAAGTGAAAAACCCTGGAAAAAGCAGAAATACAGTGATAACTGTAAAAGAGGAAGTTTCCCGCACTTTTTTCTCAAGGTGCAGACTGAATTGCATCTGACCATCTATGTGGGTTGACTGACAGTTTCAAGGATGATGAAGCCTGAAGGAATCAGGGAATTCAAAACAAGATTGTTTCTAGCCACATCATTTCACCACATCCCAATCAAATAGTACCAACAATCAGTTATATTTGAATTTATTTAGATATTAGCTGTCCAATAAATGATCAGTAGGTTACATCACCTGCAATACTGTATATATTCTGAGCATTTCATTTAGAATATATTTGAAAAGACTGACCACTCTTGCAATACTAGATAATATTGTTTCACCTCAAAATCATTGATAAATCTACTTGTTCTTTGATTTTGATAGTAAAGGTATGGCTCCAAATGTTATTGTAACTAACAAGTTAACTATAGGATTTTGCCACAGATTCAATTTCATGTTCTTCACACATATCTGGCGACCCCATTGCCTGCCCTGAGATCACAGGCTGTAGCTGTCTGAGAACTTGGCCTACGAGGTATAAACATGAACTGAACAGGAATCAGTTTGGGAGGTTCTTTTTATTTCTTTTTACAAAACATATGGTTGTCACCTACAGGCCAAAATCACCTAATTTTATTAAACAGACATTAAACAGCTACTCTTTTGTCCTGTATAGCTACTTACACCAGGACTAAACAAACCTGAAGTGGGGGTAAACTACTAGTTTTCAGATCCATTCGTTTTTATGCCTACTTTACACTCACTTTGTGTATTCCAGTGACTGTGTGCAAATCAGCAATGAAACAGGACTTGCCTGATTATGTCCCAGCCCTGCAAACTCACAGGCTTTTCTGTGACTTCAACAGACTGTAATGTGGTTATCTAAAGTCAACTATATGTGTCACTGACTGCCAGCTTGGTGCCTTAGATAGCTAAGAGTAATTGAAATTGTCTAACACCTATGATTTTCACCAATGGTAAATGTCCTCATGATTAGGTGAGCACTCTACTATAAACAGGCTTATTTCAAATACCTTTCAGAAATTTATTTGGTCATCTTTTTTTCCATTGCTTTCACACTTTCATTGCAAGCATTACCTTTGAGTCTGGATAAAAAAATAATTAGAAGGTGTTTATTCAAAAATATCGGTAAATAGACTTAGGGATGGTACTAAAAAGAAACAAAACCATTCTTTTTCAGAAGATCTGATATTTATAAAGCTGCTACTTTTCAGTTTTGCAAAGTTTTTAAAGAGTACTTTAACTCGGTTAACAGCCTGGCCAACAGCAATCTTTATAGAATACTAATTTGTTTTGCTTAAATGGTTTATAAACACCTGATTCCAGCTTAAGAAGCTAGTTAGTGAGTTGGAGATTTTACATGAAATGGGCAATTTTTTGATATCCAAAACTGTACTGAATCTAAATGCCAACATTTTTTCTAATTATGAAAAACACAAAGGGATGTCATAGTGTTAGAAAGCATATTGTGTCTTAAACGGAGATAAAATGACAGGCAGTGTATCATTCAGCCACATATTTGCTTATTGAATAACACCAGAAAAACTCATGTTTAGTTCTATTTTGTGGAACTGAAGAGTTTAGGGATTAAGAAGGAAAAAAGTTCTCACTTGGTTTTAATGGAAATGGTCTTGTAAAGATAATCCTGGACCAATGCCAGTGCTCTCTCTTGAGTTTGGTCTGAGGGAGGGTAATTTAAGTCAGGAGCCTTCTTTTCACTGGACTGCTGGTATCCTACAGGCCAGGATTTGACCCTGGGGGTCCACCAGGGCACTGGTCCAAACCCAGGCCTGAAGGCTCATGTAAACCAATAACGTCATAACTTCAGCCAGTCTCCCGCGGCCACCCTGCAAACATGCTGCTCCTCCTCCAACTGGCTGGCAAGGGCCAGCAAAACCCTCCACTAGAGTCACTGCTCCTGCTCCTGCTATGCAGTGCTTGGACCTGCTCCACCTTCATTTGGTTGCAAGCTCTTACCTATGTGGGGCTTTCCCTTCTCATGGAACACTTTTCAGTTTGTCCTTCAGACTTTCTTTGACACATCAGTGTCACCCATGCTTACATTTTTGTCATCTAATTGAGTGGTTGGTTCAGAACGACTTTCCTCCATCTCAGAGAGTTAAATTGTTTCATGATCTTCTGACAGAATGACTTATGACCAATATTTGTTAAAAAAAGAAATGTGCAGGAAGGAGTCTTGAATATATATTTTTTTTTTCTGTTAGGCCTGGCTAAAACAGCTACAGAAAATAGGGAGAAAAAAAAAAAAGAAAAAAAAAGAAACCAAGAAAACATCCAGAAGACAAACTGGGATGGTCTTTTATGATCCACAGCTTTTGCCCCTTACCGCTTCAGATTTTCTGTGCTGAACAAATTCTGATATAGAATCTATACTGATTCACTAAAGTCTGAATTTCTACTCATCAATGGTTTCACAGAAATACAGTTTCATTGATGTTAGATCATCTGATGTTAGTGATTCTTTTTGTGGTGTAATTGAAATACAGGAGAGAAGTAATTTTTATATAGCACTTCAGCCCTGTTCTATTGAGGACTTGTTTCAGAGCCCATTAGCGCCTATGGAAGCTTTTTCATTGATTTTGAAAACTAAGATGACTCAAGGATGTTAACTCCAACTTCGACAGCTTTTAAGGTTTCAGGAAAAATAGTTTCTTGATGAGGCAAACCCAAAGTTCTCAGGCAAAATGAAACTACATCAAAAAGCCTCTTTTCACATTTGAAAGGTTATCTTTAAGCTTTCCTGTTCTTTCTTTCTCTCAACAGAAATGACCAGAGATCCCAGAGCCTCAGTCACTGCCCTTCTGAAACTTCATCAGAACTGATGAATCTCTACAAGTTCCTTCGACTTTGGCAAACAACATAATACCATGCAATTATTAAAATATTCTGACTAGCTCAGCTTGATACTTTCTGCAGTGCGGCACTTCAGAGTACGTATCATTCTCATGGGATTATCGTTAGCTCAATGCCCCTATCAGTCTCCCTAGGTGGGAGACGTTATAAAACTATGAATAAGGAAGCAGAAAAACATACGGAGAAGTGAAATGAAAGTCTCTCCCCTTGTAAAGGCTCTCACATTATCAAAATGCAACTTTAAGAAAGAGAGGAAAACTTTGTGTCCCTTCCATCAGTTCTTATTTAATATAAAAAAATATGAATAAAGCAAACATTCTCAGGAATTTTTAGCCCATGGCTTCCAGAAGCTGTCTGACCCACCTCCTCTCCCGTGACTTAGAAAGGACTTTTTTTTCAGTTGGGATCAAAACAACCAGATGCCCTGGAAAGTTATTTTTTCGTCTTCATGATAGTCTAGTTAGACCAAAAACCGGAAGAATTAGAGATGCCAATACTCAGCAGCTGAAAGGCAGGTTTTGTTTATCACAGCTCATGGCCATTGTTCAGTGAGGATTAAAAAGCTTAAGAATCAGCTTTCAGAAACAAGAGAGACGTGAGGTTTTCCTGGTGATTCTTGTGCCTTTGAGAGAAAGAGAGGCTTAACGATTTTGTAAAATTCATTTCTATCATGGGGCAAATGAGAAAAAAGATTGCAAAGACTTTGCAGACTCCAGTGGGTAGACTAGGGAGAATCTATCCTGAGTTATGATTTATACTGTAGGAGTCCTGTAAGCCTGACACTATGTCCTGGTTTCGGCTGGGATAGGGTTAAATTTCTTCCTAGTGCTGTGTTTTGGATTTAGTATGAGAAGAATGTTGATAACACACTGATGTTTTCAGTTGTTGCTAAGTGCCCTCCTAGTCCAAGGACAGCTCCCATGCCTACTGACTGAGCTAGGTACACGAGGTGGGAGGGAACATAATAAGGACAGCCAGTCCAGCTGGCTAATGGGGTATTCCATACCATGTGACGTCATGCTCAGTATATGAAGGGTAGGCGTGATCCAGGAAGTACCGATCGCTACTTGGTTATCGGTCAGCGCGGGTGGTGAGCAATTGCATTGTGCATCGCTCATTTTGTATATTTTATCATTATTTATTATCATTATTCTCCCTTTTCTGTTCTATTAAACTGTCTTTATCTCAACCCACGAGTTTCTCTCACTCTTACCCTTCCGATTCTCCCCCTGTCCCACTGGGGGGCGGGGGGAGTGAGTGAGCGGCTGCGTGGTATTTGGCTGCCTGCTAGGTTAAACCACGACAGTCCTTTTTGGCACCCAATGTGGGGCTCAAAGGGTTGAGATAACGATAGATCTGACCAAAGTGTGTTAAGGAAAAATTGTTATAAGCATTTGTTATATTGATTGGTCACAATGTTGATGTATTGGCTGTCAAAGTTGTGGGGTTGGCTCTCAATGTTGGGTCATGTAATACCTTGCTTGCAGTATGTGTTCCCTTTTGTGCTGTTTATCATCAGTCGGAACTAGGCCAAGATTATAATTTTGCTGCTGTTTTATGAGGTGATAAAATCATTGGTCATAAGTTTAATCTGGTATCTGTACTCGGTACTGCCGTCATTTCTGTACATCGGGAACCACTTCTTAGAAATTATTAGTAATTGCACTTTTTTCTCCTCGGAGAATGAATTTAAGGGGGAGACAGGATGGGACACTTTCTCCCACTTGTTCATCTTCCCTTCCATATCGTCAGAAACTCCTTTTTCTTCTATCCTCTTCACGAAGATGTCCACAATATTCCCTGAGAATTTTGAATATCCTTGGGATGTTCAAACAAGCATGTTCATATTGCTATGTCTCCTGAATGTGGTTCAGGCCTTGTTTAGGGTTAAACAACTATTCAGGAATACTGTCCAGAGATCAACCCTCAGGAACAAGAAAAGAGGGAGGGCAAATGGCGCTGCCTCGTCGGGGCGGGCGGAGCGGCAAGTCTCAGAGGCGGTGGGCAGTGGGAGATCAACCCCAGCAACAGACACGGTAGCTACTCAAAACCCCCCGACAGGTACTGCGGCTACTTCAACCCCCACGACAACCCCTGTGGCTACTCAAACCCCGGCAACAGTCACCGTAGCTTCTCCAACCCCTGCGACAGGCACTGCAGCCACTCAAACTCCGGCAACAGTCACTACAGTTATTCCAACCCCCATGACAAGCACTGCAGCTACCCAAACCCCAGCAACAGGCACTACAGCTGAACCAGAGGACCAACTCTTGCTGGTATCCGTTGCCCCTGTACAGAAGAGGAAATCTTGGAAGCGGAGATCAGGTCATTTAGAAAGGGATGATGAAAGAGCAGGGCCATCATGAGGAGAGGAGGAGGAAGAGGAAGAACTCATAAACGAGACGGAAACCACCCGATCCCTATCCCTGAGTGAGCTGCGAGATATGCAGAAAGATTTCAGCCATCGTCCAGGCGAGCATATTGTTACCTGGCTGCTCCGATGCTGCGATAATGGGGCCAGTAGCCTGGAATTAGAGGGGAAGGAAGCCAAACAGCCAGGGGAGAGCGCGAACGCAGTCCCCCACTACCACAAATTAATAAAAATAACAACACCCACCTCAGCACCAGGCAGCACTTGTCTCTAAGATAGACATACCAATAGGAGGAGGAGATGGCATTGGAGAATTGCCAGGAACACAGTGATCTATATATATGTAGAGGGGAATAAAGCCAATTTGTTTTCTTTCCTGTCAGTTTTATAGATGTGTGTCTCAAAAAAGAGCATTGTATGATAGAAAGTTTTGCAAGGAATTGACAAAGGAGTGCTCTAGAAACCCTTTCAGTGTTTTGATAAGGGCATTGCTGTGAAGCGTTCCTTCATGCTACAGAAATGTTCATTGCAACAGTTGGCACAATATTCCCAAGTTAATATTGAGCAGTTTGAACACTAGCAGCAAGTAAGCATCTTCTCTATTTACATTCACCTATCATTCCACAAGGATCACACACTTGCTTCTGGGCTATATATATGCTTAATTCACTACTACTTGTTTCAGGATGGGATAAGTGGCTGTTAGGCACAAAACACAAGTGTAGCTTATAAGAAATGAAATGAAGAAGAATTATATAATCAGCTGAAATTTCACTTCTGTTTCAGACCTTATTCTGCTTCTAGACAGGGTATGAAAGAAAGTGCCAGTCACTCTATGTAGGAATTTTAGATATGAAAGTGCTATTTCAAGTTTTATTTTGCAGCTTTAACTCTGTTTTAGCTCTCTTAGAGACAAATTCCCATCAGGTACATGAGCTCATAAATCCTCTGATGGTGAAGCAAATCTGAATACAGGTTTATCTGTTTGTTTTTCTTTATATAATCCTCCACAAATCATACTTTAAAATTAAACTACACATCTTACTGCAATCAGTTCAAATAAACATGATCACATTATTCCATTGTTCATACACAGCAATCCACTTCATGCAACCTCGAGGACATGCCATGCTATGGGGCAAAATGTAACTGTGCCTCAGTGTGTAAACAATATGTGAGAACCTGTTTGTTGGTGAAATTATGTTATTATTGTTATAACAACACTGACATAACAGTAATATGAAACAAAAAAGCCAAAACATCTATTTATCGTCTTATGTACTTAGTCATATATGGAGAAAATGAAATTAGGCTTACAAGCAGCACATTTCTTGTTCCTCTTTGTACTGGCAGTGACTGCACCTTTACAAGGTTCTTCCTTAAGACTGGAGCAAACAAGGACATACAATTTCTTCATTACCTTCTCAGTGGTACTTAACATCTAATTTTGACCTGAGAGCCACCACCGAGTGCTCAACATTGCTCCATGCCCAGTTTTGTCTTTGCTTTCTAAGGGAGGTCTGCAGTCATAATGAACGTGTTCTGCCCATGGACCAAGGGTGTCTGTGTTCAGCATAACTCCCGTCTCTGCTGTCCCCGACAAATACATACCAAAGGAATGAATCCAAGGAAGCATGTGTACCCTGTCAGTGGTATCTCTCTTCAGCACAAAATTGAGGTGTTCATTTCCAAATGATCCTAAGATTATACTTTTGGGAAAACCAGCTGCTGAGGATCAGTGCAGAATGACATGTCTGCAAGTCTGATCTTGGCTTTGTTTTATTAATCCCCTTATATCTCTATGATATTTAAATAAACAATTTTCTATATACCTTATACGAAAAAGGCCTTGTATTCCCCAGAGCTCTGCTCATCCCCCACAAATTGTACTCAACCCTGACAAAGTTCACTCACGGTAGAAGACTCCATCCTGCTCCACTATGAGACAGTTTTGTATTGACAATATTACAGGTCCTGGCTGGAAAGAGCAGATCCTTCTATAGGAACACACAAATTCATTTTCAGTTTGCTGCAGATTAGTGAATAGCTGAACTACTGCTATTTTCTGCTGAACTACCAAAATTTATTACAAGGCATGTAAAGCTGAGCTGATCTATTACAGCTGGCTTGAACTGGGTGAACTTCAAATTTACTGCTAAATTAACATCGATGCATTTGAAAATCTAAATCTCCATACCCAAACATCCATTTTTAAATGTCTGCAGTTTTCTTCATATGTTGTATATTGCCTGTCTTAGTTTCGACCCTTATTTTTGTGGCCTATTTGAATACATACCAACTTCAACTTGTGAGCTTTTTTAACTTTGGTCCTGCCTAAATTGTTTTTTTCTCTCTGTTTGACAACATATATCATAGGTATTTCCTCAACAGTCACAATGGGCACAATAGTCTGTGTGACTTCATAATGATATGATTATCAGTAAGAAAAATCAGTCGGTCAGGGGTTTAGACAAACTTTTTACATGAGTGATATGGCTTTCTCACACTGATCATTTAAAGTTGGCTCTGTAGTGATCACAGTAGCAAGTACAAGAGAAGCAAAACAGAGCCAAACACATATTTGCTCTTTAGGCTTTAATATCATCCTAGCTGTTGTGTGATCTTTATTCTATCCAGGGATATAAAGTGCAGCTTGTATACAAAAAGCTGCCACCAGCGCCTGAGATGTATGAGCTTTGCAATGACACTCAGTGAGCAGTTCTACTTTTGTACTCAAGTGTTTGGTCTATGTATGAGCTATTAGATAATGTATGTTACTCACTGTTTCACAGCTTGTATCACAAGGATATAACAGATTCTGCACTGTATCCAGCCAGCACTGCATCATTCCTGGGACAGGTTCCGTTGGCTTTTCTGGACAGTAGCACTAAACATACCTCAACAACCTTGTCTGCAGTCAGGATTTTTCCCTAATGGCAAACAGCAACAACTAGCTTGCAACTTCAACAGTTGATCTGTTAGCCCATCACGTTTTGAAATTTCCAAATGTCCCTTTTCTAGCACCTGCCTCAATTCTGCACACAAGGGCTCTTCAACTGTACATTGGAAGGAATCAGCTTGGATACAAATTAGGAGAAGGAAGGCTTCTGACTGGCTTGATCAGGCCATAGAGATGCTTCCCAAAGCCCCATGTCCATTCCAGCAACCTCCCTCTGCTCTACCTGACTGAAGATGACAGCTTCCCAAAGACTAGATTTCATCAGTGTCCCTCCAAACTCTGGTCATAGCTCTGGTTTCTTCTTTTTATCCTCTCAGTGTCCCCTGAGCTGGGTCCCCTTCTGCAGCCCTGAAGACAGGAAGTCACCTGGCACTCCCAGCCCAAATACCATGATCTTAGAGGGAAGACAGACTACACAGTCCATTTACAAAATCTTCTCTCGGAGTATCATTTCTGCAATGCAGTCTGTCATCTTGATGAAATGCAGAGGATCAGGAAGAAGGATTAAATATGTTTAAGATGCCCTCTGATTATGCTGACAGATTCTCAATGACATCTCAAAAGTTGGATGAGCCCTTCATCCTACCAGATTAGGAACTACTGCTGTAAGACATGAGGGTTTTACCGGTCTCAAGTTGTAGTCTATGCAACAGAAAATTGCTCGAAAATTACAAAATCTATTAAATGGTGTTACTCACTAAATATATTTCACTCAGGGTTACAGCTGAAGTGAATCAACCAGATTCACAATGATGAATCATAACGTTTATTGCAGGCTATTGTCACAGAAATCCAGATCCTACTCAACTGCAAGCTAAAAAAAGCACATCCATACGAGGACTTGTGATAAAGAGCACTAGCTAGTCACTGCTAGCAAAATTTGTAAATTAAAGACACTGATATATCTAAGTTCAAGGTACAAACTATTTATTAGAAAGCAGCAGTATTTGCTTTTCCCTGTAAGTAACCTAAAATTATGCCACAAGAACTTCCCCTTGTTTTCAGATTAGCCTAAATACTAGGGATAAGCAGTGGTGTCAACAAGTGTTTATGGTGTTCTTTAACATTTTCATATGAAGTTGTCGTGGTTTAACCCCAGCCAGCAACTAAGCACCACACAGCTGCTCACTCACTCCCCCCCGGTGGGATGGGAAGGAAGAGAATTGGAAGGGTAAAAGTGAGAAAACTCATGGGTTTGGATAAAGACAGTTTAACAGGTAAAGTAAAAGCCACGTATGCAAGCAAAGCAAAACAAGGAATTCATTCACTACTTCCCATTGGCAGGCAGGTGTTCAGCCATCTCCAGGACAGCAGGGCTCCATCATGCATAATGGTTACTTGGGAAGAAAAACACCATCACTCTGAACATCCGCCCCTTCTTCCCCCAGCTTTATATGTTGAGCATGACATCATATGGTGTGGAATATGCCTGTGGTCAGCTGGGGTCAGCTGTCCCAGCTGTGTCCCCTCCCAACTTCTTGTGCACCCCCAGCCCACTTGCTGGTGGGGTGGGGTGGGAAGCAGGAAAGACCTTGACTCTGTGTAAGTCCTGCTCAGCAGTAACTAAAACATCTCTGAGTTATCAACACTGTTTCCAGCACATACAAGCTACTATGGAAAAAATTAACTCTATACCAGTCAAAACCACCACAGAAGTCCACATCTGATATTTAAATAACCTATTCCCATTCACAAGCAGCATCTGTTTAACCTCATGAAGTCAGCCAGCAGTCCCTTTTAATATCACAGTACTTCATTTATGTAAATTAGATACATTAGGGGAAGCTCGGGAAGGCTGCATTATTCACATGTACTGAAGTGTTATGTCTGAGCATTGAGAATGTTTTACTTCATCAAGATTATAGTCTATGAAAAAAACAATGATCCTTCTTAATGCTTAGAAGACCCTAGGCACAAAGGGAAAGGTTGGCTGGCAAGAGCGTCGAACTGCTTAGGATTATCCCCAGTTAAATCCTAAGCAGTTCTGGGCCTCCCACTTTCTTCCTGCGCTTTCTCTTAATAGCCGCAGGCCTGACTTTAAAGTTTTTCAAATTTCCACGACCATTTTTTGTCCAAAAAGAATTTGGCAGTCCAGCCATAAATCCTCTCATTCACCTGTTGTGTGACTTTGCTATCCCCAAAACCAAAAAGTGAGTTTTAAGCAATAATCATCCACTCCCTATTCTGGCCTTGCATCCAGAGCCACACCTGCTAATAATTCTTGCACAGCCATAGCAATAGCTCTGAGTTTCTCAGCAGGTGCAATAACACAGGGCCTCACACTTTGTCTCTCAGTGTGTAATCAGAATTGTATACAGACTACAGTAACTACAATTCCAGTCCAGCATTTGATATGATGTATCTGCTTTGATGTGTTGATTTTTTTTCTTTATATGTGGTGGATCATTGCAATCATAAACATTTGAACGACCTTTTCACCACACACTCTACGGTTCCTCTTTGAAGAATAAATTCTAATGGTGTTCTTTTAAGAGGAGTCACCCAAGTGATATTAAACCTTTGAAGAAGCCTTCCCCACTTTCAAAGCACTGACTGATAACATCCCAATGTGACCTTTTTGCCTTCCTTTGAGATGCCAGAGGTACCTGAAAAGGCGGTTGGGAAAGTGCATATGCAGAACGGGGAGGAAAAAAAAGAGAAAAAGTAGGATTCCATCTCTTACTAGCCCATGTAGATACATTTTAGGCACTAAAGTGAAGACGTTTTCTGGAACAGCTGCAACACATTCCCTCGAGCAGGAAATCTACTGTCATTAGAATTAATCTCATAATGTATGATATCAGGAATAATGTAAGACAGTGAGCTGAATAAGTACCATACAGCAATATTGGGAGCCTTATATGCAATCTTGCTGATGAGATACATATCCTGTAAATAATGTATTGATTTTCCTTAATAGAAGGCCACTGGAAAAAATCAAGCAGGAAAGCAACAGCTGGATCTGGATAAATTGCTTCGAAATGAACGCAGTGGGAAGGGGAAGGAGGAGGGGGGAGCCATGGCAACAGCTTCTTTCTGTGCTGCATCTCCCAAAATTAGAAAACCATTTTGCCAGTGCTTGGAACAGGTGAATCAAAAGCTATGAAAAAAAATATTTATAAGCATTTTCATCTCTGGAAAAGAGGATGATGTAAAAGTCTGTTTTTCTGTAAAAAATACTTGTCTCCATCCCCAAGGTGAGGCAGTTGATCCTTGAGCTAAAGGAACACATGACTGTGCCCAGATCTTAGAGAGGGTCTCTTGGAAACTTACACCTATCAAGATCACAATGTGTAGACAACCACTGAGCTAAACATGTGAATAGACAGCTTATTGCATAAAGATTGATTTTCTCTGAAAAGCCTTGGTTCTAAATAAATAATACTTGGCTTTAAGAAGGCTGTCTGGTCAGTTTATTAACAACATGTTACTGTTTCTGGAAAGAACAGAAGGGCAAAATAGCACTTAGACCTGGTGAGACAATCTCAGTTAGTGTTGGGCCATTGCAGCCCAGGGCTGTGTATCAAAAGTGGGAAAAACACAGTGTTCCCCTCTGAGGAAAAACAACAGACCATGCACCAAGACCTCAGAAAGGAGATCAACAAGTACGAGAGGTGCAGTTAGGTTATTAATAATAATAGCAATTGCTTGCATCCCGATGTTTTGCTTAAAAAGAAGATAGTAGCTTTTGTGTATTGTGATAGTAGTCTCTTAATAGGTACCAAACGAGCTAATATTAACAAACGAAATACTGGGTAACAATAAATTGTTTAGAAGGACTAATAAGAGCAAAATCAAGGAACGGCTTGCTCTATTATTCAGCCAGATAGAGAAACATAGTTGATGATGCTGGGAAAGTTGAAGCATTTAGTGGAGTCTTCACTCAAAGGGTTAGTGGTCTAACGTCAGCAAGAAATGTACAAAAGTTTTTGGTGGAAGAGGAAAAGATCAGGATATGAAATATTAAGAGAAATCAGATGTTCATACATAAGTAAACCTGATAAAGTTCACCTTAGAGTACATAGGGAGCTAGTTGAAGCAGCTGCCTCTAAGAACCTGAAGAAATGGTGAATTTCCAGAAAACTAGGACAGATGTACTGGTCTTCAAAAGTGGAAGAAAAATGACACTGGAACTTTCAGGTACCTCCCTACCCAGGAAAACATGGGTACAAATAACCCAGGTATATAATTTTAGGCAGCTAGGAGATAAACAGCAGCCAACAGGCAGATGTCAACGGCAAATCCTCTCTACTTTTAGTTTTGTACGTAGGAGGAAAGGCTGTAAATGATGGGTAACTTCACTTTAGTCTTTTGATGCTGTTTCACACAACATTATTTACAAGCACATTAGAGAAACATGGTCTCAGTGAAATTGTTAACAAATGGTGCTCAGCTGGTCTGCAACCTGAGGGACAAGACACCAGTGGTTGGCAGACTGATGAATATATCAAACAACATTGTCGCGAATGAGGCCGCTTAAAGAATTACCGTCAAAGGTATTAGCAAAAAGTGATTTTAATAGAGATTTATAAAAGCACAACTTAACAGAGTTCGATGGCAAGGTTCACTCTATCACTTACTACACGGATGAACTATACAAAGGAAAATCGTGTTATAATTGGGCTGGAATTATTTGTACAGACACCAAGGATTAAAAGGGTAAGGGAGACCCTCCCGTTGAGTCACGAGGTTCAGAGAAGACCCGGCTGGATCCAATCTTAGTCTCAGACTTGGACAATGGTTTATGTCTATGTTGTGGTTTAACCCGGCAGACAGCTAAACACCACACAGCTGCTTGCTCACTCCCCCCCCCGCCCCCCCTGCAGTGGGATGGGGGGAAGAATTGGGAGGGAAAAAAAAGTAAAATTCGTGGATTGAGATAAAGACAGTTTAATAGAATAGAAAAAGAAATAACAATAACAATAACAATAACAATAACAATAACAATAATAATAATAATAATAAATAAATAAAATAGAATATACAAAGTGAGTGATGCACAATGCAATTGCTCACCACCTGCTGACCGATAACCAGGTAGCGATCACTACTTCCTGGCACACGCCAATCATTCATATACTGAGCATGACGTCACATGGTATGGAATACCTCGTTGGCCAGCTGGGCTAGCTGTCCTGGCTGTGCTCCCTCCCAACGCTTGGGGTTTTTTTAAGCTGAATGTCCTTGACTAGCAGTATACTTAGCAACAACTGAAAACATCAGTGTGTTATCAACATTCTTCTCATACTAAATCCAAAGCACAGCACTAGGAAGAAATTTAACTCTATCCCAGCCGAACCCAGGACAGTCTAAGGGTAAGAAGACCCTCCTGTTGAGTCACGAGGTTCAGAGTAGACCCCCTTGCTTTCCAAACTCCTTCTCAGAGGGGAGTCTAGGTGCAGCTGGACCTATCCCTAGTCTCAGACTTGGACAACGGTTTATGTCTAGTACTATACATCATTAGCAGCAGCCTAAGGTTCATTCACAGTTTTAAGATGGATCACAATGTCTTAGCAGCACTTAATCATTGACTAATTTAACATTTACAAAGTAAGTTAGTAGAGTCTACTACAATCATGACTTAATTACAAATTATGCTTACTATTAGTTCACACACACACAGACAGAAATATATATATAAATTTACAAAAGGTACCTGTTAAAAATTCCCCTCTGGAATTTCTTCCCCTCAGGGAAGAAATATTCACGTCAAATGTGTAGGCATTTTTTTCTCAATGGGCGAAGGGTTGAGCCTTGAGGAGTGAAGGATTTCAACCCAGGTCCTATCGTCAGCTTTCAGTGATGGTCCTCCGAATATCACAGACCCGAGAGGCCACGAGCTCTGAGAGACGTCCCATTCAGAGGGAGATGCTGGGCGCAGCCTGCTGCGGTCCAAGAGAGCTCAAAGGGTCTCACTTAGGACCACCATTTATAGGTTCGCAAGATGATTGACTTTAGTCATCTGTAAATTTCCTGGCCACAGTCTGAGGTGGTAGTTACTAAAATTCTCAAGGTTTCAGTGTTGTTACACTTGAGCTGCAACCCAGATAAGGGTATCAGGGGATGACACCTGGGCCAGGCAGTAGGAGTACGTTCCCAGCCTCAGCTATGCAGAGTTTCTGATACAGTCAAGGAGCGCTCAACCGCCAGACTCAATACACCAAGGCCAGGGTTCCACGGGAATTTCTGAGATCAACAAGCAGCCCAAGAGAAGAGGGGCGGGGAATGCACCACCACAAACATTCACTTGTGTTTTCTCCTGGGTTAGGTAATGAAGAGGAAATGTCCCTGTTAAAATGTGGAAGCAGGACAAAGTGGAGAGAGGAAGTCAATATCCACTTTCAGAAGACACAATTAAAATGAAAATTTATCTCCTGACAACTAGAAGAAACAAACAGGATGCTTTTCAATGGGGACAAGGGCAAAGACCTTCAGTTTGGTGGGAATAATCAGCCACCTCAGCTGAGGACTGGAAATCACTGGCTGATAGAAGAAGGTAGCTTATTGTCTCTAGTAGATCACAAGTTGAGCGTGACTTACTCAAGCTGCTGAGAAACAATGGAACTCTGTATGGAGAAGTGGAAACATGAATGTAGACAAGCAGCAATCACACTGTTCTTTCTACTCATGCTCAGCTAGAGAAATACGCCCGGTCTGGGGCACTGCACATCTGGAGAGACGTTGATTGAGCTGAGCAGGAAAAGGCCAGAGAAGAGCAAAGAGGAGAATCGAGAACCACTTGAAGACATCTGAAAGAAGGGTGATTCTTTATTTTAAACACGGGATAGTTCTGTGGCAATATGCTTAGGGATGCCAGGTTGATGAAGGTACTGAATGTCGACTAAGTACAGGACAAGTAGGGAAAAGTCGGGAAGATTAGGTTACATTTTAAGGAACACTTTCTAATGATGAAGCACTAAGCTGTCTCAGGCAGCGATGGAGTCCACAGCAGTGAAGATTTTTAAGGATATGTCAGGGGAAAAAAAAGTGTGTTGAGAGTAGGCTATTTAATCCTGCCCTGGAAAAAGGGGAACTAACCCAAATGTAAACTCCAGTTCTATCTTCTGTGAGCCCATGATTTGAAAGCCATAGCAGTTTTGTCCTCACAAAGCCACCACTTTCTTCCCAAGCCAGAGGCAAGTGAATGATGGGATCTGCTTAGGCATTTCCTGCACACAGAAATGTTGTCAGAGGAATCATTGAGAAACTGCAGACTACAGCAGGGAGCTCATCAAACTAGAAATGGGCTTTTGGAGAAACACAAATAAAACAAGGAGAAAGGATTCAAGGCCAGCGTTGCACAAACCCATAAGACTTAGAGTTTAGCCCCCAAATGTTCTGCAGGGACACACTGATCATGCATCCATCTGTATCTTTGCTTTTCTCTCTAACTCAAGAGGAGCACAAGAGAAATACATCATGCTGTGCCAAACATCTCCTGGTATGGGCACATTGAAGATACTGTGACAATAAGCAAGTCAGCCTGGCCAGGCAACAGCTGCTGTTGGGACCAAGGGCAGCTCTCAAGGAAAGGGAGCTGAAGGCAAGATGCATCCTACAGCGAGCAGAGTCCTGGCACCACGGAGAAACAGGCTAATAGCCTGGCGGGGCTGAGAGCTGGAAAGGTGTGACATAGTCTCATGTGTCTGAAAGTGACATGTTTTGAATCTGGACCTTTTTCAAAGGTAACATGAACAGTGATTCTCGTTCCTCTCTGATTAGCAAAAAAAAAATTACAGGCTTTGACTTCTTGTTTTAAATAAGCAATAGAGGTATAAGGAAGTGGTTGATGTTGCTGCTGTGAGAAAACCTAACCAACAACTGGATGACATCTGGTTCTGAAAAAAAAGAGAATGGACAAAAATTTCAAAAACATTCAAAAAGTGAATTTTAACTTATATCTAGAATGCATATATTCTGGAGCATTTCTTATTTTTCTAAAGTGTAATGACTGCACATCTGAGTTAAACAGAAAAGAAACGGTTTTGGTTTATTTTGTTTTGTTTTGTTTCCATTTTGGAGTGGGCTTTGGTTTTTTCTTCCTGGAAATTTTTGGGATAGATGATGTAGATCTTACTTCAGCATCTTATTACTCCATTAACTAGCTAGACGAGGAATGCAGTGATGAATCAGGTTCAGCGTGTAGCAATTTTCTCTTCAAGTACTTTATGAATAGTAGCTAGTTGGTTTCTTGGAAGTCATAAAAGGTTTGAAGGGCATGTAGTTATCCTCCTCACTGAAAGATGAGTTCTAGAGCAGGGCGATAACATATGATACCCCCATTCTTAGGAAGTCATGGGAAACAGGATAAGAACAAAAACCTCAATGTCACAGTCCTGTACTCGGATGACTAGATCATATGTTTGCACTGAGTCATAAAAGATAGCAGGAAGGAAGTAAATACTCAAGATCAGCACTTCATGCAGATAAGCACAGATCTTCCTCTAGTGGTTCAAAGGATAAGACTTGGATCAGTTTTCAAAAAAGTGCTCTCTCGTCAGAACAGCTGGTCAGAACATGAGATTTGGAGGCTTCTTTTGTAGGAGGCTGATGGCCCACCTGCTGGTGTGCATAGTCCTCAGCTGAGTCACATAACCATATAAAACAGTAAACTAGTAGCTCCAGGGCAGTCTGTGAGAATTGTTTTGGATTAATTTGTCAACTGCATGTACAAAATTTGTCTCTGGCAGAATAGGGGGATGCTGTTTTTTCCACAAAGATAGAGATACTTTGCAAAAGTAATTTGCTAAGTTGAAAAATGGAAATTTTCATGCAGGGAAGAAAAGTTAGCTAACTTTTAAATCCACCCTGTTCTGCAGCTTTTACTCAGGCAGTTATGGCCACCTTTTTGAAATATCTCAAGACCTGACATGCTGAGCTTTTGAGAAGTTGGCCTCTGATTCTGGCACCCAAAAAGACATGTCAGTACTTCTGGTGGTGAGTCTGAATGCTGAAATGTTAGTATTAGAGCTCTTGGAGATGATGCCAAATAAGAGTGTGATTGATTGCTGATACTTTTTACTCTGCAAAAAGCAGAAATCTTGAGGTCTGGTAATTGTAACTTTACTGTAGATTTGGTTGCATGTTGGTTTATATTCTTCTATAGCTCCTCGCAACCAACTATAACATTTGCACACAAATCTTCCCTGCACAGAATAAATCCAGAAGGAAATCCAGAATAAATAGAGGTGCAGAGATTGTGCAGTTCCAGTACTCCACCCAGCTCCTGCAGCCCCTCTCACACACACTACTTCCCATCTTGCCTTCTGTGTAAACATGTCTTGTTACTATGGCAACATCTACATCAAGTTTTCCTTTCATTAAATGGTATTTTTCAGCTATGGAACACATTCTGAGCTGGGAACAAACAAAAATGCATTAGGCGCATTCTTTATAATTTGAGAAAGGGTTGTTCTTAAGAAAAATAAAATCATGAGGGCTTGGAGGCTGGATTTTTATTTTAAATCTCTTAGCATTAAAGCTGTCCATAAAATTTCTACTGAAAGAGTTTCTCAGGGAAATGTCAAATCATTGATCCCAAGATATCTTCATTCAAGAGAACCTTTGCTATACATGAGGCAGGCTTCAAGAGATCATATGTGAGTTGCTCATTGGATGTTATACACCTTGTAGAGGCAGCATCCTGAAAGTTTTGGGAGTCCAGGGAGCTTTAAGAAGCTTGGTTGGAGCCACTGTTCTCGGTATTCCCAGTCCCTCTTTCTGCAGAACTGGGACTCCAGGCCTGTGCATGTGTTCTCAGGGCCTTGACTTTCAGATGGTATGAGTCAGGTCTTGCATGGGAAATGCTAATTCAAGGGGAAACTGAAAATGACACTCTTCACTGAACAGGGCTTGTTTTGATTTTGTTTCTAGTTCACAATTCATGGTTCATTTGGAGTGAGTTTTGGGGGGTGTTTTCTTTTGGTTTGCTTTTTTGGGTCAAATTTAAAAGCAAATTTCAAAAATAAACAAAAATAATTGTTTATTAATGTAAAATACAGTTTTCAACATATCATTTATTGTGTAGCTATCCTGCTGTTGTATATACTACAGTAGTAACTTGGGTGCTGATTCTCAGACTCATAAATGTCATAAGGAACAATCAGAAAAAACGCACTTTCATCTTCAGCATATTTTAGGCCATTAAACTTAACTGCCAATTCCTATGCTGAGATTGTGTCAAATGAAATTATGTCTTCCACAAAGACATCATATCTTGGCCTCCAGAAGTGTAAAAATGAATCATCTATCATTTTTCTGGATAGTCTATTTCATCAATTAGTCACTTTTTTGGGTTAAAGATATTTAGTTTATAACTTGAACTTGTCTGACTTCAGGTTCTAGCAACTTGTCCTGACTGTGCTTTTCTACATAAAGCCCTTTAACTCCCAATGTTTTTTTCCTGGCATGAAGGTACATATACACTATCAGCAAGTAACCTTGCAGTATTTATTTAATAAACTTAATAGATTGAGTTGTTTTTCATCTCCATTGCAATTTTCTAGGTAAAGTATCACTTTTATGGTTCATTTCTCTACTCTGCAATATTAAAACTATGGACAAGGGAACTGAGATGTTGTGGGAAGCTGCTGGAGGATTGTTTTGTGCAAGAGTAGATGGGGAAAAGAGAAAGTAAAGACTGCTTCTGTATCCATCCTACCTAACAAGAGTTACATGGAATGATCTGCTTTCACAGCTATGCTACTTCTTCTGTCTGAATGGGGGCTATGCCTCTGCTTAGCGACACAGAGTGTGTATGACTCAAGGTACAAGGGGAAATGGGGAGCACTGCAAAGAAGATTTCAGTACAGATTTGTCTTATTTGTGCTCAAAGTCTGATTTAATCACTGTTTTGGCCCTACCCACTGCATCTGCCCACCGAGGATTTTTATGAGCAAGAGTGTAGTGTGCAACTGCCTGCTCCCCCTTGGCGCTCACTCCTCCAAGGGATTCTTTGTGTCATCCACACACTGAGGCAGCTTTGATGTCATATTTATTTCCTAGTCTTCAATGTAAACCACACTAGGTCTAATGCAGCATAATGTTGACTGGTATTAATCGCATTGCTATGATTTCATTTCTTAAAAATTCAACCTTATACCACTTTAGTCCTGATTTAACCTGTGACAGATGTCAAGATTACAGCTTATTTATCAAATAAGGTTAAAAAAAATGCCATTTTTAGCCAGTGCCATGATGTTCTTCCAGTCCTCCGAAGTGTATCTCTGGTTCCAAGATTTTTTAGATGAAATGGAACAAATCAGAGATCTCCCAGACAATTCTTATGGAATGCCATATGTTTTTTTTTTTTCCTAGTTGATAGTATACATCTAAGTTACTAAAGAGTGATAAAACGTTTCCTCTTGTTTACATGCTAAAAGTAGTGCTGGACAGAAATTTGTAGCTAAGAAATTGTTACCTTGGACATGCTAATTTGTTGAAACATAAATGATGCTATGTTGAGAATATTTACTTGAAATATCAGACACCTTAGTTGAGCTTTTTATTTCCCCTAATTTCCTCCTTATCCGTTTCGCTCCTTACTTTCCATGGCTCTGGAAAATCAGTTAATTTGAAGGAAGTGTATTCTGGAGGGGAGCGTCTTCTGCTTTTCTCTTCTGAAATTGATCAAGTAAGAGTCTCCCTCAGCCTACCCACTCCAACTACTGTGTCCTGTACCCTTTCCTTCCATTTTGCCTTCATCTTTCTTGGGGAAAATGAGGGAATGGTTACCATGTGCCATGGTAACACACTGTTCACCCTGATTGTCTGTTGGATTCTTGCATGTACCTGCTGTCTCTATCTCTTTCAGATGTAAGATCTTAGGGGAAGGAAATAATTACCATTTCATTTTGCCAAAATGCCTAGCACAGTGATAGATTGCAACTTGTCTGAGATACATCCTATTCCTTTTCGTTTGCTCAGAATATGAAAATATACAGAAATTTGTGTGCTTTGGTAGGTTTTTAAGAAACAAGCATAACGGTGACAAACATAATGGTGATGATGTTGACAACAATAATAATAACTACAACAATATCAGACTTTAAATGGAGATTTTTCACATCCAATTCAAATGAATCTTCCTGTTAAATTTTAGTAATGCCAATTTTACGGCATCCCAAAGAGAATTTATAATCCTCTAAACATTTCTTGGACTCCTCTCATTGATTTTTCATTTTTTTCATTCATTGTTTCATCACTCCAGTTCTGAGTTCAGTGCCTCCTTATCCATATAATGACACTCCTCTGCTCCAGCTAGTTTTCAGCTTCCACCTGACAAAGTTATTTTGCTTTCCCTACTTTCTTCCACATCCTCTCCCTTCTTTTCCTTAAAACTAGTATCTGCAACTTCACATACCTTCTGTGGGTTCTCTCCTCTGTTTTCTGCCTCTTTTTTTTTCATTTTAGACTCACCTTTCCCTCAGCTCCTTTACAAAATCCTTGCAGTTGCGACTATGCATGTTGCTCTATATGCTGCCATAGGTCCCAATGTGTGTCAACACGTATGGAAGGTTTTCAAATAGCTTCACATTTCTGCCAAGTCTTCCATTTTGTCTAACATGCATTTTCAGGCCAGGGAAACAAAATACCTCTTTTACAGTTTTCTTCTGATTGCCATCGCATGTTCCCCAATAGCATTTTGCTCTGGTCCTAAGAGAAAGATTTGTCTGCGGTTGATTTACTAAGCCTTTTTTGATATTTTGATACTTAAACTAAAGCAGAATATATCTTGGGTGTCTTTTTCCATTGAGTGGCAGTTCACACAATACACTCTTTCACAGCTTTATTGCCTGTTCTTTACCTTTCAGTTTCTGCAGCTTTTACTTCAAAATGAGGTGTTCTTTCATTTTCCCAGGTACTACAGGACACATACATTTACAAAGCTAAAACACATATCTTCTGCAGTAGTGTCAGCAAAGTTAAGTCTTCAAATGCCAGACATCTCTCCTACTGTCTGGAAGAAGAACATTTCATACCCACCATCGATCACAGCAGTAGTGTTCTCTTTTTCTATATTTATTATTTATGTTCTTGGCTGAGGATTCATGACAGCTGACTTCTCTATCAACTGCAAGACACACAAACACTTTGATGTTGTGACACCTAGCACCATCCTGTCTTACAGCTAGGTAACTAGATAACAGAGCAGGATCTATGAAGGTCTGGAGAGGTTTTACACATGCACAAGAGAAGCACGTTTCCACAAAATGAATCTTTTAGATGGAAACTGATAGAATAGCACCTTTGGGATTAGGCCTCTCTAGGTTACCTGTGAACACTAAGGTACCAGAGGGACACCACTGTATCTTTCTGAATCTCACCCGCATTGCAGTTCATTATCTCTGTGCACAACTGTGCTCAGGAAATGGGCATTAAGGACTTCAGTTGAAGAGTCTGTTGACTCAACTGGGAATGAATCAGGGCCTGATTTACCTATTTGTGAAAACACAACCCTAATCATTCATTATTTTCACCATTATTTTATGATTAATAAGCCTGAAATATACTTATTGTGGAGAGCTTTGAATAAATGTCCTCAGATAACTGATCAGAAAAAAAACCCTGATGCCTTATCATCAAGCTTTTAAAATCTATTGCTTGAATAGATTAAGCATTAAAGCATGAGGAAAAATATCTTTTTATTTGCTTTGAAAATGGATTAATGAAAGGAATATTTTTGTTTAGGACTGGTACAGTTTGTTTTGCCATTAATCACTTTAATGTCCTAGAACATTCTGAACACATGCTCTGATGTCTCTAATTGGCAGTGAGGCAACCTAATTAGAGGAAGATACACCCAAAGCTATGGCATTTAAGGTGAACGTATCATGAGGTAATTTTAGAGGCACTTGAATGAAACGGGCTAAAGATGCAGGCCCACAGACTGACCAGATTGCCAGGAGGAATACGTAGCATTTGGAAGACATTTTTACAGAGAATAGGGACAGGAGAAACCACTTCAGTGCGAAAGGTATGCAGAACTGAAAAGATACCATTTTAGCCAGAATAGGCAAGGAATCCACTGATCCAAACACAAACAAATCAAGCTTAAAATTTTTAGGTACATAAATTGTTTATCACAATTTGACAGAACCTAGGAACAGAGAGGTTAAAATCAAAAGACTAACTTAGGAGGCATTTGTTCTTAGAGACCCAAACTATGCTCTGTCTCAGAGTTCCTCAACTAACTCTATATCTATGGACACTTTTGCCTCCTAGCAGACTCACCTCCTTATAGTTTAAGGAGTTCTCACGTATGACAAGCATTTGCTTCCTTACTGCTACAGCACTTTGACAATATTGCATCCAGCCTTCAGTGCTGTTCACTGTCAGTGTTGATTGGTGAGTGGATTAACTGCAAGGTATATTGGATAGTTTGAGTTGAAAATAATTTTTTGAGACCACAAATATATAATATAATGTCTTATTCATTCAGTTTGATGACGACACACATGATGTTGATACTGGATGGTACATCTACTCTAGAAAGAAGCATCGGGTTAGAAAGCCAACTGTATCCTGGGCTGCATAAAAAGAGGCATGGTCACCAGGTCAAGGGCGGTGATTCTGCCCCTCTACTCTGCTCTGGTGAGACCCCACATGGAGTACTGTATCCAGCTCTGGAGTCCTCAGTACAGGAAAGACACGGACCCGTTGGAGCGGGTCCAGAGGAGGGCCATGAAAATGATCAGAGGGGTGGAACACCTCTCCTATGAGGAAAGGCTGAGGGAGTTGGGGTTGTTCAGCCTGGAGAAGAGAAGGCTTCGGGGAGACCTTATTGCAGCCTTTCAGTACTTAAAGGGGGCTTATAAGAAAGATGGCAGCAAACTTTTTAGCAGGGCCTGTTGCGACAGGACAAGGGAGAATGGTTTTAAACTACAAGGGGGTAGATTTAGGCTAGATATAAGGAAGACATTTTTTACGATGAGAGTGGTGAAACATTGGCACAGGTTGCCCAGAGAGGTGGTAGACGCCCTATCCCTGGAAACATACAAGTCAAGTTGGACGAGGCTCTGAGCAACTTGATCTAGTTAAAGATGTCCCTGCCCATGGCAGGGGAGTTGGACAAGATGACCTTTAAAGGTCCCTTCCAATCCAAACTATTCTATGATTCTATGATTCTATTAACTGGCAAAAATATGAGATCAGACATGTATTTATAGCCAAATAAGCAACCACTTCCAACAGCAGTAGGTGGGTCACCATTCCCATATGGCTTCTTTTTTTAATAAAAGAAAATATTGGTAGGCTGGAATATTAATAACTTATGAAGCACAATTAATAAGAAATGCCATTGCACAGGTGGTATTCATGAGGGCAGTAAATGCTTTGATGGTAAATTACCCTGTGATAAACACAAACTTGAGCTTCCAGTCAGATCACACTAATGGTCAGAGGTTGATTCATGTGTCATCAGTCAGCAAAAAGGTTGAAACTTGCTTTGATAATAATGATGCTGGAAATGGTTAGGTTTTAACCCCTTATATGTCATATTTCCACAGCTTCTTGTATATGTACCTTGCAAAAATGTCTTACTGCAAGGTCTGCAGCAGAAGAACCTCACAGTTACTTTAACTGAATGGCTTAACCTAATGCTTTGCTTAATGCATTGACATGAAATAAGCTGACTTTAGTAACCAAAAGCAGAAGTGCCCTTCAAATGTAACACTTTATAATGACTTCTATTAAAACAGCGGAACTGGCACCTGGCTGAAGTTCAATAGTTCCTCTGAATGCCCTGACTGACACGTTAAACACGGGCCTATTGTGTGTTTTGCTGCAGTGTTAAGGGAGGCACAGCCCAGCAAAGAGGAGCAGTACCCAGGGAGCAGGGGAAGAATGTGGCTGGAGATTTTGTAGGTAAAACTAAATGTAGCTTTGCCATCTGTTCCAGTGTGTAAACAGATTAGGGGTGTCATGCTTTTTATCTGGATCAGCTCATTTCTCTCCCATTAAGTCACTGATATGCTATGTAAATCCAGCTTTGCTTTGACTAATTTGAATTTAGAACAATATCTTATCTCACTGGGCCACCCAGGCAAAAGCGATAACATAAAAGAGAGCGTTTTTCCTGTTCCGTAATTAACATTTCATAGCCTCTATCTGCAACAAATTATCAGTTCAGAGTCTCTTCTGTTCCTGTAGTCCAGCCTTCTCAGGCAATTGGTGTACTAGCAGGCATTAATGCGAACACAGACTGTTTGAGACACTGTGCCATCGTATCTGGGCTTTATGAATAGATCTGTAGAAGTCATCATCCAAAAACAGAGAGATGGAATCTTTCCTCAGTTTTAAATATTCACAGAATTCATCCAATTTTAATATTGTGACTGTAATAAGCAAATAATAGTGTTTTTTCTTGGTGTTTAGAGAAAGCCAAGTCTGTCCTGATTAGTGGTGGGATTTACTTTATTAACCCCTAGAAATAACGGGTTATTTGTCTTGCTCACTGTGACAATTTGACATTGCACATATGAAGACCTATTTTAAGCAGCCTCCAGTGGCTTTCTTCCAAAGGAAGATCCTCCCCTTTTCTGTGACTGACTAGCACAGCAACAGGAGAAATGTCCCAAGTAGAGAAAACACCATCTGATTTGCTAGGCAATAAATCACATCCTTCCCTAAGGCTTACATTGCATTTCTAAGGTGTTTAAAAATTAATCAGCAACCACTAAACAGGGCTAGCAATTCTGTGATGTAGTCATGGGAAACTTAAGAATACTCAATTCCCTCTAAGTGGCTTGATGTGCCAGCATACTGAAGACATACCACAAGGAGGTATTAACAATGTGGGAAGTTCCTACAATCACCTTTCCCAACTGGTCCTAGTGAGCTAACTGAGATCAGCTGGGTTGTCTTTCCCCACATGCTATGCCTTGAGCACTGCCGTCACAATCCACAGAAGCAGATTTCCCTTGTGAAAATCCCTTCCTGAGGGTGAATTAATAGGTTACTTTGCCTTTCATTATGGAAGTCGCATCAAAATATTCCTTTCCAAATCAGCACAGTCACAACTAGCAAATCTCCAAATTTCTTCTTTGCCTTGTACAATGGAGCGATGTCTTTTCAATGTTCAGCCTGAAAGCAATAGAAGGGGATATTGTATATTGCTTTGAGATTTTTTACTAATCCAGGCCGAATAATACATCCTTCTCTCAGGAATGTGCTTTGTAGCTCTTCAACCACAATCAAACTTCTCTTTGCTGAGGTTTTGGGGGATTTTCTTTATTCTATCTTTTCTTTATTCTTCATCTTATGATGATAGCCAATGAGCCCAAATATAATTAGATTAATAATAATGCTCTTTTTATCTGTTAACATAAAATCCAGCATTTTTTGATGATAAGTGAGCCTAAGGAGGAGATGTGATTTCCCATTGAAACAAGGGACGATTTTAGTTCTGATTTCTATGGAGGGATTATTTTGCTTCTACAAATGGCAGCAGGTAAAATTTCTTTCCAAGAAATGCTGGTATCTATTCACTTTCCTGAATGCAATCCAAACCTTTTACAGAATGAAACTGTCAACTTTGCCCATCAGTTGCAACGTATTAAAGACAGTTGACCTTTGATAACTGTGAACACTCAATGGGATGATGCCATTTTGCAGCAATCATCTTGATGATGTACTGGAGGACTTAGACACGTATATGCACATATAGAGGAGAGGAGAGTCTTTTTTCTAGATATTATTCTGTATTGTATAAACACCACAAGATATGCAGCATAGCTATGTCTCTCATAGGAGTGCTCTCAGAGGGTCAGATTTTCATTTTCTCTAAGGCACTATGAAGGAACTGTATTGTAAATAGGAATTCAGACCCTGTCTTACTAGAGATTTGTGGTGTATAAGAATGAAACAAACGAAAGAGAAAAACAGAGAAAGGTAGAGAAAGCTACGCATGCAGCTTTTTGTAGAAATGGGCAGAGTTTCTGGTAGCTGTAGCTGAGGGATAAAGGAGTGCACACAGGTTGAAGCCTGATTAACAGAAGGGTGTGATATAAAAAAGTTATATCAGACATATAGATGGCAAAAGATCTTTGACAATAATGCACTTAGCCATAAGAAGTGGTAAAGAATCTCTTATCACCAGAGTCAGGATGAGGAAAACCATAAAGGATTGATTAACTGGAAATAGTAAAAGTCAGAGTTTGGGTGTTTGTGTACACGTCACTCTGGTTTTCAGACATGTATTTGCATTGTTCTGAGGTGATAGACAATAAGATCATCAGGAAATTATTAATTCTGAAAATAAGGATGGCTTTTTGTATGTCTCATCAATGAGTTTTATCCAAAGTAATTAGATATACTGAGGGTAGGAAGGCTCTACAGTGGGACCTGGACAGGCTGGATCGATGGGCCGAGGCCAATTGTATGAGGTTCAACAAGGCCAAGTGCCGGGTCCTGCATTTGGGTTGCAACAACCCCATGCAATGCTAAAGGCTTGGGGAAGAGTGGCTGGAAAGCTGCCCAGAGGAAAAGGACCTGGGGGTGTTGGTAGAGAGCTGGCTGAATATGAGCCGGCAGTGTGCCCAAGTGGCCAAGAAGGCCAGTCCTGGCTTGTATCAGAAATAGTGTGGCCAGCAGGAGCAGGGAGGTGATCGTCCCCCTGTACTTGCCACTGGTGAGACCGCACCTTAAATACGGTGTTCAGTTTTGGGCCCCTCACTACAAGAAGGACATGGAGGTGCTGGAGTGTGTCCAGAGAAGGGCAACGAAGCTGGTGAAGGGCGTGGAGCACAAGTCTTATGAGGAGCAGCTGAGGGAACTGGGACTGTTTAGTCTGGAGAAGAGGAGGCTGAGGGGAGACCTCATCGCGCTCTACAACTACCTGAAAGGAGGTTGTAGCGAGGTGGGTGTTGGTCTCTTCTCCCAAGTAACAAGTGATAGAACGAGAGGAAATGGCCTCAAGTTGCGCCACGTGAGGTTTAGATTGGATATTAGGAAATATTTCTTCACCGAAAGGGTTGTCAAGCACTGGAACAGGCTGCCCAGGGAAGTGGTTGAGTCACCATCCCCGGTCTTTTCCAACCTAAATGATTCCATGATTTTATGATTAATAATGGCAAATAATTCATCCCAAGGGAATTCTAGTTTTTTAGCTATCGAACCAAAATTTAGAAGATATTTCAGTCTCAGTAATTTTTGTTTTGTATTTATTTTAGTCAGATGTTTTCCTTTCATTCAGATGTTTTCCTTTCACTATATCTATACCTTCTGCTTATAACTTCAATTTTGAAGGACTTTTCTTTTTTCTTTCCCCTTTTTATACAATGAAGAATCATGTCTTAAGATCAGATGCATAAATGCTACATAAAAAGACTGTGGCAAGTGAAGTTCAAATAAGAGTTTCTTATAAGTGTTCTTGCCTATCAATTTACCATTATACTTTTATTTTATGATGCTAATCATCCCTTTTCTTTTTATACAGAAATATAGAGGCAGGAAAGCTCTTTTCTATATATGTTTTGCAGGAACTTCGTTTCATCAGCTATAAAATCCCTGCTTAAAGGAAATCAATGGGATAAAGTCAGTGGCATCGGGACTCCACTTATACTACCTTGGACATACAGTTGTAGAAATTCAAGTGTATGAAATTTCCTCCCCCTTTCCAGTATAGGCCTTACCAATATTCTTCAGGGATTCAGGAGAAAGAAAATAATGAGACCTGTGTCTATGTTTGGAATGCCGTGCTACAGGCCATATCCAAAATACAGTTATATTAATAAAATATATTTATTACATATTATCATAGACTCTGGGTCAATGTTGTGTTTGAATACACATATCAGCTTACCAGTAGCCAAGGCAACCTACTTCCCAGTGCTTCCCAAATAGCCCCTACGTGCCTGTTGCCTACTGCAGTTACTGCTCCTAGTCTTTATGATGGAATGCTGGGTATCCTGTTTCATTTCAGTCTGACAGAAGACCCACTCCCAGCATCAGTTCAGTTAGGTATTCATCTATCTGCCCTGCTGAGAACAATAACTGAACTGAACTGAAAGGAAAGTCATGGAATGCGTAGCACATACAGGGACGGTTTATAGAGAAATGAATTCCCAAACCAAAACTGAACCTTGTGGTTCTGCCCCTTTCACCTATATAGTGAATCAGTAATGCTAAATTCTCTAAATACTCACCATGGTGAATATACACCATCTAGTAGCTTTGTGGGTGCAAATAGGGATGGTTTGGGAAATATCATTGACGGTGACTATAGAAAGCTAAGCTTAGACACTGAGTCTGCTATAATTCTCTTGTCCCTTAAAAGACAGAATTACTACAGTTTTGACAAGAGAAGAACACAAGAAAAATAGCTGACATTTCCCCTCAATACCGTCCTGATAGACTCCTAACGTGCAGCCAATTCTGCTTCTTTATACACCTTGGCATGCTGTTAGACAGCAGCATGACGAGAAAATGATGAATTTGGCTGTTTGATCAATCAGCGAGAGATTAGGTTGGCCCACCTTTAGCCTAGTGACATGGCTGCTCCTGACTCTTAGTGACAGTTATTAGATATCTTATTGATGAGGGAGACTCGAGCACTGTTTGAAGGTAACAAAAAGTACTAACTTTCCTTGTAACAAACCTCATCTTCTGGTCACCTCCAAGTTTGCACTAAATTTGTATCTCTGCTGCATGATCTGCTTTGCTCTCTGGATAAACAGGTTTTTGGGTGGGGTTTGTTTTTTTTTTTTTTATTCTAAGGAAATACAGCTGTACAACTGATAAAAAATCAGCGTACTTTTACTCTGCAGCATGACAAGAAATGCATGATGAATAAATTCAGTATAATTGGTAGGTACTACCTCATGACAGCTCTAGTTGTGACAGAAAAGATTCAATATTCGTTGGTAGCTGGCAAGGGAGGAGTAACATTATCTCTAAGCTGACTAATGAGCTTTGTTGTGTTGTTGAGAAAGTTCTGTAAGATCCTCTGTGATACATGGAGATCACATGCAGCCTAGTGGTCTCCCAGGCTTAGCTCAGTGGTGCGAATGTTACTTGGCTTACTCAAGAACTGGGCCAAAAGCTCAGTCTGTATCTCTCTCCCTGCTGCCTGCTTATGTTCGGAGATGCCATTGCAACACAGGCCCATGCAAGAAAGCTCACTCTTCAGTGAAGCCAGAAGAACAATCAATTTCACTGTGTGAAATTGGACTTAGTTGAGTAGTGAGTATAATTAGATTTCACTTTATCATGCAATAGTATTTTGAACTAGGAGAAAAATGTGTGGTTCTTTTATCAAAATCTCTACTCCTGTAGTCAGTGGAAAGTACTGAAATCAAGTCCTAAATTTAAGGGTATGTTTATTTGGATGTGGAGTTTTAGAAATAATAATGCATGAAATTGATTCTAGTATCATGATACACTCTCTCACCCTATCGTGCCATCAGAGAACACTTTTTCCACAGTTTTGTATTTCCTCCTTAGTATAAAGAGCAACAAAGAAGTGAAGAGCCTATGGCTGCTTTTATACCAACTGTTCTGAATTATTTATTCAGACATTACCAAAATTCTTACACTCTTCAGGTCAGTCATTTGAACACAACTTAACCTGGAGCCAGCTCTTCTTGTTCAATGAAAAGTGTTTTGAGAAAATCACAGGAAGGATATGTTAAGTGTAATATTAACAGATTGATTCATGATTATGTCAGTAGGTTCAACACTTCCCTAATTTATGATGGTAAGACAAGAAACTGGCAATTCATATTAATTATCATCATCATTTTATTATTGTTATTATTGCCGTTTTGTTATCAGCATTATTATTGTTAATAATAATCCTTTATTGCTAAGATAATTTTTCTCATTTCAATAGCACTCAAAACATTCTTCAGGTCTGTGCAATATTCCTGCGCCGAGCATCCATAAAAAAAAGAGTGGGAATGCTTGAAGGTAATGACTTCTTTAGGCAAGTGGGGCCAAACACTTCACTTAGACATATGCAATATGATACCTAATACACTTATCTATGCTCTAGTTCCAACTGAATCAATTAACTTCATCCATTGCAGAGGTTTGATGAGTGTGCATCATCCTCCAACTCTACCTCATTTATTTCCTTCTTCGATTGGCAAAATTTTCTTGCAGATTGGGTTATTATTACTACACTCTGTCTCTAGTTATCCTTAAATGTCTTTGTCCAACATGGTAATTTTAAAGTTATACCACAGAAAATGAATTTTTGTCTCTTACTTTTTCCTATAATCCCGATGAGTTTTCTGGCCGGTTATAGCTGCCACCATTGCAATACTGTTGGTTATGTCTGCACCTCTTCCCAAAAACAAAGCAAGTATTGGGAGCTTGGGAGAAGAGAGGGAGAGATGGGAGGAAACAAGGGGGTTCCTTAGGGCAATGTATAGGGAAGGGGATATTTCTCTCCCTGCCACAGGATTTCTCTTCTCTGTTCTGTTGTGGTACAGGACTCCACAGGTCCTCACACCCTGCTGACAAGCTTTGATCACCAGAGGAATGCACTTTGTGAGCCACCCCTGTCTTCCCTCTGCTCTCTTTCTGTGAAAGAAGAGGAGAAAGAAGGGACCTGGGCAAGATCATGCTCCTACTGTAGGAGGACAAGAATAGATGCAGGCCAGGCCACAATGCTGGAGGACGTCACCAAAGGGAAGGGATTTGTGCTCCTGCTGTTGTAAATGGGATGAGAAAGCAGAAAGCAGCTTTTGGGTTTGGCAAGGGCCCCCTCTTCCAAGACTAGCTAGCATCCCCTGCTACACCTAAGCATCTCCTTTCATAGCAAACATATCAGTAACAGACTGCACAGAGAGACAGTGAGGACAGTGCTTAGGCTATAAAAGCCCATCTTCTGTGACCCAGCTTTACATGGACTGAACACACCTTTCATATAGTTTACACTTCAGCATGATAGGGATTGCAGCACAATGGGTGATACAGGACTATTATTCTGATGGCTTATTTCTCAAGGGTCTCTTCCTTCCTCAGGAGGAAGGGTACCATTCACATTACTGGAGTGACAAGAGTCCTCAAAAGGGGCCAAAGTTAGTGAACCTAGTGCCAATCAGTAGAAGAACTCTTCTCTAAATATATTCATGGAGTACAGGAAACATTTTCTATGTTTCTGCAGCCAGCTTTATTTCTGATACAAGACAAAGGCTTTGTAAAGGGACTACACTGCCTGGCAACAAATAAATAAATAATACTTTACAAAACACTCTGAAAGTGAATCTTTTGTGGAAGCTGTGCTGAGAGAGTCTTGAAAACCAATCAGGGGGGTGAAATGGCAAGTAATTAAACAGCAAAGTATGAAAGCCACAATGTCTGCCAAAAAGCAACAAACAAACAAAGAGCTGGAGCATTGTTAATCGGTGTTTGGATTAGAGCACAAGATATGGGAATTCATTCAAGGAAAAAGAATGTGACTTTCTCCAGATAAAACAGCTATTGTTGTAGGATGGGCTTTTTTTCTTCCTATTTTCCCTGACTAATTCTTGACAAAACATGAGAAAGCCACAAAAGCTGAGTTACAATAATGTCCCCTTATGTAACATTTTCTCCTTTCTCTTTCTCTACTGAGGAGTCAAGGAGTTTGTGCATTATGCATTTTATTTCAAAATCTCTCCACATAAGGTTACATAGAATTAGCAGTAATTAATCTAAATTAAGGCACCTCATTATCATCCTCAGGAGGTCACTGCTAAATAGTCTTTTTATTAGAGTTAACAATTCCAAACATAACATTAGGCCTCCATAAAACATGTGTGCCAATTTTGTCTCCCTCGTTTAACCAGGAAACATATGCTGTTTGGAAGGCTGTACACATCTCATCGTTTTTTTTATTGGAACCAGACATTTTGTTGTAAGAGAGGTAATAGGTCAAGTGAACACGGAAAGATCTTCCTGTTCCTACTGGCCTGTCCTATTGTGAGTAACAGGTCGTGCAGGTACACTTCAGCCTTGTACAGTTCAGGTGCACATTAGAAACTGCAGAGAGAGAGATTTGTAACAAAGCCTTCTGAGTACCAAGACAAGGTAGAAACAAAACTAACAGTTCTTTGTGCTGCATTTTTTCCCCATTAAGAGCCCCATAAGAATTAATTGCAAACAGATGGGTAGTTATTAGCAGTCTCTGACAGTTTCAACTTGCATACATTCCCTTGCAGACAGTGATTTACACCAGTCTTAGGAAGGACATATGGAATCCTGTATAAATGGCATAAAAAGGAAGAGAAAGAATGTGCCACTGAGTTGGTCCAGAGGGCACCATCACATTCACCACTGTGGAGTAACAGGTGTAGCTACCACTCTGTTGGTGTGATGATTTGGAGAATCAACCTACATGGTAGCTGTGTAAGGTTATGAACGCTTCGGCCCGGATTCAGAGAGACATTTAGCACCTTATAACTCACTGAAATGAATGGTGTGTACATACCCCTACACCTTTATGAATCTAATCTGTCCAACATACCTTTTTCAAGCAGTCAGTTTTATTTTTGAGTACACAGCCCTTCTCTTTCTCTGTTTTGTAACATTTAGTCTATCATTGCAATGGCTATGCCTATGTTAGTAAATAATGCAGGCCAATAGGAACAGATTTGTAGAGACAAAAGGTTGCCACTGAAAACAAACTAGGTGAGTTTTTTCAAGGAGCTGCTTCAGATTAGCTCTAGAGAGAAGCACATGGGACTGAACTCCTGTTAGCAGCTGGGATGCACTAAGTTTTCTCCTGGACATATCATCCATTTTAATTTCATCCCAAAGGAATCCAGTTTCTGCGCTTTGAGACTGCTCCATGATGTGAACCAGAACACAGTTAAAGGAGACCACTGGGAGATTCATTTCCAAAATGAATGCATGATCTTCACTGAAACTATAATGCAAAGTTCCTAAGAATACCAACATGGATCATAAACAGAATAGTGTTAGACTGAGTGGCTCCACCATCAATCCATACACACTGGATGATAAACAAACTCTAACAGGGGGGAGATGGCTTGTGAGGGATCACGTGGCTGTGGTAAGCATGTCACCTAGCAGTAGTCTGTGATCATCTGCTGAGGCTTACCAGGAGTTACCTGTTAGAGGGGGGCTGCAAGATAAACACAAGCCATCCATTTTTCTGCTTCAGCCATTTTGATCAGCTGAAACTGAGGGATAGCTGCTCTGAGCCCTTCAGGTGGTAGGGAAACCCATGCATATGACTCCCATGCCTTCCCACAAACAGAGTTAGCTGGAAGGAAGACAAGTGAGAGTTTGGGGAGTTTGGAAAGGGGGCTGAATGATCAGGAAGTGTGCTGCTTTTATGATGATATGCATGGACTTGCGCTTAATCTTTAAGTAACAAGTGACATTCTGTTCGCTATTCATAATTGCTTTTTTTCTGTCTCATTCCTCCCACCTGGCAATACTGGACTCCTGAGGAGCTATGGGTTTGCTGATGAGAAAGGATGTGCTCAAGCTGCATGGAGTGGAGCCACAGAAATGTACTCAGGAGGCTATGGGGCAATTGGTGCCTTCCGTTCCAGTTCCCTGACAGGGACATAAGCAGCTGGTCTGTGCCGTAAGTGCTGTCCAAGAGCAGACAGGACAGGATGAATCTCAGAACATGGAAACCTAAAGCACATGAGGGATGAAACGGATGAATTCCCAGACAGCAGTCTGACTAGTTGCCACATTGAAAAGCCTGCATAGATTGGTCACAGGCAGTTCAAATACAAGCAGCCTGGAGAATGTTGCCAAAAGTAAGAACATTTTTAGCATTGTTTGATTGAGAAGGACGGATACTGCCAGCTTTGCTAAATCTCTCTTCCAGTGTATTTACTGGTACAACCACGTCAATTCACTGAAAAAACTCTTCCTATACCTATGTCTGTGCACATAAGGATTTCCTTCTATGACTTAGTGGACAAGCTGCTCCATTTTCCTCACAACTGTAAGTCCCAAGGTTACACGTCCTTAGCTCTTCTCATAATAGATGCTTCAGTGGTAGGAATTCCGTTTACAACATTCCAGGAGCAGCTCCTTGACAGAGAAAATGGTTGAATAGCACTATCTTTGAAGAGTCTGCCCTTGTAAGTTTATCACAAGATCCTGATATTGTCTGTATACAATCCACATCAGCTTATTAAACTGATTTTAAAAGTCTTTCCCCCTATTTTAACCCTGAATGACACTTTTGGTTTGCAATTTTGGAGTGCTATACTTCAGGAGGTATTATTTGGCATAAGCTCTTTCAGTAACGTGAAAATGATAGGAAGCATTTAGCTTAGACAGAAAACATTTAATACTGTCCATATAGCTAAATTGAGGCTGAGCCTCTGTGATTACTATGATGATCCTGTCTTAACTCCCACCTCTCAGCAAGGGCTTTCAGTTCAGGCCTTTTCACTGTCACCTAGCTTGCATCGTTTACTAGAGCAACTTGAAAGTAAAGTGTGAATAAGCCAAGTCTCATACAGGGTGAAAACAAAGCTGAGCTCATAGTTTTGTTATGGCATGAAAGAGAAGTCTTATGACTTATTTTTAGCTTATGCATTTGCATTTTCTTTTCACGCTGGAGCAAATAATCCTAATTTTAGAACAAAGAATATACGTTACCCATAGATGTGTGTTTAACTTCATGAACAACCTTATCGAATCCAGTATTTTTTTCTGTGACTCAGTCTGCAGACTGTTTTTTCCCGTCAGAGGAAATGTACCTGTTAATTTTGGAAATCTGTATTATTTATATCCTAAATTAATAGATTTTTTCTGTTACATATGTCCACGTAGATATGCATATTTTAACATGCAACGTTCACTTACACACAACAGCTGAATTAAATAAACACTATATTAATTGTAAATAGATTTTTCCCCATGTAACACAAGAAGTAAATATTATTCCATGAGGTGAAATCACACAATTCAATTACAATCAGACATTCTGAGGTTACCTTGTCTGAGGTCACCTTGACTTTCCACCATACGGTTACTTTGCATGGAAAGCAAGACTGAGAGTTAGAAATGCTAGAAATGCTTTCAGGGGAGCTGTTAAATTATTTCTAAAGAAAGAGAATCATTATAAGCTAAAACATTTTCAGAACCAAACACAAGTATCAACTTCAAACCAAAAAGCTATTAGAAACCACTCAAAATATTCCTCTCATTTTGTCCTGCCCAGCAGTCTCTCCCTCCCATGCATGTGCACACCCACATGCACATGCATGTATACTAACTAAGGGAAGAAAAGATGATAGCAAAGTGCCAATTAATTTTTGTCTTTCTCTTGGAAAGTATTTTGATAACCTGGTCTTCTGAGTGCTACACCAGTTCAGGCAGATGGAAGCTTTTTCCTGCCATGGATCAGATTCGGAGATACGCCGAAACTTGTGAGGGGCTCTCCTCTTCAGTCTGTGGCTAGTTGTTTCTCTGCCTCTGTTACTGGCTGTGCCCATGCCACACCGAAGGAGAGGCTCCCAGCCCTACCAGACATGTGGCATGATGTGCCTCCTGCCTGCCAGCCCTCCATGCCCAGGGCTGTCTCACGGGTGACCTGTACCAGGGTGCCCCATGGCACGGTCATGCCTGTTGCACTTGGCCATGGGAGGTCATGTTCCCGCACGGCCTCTGGCTGTTCTTGCAGGTTTGCTGTACAGCACAACGAGGTGAGCCCTGTCCAGAGGTCAGCTGTGGATGCCCAGCTGAGAGATAGGACTTGGCAGTGTGAGGACAGTCAAGAACTAACATGACTGAACAACCTTCACATGCAATCTGGCTTGCATCCCACCGATTCAGAGCAGAGACTGAGCTGACATATGACTGTCTGCACCTAACTATTTAGACCAGGGAGGCTTTACCCCTGGGATCGTTATCCATCTTGTGAGCCAGGTAAAACCTAAATTAGATTTTGCTAAAAGGAGAAAGTGCTTTATCCTATGAATACAGACCATACACTGCAGCTTGCTAGACGGGGTAATTTGTAACAGAAAGAGCCCTAGTCCAAAGGATAAAAAGCCTCCTGGAAAGAAACCTGTTTTTCTAGCAGATGAAAATGTAATGTAGCCTGTCATTGATTTGTCATAACAGAAAGAAAAATCAATACGGAGAAAAAGTTTCAAACAGGGAATTTAATTTAGATGGTGAAACAATAACAACACGGAAAATATTTTATCCAGCTGGAAATCGGAGGTGGCTTGCAATTGAATCAATGTAATGAAATGTAATTTAGATGGATAACATCCAATATGTATAACTTAACTCTACATTGTGCTTCAGATCCTAATTGCTGTTATTTTGAATGTCCTGAAGATCTCCCTTCCCATCTGGTGGCTCTGACTCAAACCATTTCTCTCCTGCATACTTACCACCATATTCACAATAGGAAAAAAATTATGAAGTCAGCTTCCAAAGTGGGGCTAATGGACTGGTAATGGAGGGAGTATAAAGCAGTTTTCTGTCCATACGCTGAAAATGTTGGCTGACCATTGTGTATTAAACCCAGTTGGCAGCTCAGCCCCACACAACTGCTTGCTTACTCCCCCAGTAGTATGGGGGAGAGATTCAGAAGGATAAAAGTGTGAAAACTCACGGGTTGAGATAAAGACAGTTTAATAGGTAAAGCAAAAGCTACGCGCACAAGCAAAGCAAAATGAGAAATTCATTCACTACTTCCCACTGGCAGGCAGGTGTTCAGCCATTTCCAGGAAAGCAGGGCTCCATCATGCATAATGGTTACTTGGGAAGATAAGCACCATAACTCTGAACATCTCTCTTCTTCTTCCCTCAGCTTTTATTGCTGAGCATGACATCATATGGTCTGGGGTATCCCTTTGGCCAGCTGAGGACAGTTGTCCCAGCTTGTCCCCTCCCAGCTTCTTGTGCACCCCCAGTCTGGTCACTGGCAGGGCAGCATGAGAAACAGAGAAGGTCTTGATGCTGTGTAAGGACTGGTCAGCAACAGCTAAAACATGGGTGTGTTATCAATACTTTTTTGGTCACAAATCCAAAACATAGCACCATATGAGCTACTGTGAAGAAAATTAACTCTATCCCAGCCAAAACCAGTACACTGCCTTAACAGAGTTTCCTTGCAGACATGTTTCCATGAGACATTCAAATATGTTATCTTACACCCTGTGTGACTGCCCTGTGTTCAAAGCCAGCCACTAAGACCTGGGGTGATGACTTATCAGCAGTCTTGGGAATATTTCTGCTTTTCCCACATAAATATCTCATTCTGTTCCAGCATACCTAGAAAGGAAAAGCAAACAATCGTTTCTCTGTTTGTCCTTTGGATCACACCTAGAATTTTGTGAATGTAGACACATACAAGGACTTTGTAATGGATTAATAAATAGCTCACAAACATTCTAATGCATAGCTAATCAATGGCCATAGATGTTGAGGACGTTAAAGGAAAGCTATAACCTAGTATATTGCCTACTGCAGTGCCTGCAGTTGCCTCCAAGACATTCAGAAAATGCTCATAGTAGCTATTCAGCATTGATTTATGTTTTATAAACTATTTATCCTTAACACAAAGGATAAAGGGGCTGAATTAATAATTTTTAAATGTGCCTTTATTTAATAATAGGAAATCTGCTGGCAATTAATTCTTAGTCGTTGGTAAACACACAGCAAATAATCATATAGTTAATAGCCGTCAGATTTTCACAGAACAATCATACTGTCTGCTATCTGTGTTTTATAAGGAATCTTGTAAATAACCTAACTTTCCCAGTTTCTGTGTGGAATAAGCTCTCATTTTAAAAAAGGCACACATAACAGTATGGCATCTCATACTTTTTCAGCTTTTTGGATGGAATAAAAATAACGAGTACGACATAATCCAGACCATACCCTGTTATTGACCCATCTGTTTTCTAATACACAAAGGTTAAGTCTCTTTTCATGCCATAGACCAATTTTCCTCCAGTGTTTACGTAAAACATATTCTCCAAGGCAACTACTGTTCACAGATCCAAAGTATATTCACAGTTTCAGAAGTAAACAGACACTGCTGGCAGATATGCTAGAAGTAAGATATATTTTGTGTTCTCACAATTAGCCACACAAACAACATCAAAGAATTATTCCCAGCTGGATTGTTATTACTGCTCCTATTATTATTGTTGTTGATGATGATGCAGAGAAAAAATAAAAATGTGGGTAATAAGTAGCCTGTGTAAGTACAATACTTAAAACCTTTGAGTGATTTAACCATCTCATTAAACTTGCAGATATCCAACACATATGACACCCAATTAAATAGATAATGACTGCATTCAATAAACTTTCCAAAGCCATTGTGCTTGTTTACTGCAGTTGTCTTTGAAGTAAATGCATTTTGCCACCTCAATTTCATAGGTTAAATTTTCAGGCCAATGCATAGCAGAATTTCGGTTGTACGCATCTGAATTTACACAGCGTTGTACCAGTCATCATTCCTTTCAGGTAGCAGAAGTGCGTTTGCTTTGGTACAAATAACCATACATATTGCATGGTAGTTCAGAAGATAGAGAAGTAATTATTTGGTTAGCTAGTTTTTGACTGAATGAAAGGGTAACAGAAAAGGTATAGATAAGCATGGCCCCAAATCCAGCTCTGTAGAAGTTGTTGATAGAAAAGGTACAACTCACTGTTGTTCAAGCTTCATGATCTAAAATAACAGTCAGTATTTCCTGCTATTGTTTTTATATACAAGTGCTCACAGGCTGCAAAACACTGCATGCAGAAATTGTGGTGGAACCAATTTCAGTTAATTAGGACCAAACATCCTAATATTTTGTTATCTTCTGTGTGCAAATAGCCTTAAACAGGTCAATGACTCTGAGTGATTATGGAAGAGAAGGGCTAATAAATTAGTGTAGGTTTATAGACAAGGCAACAAAAAATATATAACTAAAGCAAACTTCATTAAGGTAAATGAGAAAAGAGATTTGGCTTTGAAAATACTTGTGAATGAGAACTTCTTTTCCTTCCTGGTCAATCCTTTGCTTTATTCTCTTCTGTAGAGGAGTAATTCATTTTCTCTGTAAAAACACTGTCTTAGACAATCAAGAATTCTACCTCAGAGTACCTGCTGCTTAAGTTAGTCAGATATGAATGGACAGACAAGCATCTGCTACCTACTGATTTAAATAACTTGAACAGACTAGAGTAAAAATAATCAGGCAGTGCATCTTTACTATGTCCCATAAGAGGTTAAAGGATGATGGGTAATATTCTGGGCATGTCTGCATCCCACAGGATAATGCCATGCTATTGCTCTGATCCTGCAACTGGAGACAGCGTAGCAACTTGTGGAATCCTCCATTTAGCCATCCAAGAAGTTTGCTAACTGGTTCAAATGGTACTCTGCACTGATTATCTTGCTTCCAGAATATTCTTCCACATGCAGCACTCATGAAAATCTATATTGTGAAGTGCCTACATCGCCAAAGAGGCTAACCATAAGGTCCGTTGGTCTCACAAGGTTAAATTCAGCATAGGACTGTTACATGTGGCAATCTTATTTTGTCAGTATTTCAAGAAGATAAGTATCATCTTCCATCCCTAATTTTTCCTCGTGTGATCTGCTTTGTTCTAAATGCTGGGGATTCAAAAAGGTCATAAAGTCTTGGCTGCTTGCTGACCTACAGCCTCATTTTTGGTTTTGTTTTGTTTTGTTTTTTTTCCAGTGGACATTTCCAGGCTCCTTCTATGTTCTCTCACAGCCAGTTGTTCACATGAGTGTTCTGAATGAAATATTTAGGCAAGTAATAAAATGGTTTCCACAGAGAAGCATCCAATATTTAGTAGCAGATAGTTGAGCTGCAAGATAGCACCTAGATCACAAGTTAATCCTAATGATGTGGCTGCAAAGCTTCACAGCTGGAACATTTTTTGAAAAAATATTCAGCTGCTAGTTTAACTGGTATTTAGATTACATTTTCTGGAAAGAGCAAAATATATATATGAAGGAAAGGTCAAAATTATCTCTTCCTCTAGGATTTTAGCATTCTATTTTTCTACTCAAATTATGAATTCCACTACACATGTCAACAGTGTCAATAAGAGATTGGAATATCTGTAATTGTCTAATTACTGTTGACTAAATAAAATATCGTTGTTTAAAAGATGAGGTTGGTTTATGTGCAAAGTTTTTATCCATGTAAGTGTCAGTCATGAAGGATTTACCGTCACATTTAGTTCATGGATTAAGATGTTGACTCATGTTATTATGTTCAGTTTTTTACAGGGTACAAAGTACAAAAGGTCCTAGTTTCAAACAACATACATCTGTAGGAAAACCATGGAAAAAGTAGAAGACTTCAGAAAATCTTGAGAAGGACCATTTGGTTATTTTAAATAACTTTAAATGTTTGGGGTTTGTTTTTGCTTTTTCTCCTGAAAAAAGAATTTAAAAGATTGTAGTGGTTACAGGGAATCATAGGAGTGTATTTTCCAGTGTATGGGGAAATGAGGGAAATAGACATGAGTAAGACAGGCAGGTGGGACTTTTTTCTGCAACATAGGCAATTTTCCCCATTCCTTTTCTCTGGAGTTTGATCAACTTCCAAATATATATTAAACAAAAATATACCCACTGTATTTTCTTTTCAAGGGGGGCATTCTGGTTTATTACCTTACTCAAGATCTTCCTTTCCCATCTTGCATCTTCCCCTGCAGTCTGTCTTTAGATGTTCACAAAGCTTTGGATACATTCTCAAGGCAGAATAAATGAAAGTGTGAAAGGGAAAGCTTAAGAAGACATCAGGCCCCTCTCTCTCCAGGCATAAATGATGTTCTCTGTTTCTCCTTTATCTCTTGGTCCCATAAACCAGATATGGGCAGCCAGAAAGAAACCGTGACTCCTTTTTGCTGTTCACCCTGTCGAACATTTCAAGGTTTTCTTGGGATAGCTCCTCAGATAATCACACTGACCACTTTAGTTTCCTTTGTCATTATTCATCATTATGTCATACCGCCTATATTCATTCCAGCAACTTGGGAGTTTCCTTAACCTTGATTGTCTCTGCATTACAAGCTGAAATCTTGTTGATTCTTGATGAAGTTGAAATCCCCTTAATTTCAAATATATCTTTCCCTCTTCGGACTGAAACAACCACTCTCACTATCTTCTGCTTTTTATTGCAATATCCATCTTTATCCACTCATAAGCCCATCTCAGTTATATAGTTGTTGCAAAATGTAGTTAGAAAATTAAGTTTCTGTATATGTATAACTCCTTTCTTTCTGTTCCCTATTTGTTGGATATCTTCCTCTCCAGCACAAAAGTTAATGAGGAATTAATTAGATATATTGGTTTGGGTATGTCTGCAAACGGAACAGCCACGATACCTGTTTTGGATTGTCTTTAAGAATGTATGAAAAGGTATGATGTTGCTGAAGGAAGTCCTGTACTCTGAAGAAAAGCCCCATCTGATTCCATTCTGTATCATGATAAATACTAACAGACACAAAGAATGGCTTTTTATAAGGATATTATAAGTCTGCTCTCAACCAGAATGCTGTTTTGATAATTGTGTGGTGCTGGAAACCTCAGAATTGATTGAAGACTAAATGAACAAAAAAAGCAGAACAAAGGAGACAAAAATCAGCATAATCACTACAGTTTACTCAATATATTAATCCAGCTCTATTGAGAGAAAAGAGCAGATATTATTTTTATATAAATATGTCCACACTTTCTCATTAAACACTCATATCATGCATCACAGTAAGGACCACATGGGTTTATGAATTCCATAAATATTTAAAACATGTAAACTTGATAATGCATGAATAAAATATGTTATCTAAGAGTTTGGGTTCCACTGCAAAGTGTTATTAAAACAGGTGCCTGAAGGGTGTTTGCTAACCTTTCAGTGGAACAGCTTGTAGTGTATGACTACGTAAGCTATCATGTGTTTCTCAGAAACTACTTTGATGACTCCTTTTAATAAAGTAGCCATTATGCGATGTGAAACACTCTAGGTAGCCTGTAAAACGTACTAAAATGTAAGCAGAGCCCTCTGCAGAGTGGAGTTTATATCTGAATTACAGTAGGTGTAATGCAGTGCCTGACAGAACAAGTCCAGTGATTAGCTATTTCTTTTTTGTTTTCTTGATATTGCTATTGTACTCAAGAGAAAAACGAAAATTTTAAATTACTCTTCACTGGCACCTCTCAAAATATCTCCTTTACCCTGAATTCCCCTCAATTTTAAACCACTCTTGGGATGCCTCTTTAGAATAGGACTATATTTAAGTTCATCTCAGCCGTCTTATATCAGTACTATCAGCATTCCTAAATCCTTTTAGCAAGCATAACATCGAAGAATACAATCACTGCAATTAAAAGTTTCCAACAGTTTATCATACTGTTATAGCAATTAAATGTCCCTAATCAGTTACGACACCGCAGTTGCTTAGGAAGAGTGCTAGATGTAAAGGAAAGATAATGTAGCACTTATTAGTTTATGTGGTCATTTGTGGCATGTCCATAAAACATTGTCACACAGAGGAAGTAATGTAGAAGACACAAAAACAGAGTAAGTGCAAAAGTACCCAATACCAAAAAGATGAAAAAGAACTGAGGCTCAAAAGCAGAGTGACTTTGAAAAGTCAAAGTTTAAATGTGTTTAAAGTGTTTAAAGTTTAGTGAAAATGTACAAGATAAGAGCCTGAATAACACCACATCTTCTAATGCATGGTTTCTCATCTTCTTCAGCATGACAGTTCCCTTTTCTATAATTCAGTGCTTTGGTCTCATCTAGGCAAGCTTATGCTTCTACTTAGTGACATGGAAGAGGCAACATTGTGATGCAGAGAGCTAACACCTGCTTACAAACTGCATCTTAGTCCTACCTTCCATGGACTGGAGCTCTGTTTTCGCCCTTGTAATTCTCCAACAAACAAACGTTTTGCAGCCACCCATTTTCCTTTTTTTTTCTTCTTTTGGCTAGCATTAATGCAGATTGCATTCAAAAAAATTCAGTGACTGGTGTCAAACTAAGGACATACTGCAGACCTTAGCATGATAGCCACTTATTTTATGCTGAAGAAAACGCGATCTCTCTTCAACTACAACTCCTGCCAACATATATTTACTCTGCAGATTTAAATACTGCTCTTCTGTTAAAAAATAATAAAAAGGCTAACCTTGTTAAATTACACAGAAATTCTGCTGTGCCTGTTCAGATCAAACTTCCAGTGATAGTTGTTGGTTTTGTTATATGAGTAGAGGAGTGCTCCCAAAGATGGTTGTCAGCAGGGTTAAAAAAACTTTGGATCAAATTTACAGTTATGCAAGCTTCTACCAGAGAAAGCAGAACTTCCTTTAAGGTGCCTAGACAACTTAGTTTCAAAGGTCTAGCTCCTTAACTCTAAAAAGAACTACTATTTAAGGATTAGTGATTTTGTGACCTAGGCCTACCGTATGAAAAGAAGCTATCTTATGCAAACACATTTCCACTTAAATGAAAAAAAAACAAGGTTAAGTTCTCTCAGGGAAGGACATGATTTGTTAAGGAACATACAGCGCTTGTGAAATTATGGAAAGTTAGAGTGACAGTCAAATGAATCAGCATTTTTTGGATTGCTGTACTTCCTAAATTATTAGGGGATTGTAGGAGAGACCCTCAAATTCACTTTATCTAATCAGTGTGTGTGTTTTAAGCCTTGGAAAGTATCTTATAAGCAAATCAGGACTGTGACACACGAATGATTTAGTGGCTCTTTTCAGTGAATGATAAATGCTGAATACTTTCTAGAAATGAGGATACTGATAATACCTTTTCAATGCATCTGTCTTTCATCTCTCTCATTTCTCGCCATAGGGGTTGTTTATACAGGAGAAGTCAATGTTTCATCCTTCTGACAATCCATGATGCACCTGAGTCCTCTTGTGTCTCCTGCAGATCCTCTGACTTTATTAGGAGTGAAGGATGGGTACAGTAAAATACAGAATGGAGGTTTCAAGAAGAATACTCTCTCCTGTAGTAAATCAAACAATAGAAAGGTTTGGTAATTCACTGAATAGAAAAAATAATGGTTACAGTATTGTTATGGTAAATCCTCCTCATTTAAATAATTTTCTATTATACCTTAGCAAGAGTCAAGCTAAAACTTAAATTCATACATTTATTTTATACATGTTTTATGATTTTGATAGATTTCCTTTAACACTTGGGAACACCTCTCATTTTCCAAAAAGATTTTGAACAGAACAGAGTGCATTCCATGCATTAAAAGTAATTTCATAAAAGTGTTGCTATGCAGTGTTTCATATCTGTTTGCTGACAAAACTCCTTACAAGCAATGGAAGTAAGATAAAGGCACAATAATGATGCAGGAATATGGTTTTGGTTTTCAGCTTTTAAGTGCTGTTTTCAGAGCTCCTTTCTACTCCCTGTCATACTGAACTGAAAATGCCATTGACAGAGCGGAGTAAAACTATCTTTTTCCATTTCATGTATTTTTAGTTGGGAAACCTGATGTTTTCCCCAAGTTTGTTTAGTTGTCAAGTTCAGACTGTACCATTAAACACATATTGTGAAATTAGTAGCACATTTTTGCACATCTGTCCCAACCTAAATTTGTACTATTTTTGCCAATTTTACCAGAAGAATTTCCCACCACCACCCTTCTTAACCACCTGTCATTTTCAGAGAAAGGAGTGGTAAAGGAGAGAGGTATACCTTCTCAATGTAGAAGGGAAGCTTCTTTTACTCCTGCATGCCTATTCTATGGTTTTTGCACTGATTAGTGTGTTTGTATGCTATGGAGGTACATGCCACAGACAGGTGAAACCAAGGAATGGACATCAATAGACATCGCCTGGTCTTATACAAAGACAGGTATATAATATGTATCACAATCTCCCTTATACACTCCTGTGTTACGCCGCTCTTTAGTTGGGCAAATTGTTTTAGATCATTATGCAAGAGGACAGACAAGAGCTGCTTCCCAAAGCACAGGCTGTTATATACTCTAGAAGAACCCAAAAAAGTAGTCAAAAGTGGTTGCAAAGCCCTGAAAATTCTATTCCCACTAACTCATGCCTTCAGTACTCCTCAGGATCAAGTTACTCTGTCAGCTTCTTGAAGCATATGGAGAAACACACTGCATAACCTTGCAGTTCTCATTGATTCATGTCCATTCATGCTTTGATAGAAAATGTTAATATTTTCTGAAATATTTTATTGTCTTTGAGTAAGGGGCATTGTCAACATGAAAAGCTGAGAAGTGTCAATCTTGATGTTCAGTGTGGTTTCCTCATTTTTAAGCACATGAATCTTTTGTTAAGCACATAAATCTTTTGATTAATTTCTGGTTTAATTTTAGTGGTTTTCTATAAGGGTTCATAATACTGCACAGCCCTGCAATAGCTTAAAAAAATGGACAGTTCGAATTCAGATATAATTAAAGCAGAAGGTCTGAAGATTTAAAATATTGTGGAAAAAGTCCTGTGGAAACTATTAATCGTATTTAAAAATTGTATCTCATACTGGTTTCTTTTTGGGGTCATGAAAGGTAAGTTTAATCTAAACCAAGTAGGTATTTGAAAGAAGACAAAGGAAAAAATGAAATGAAGTCCACACATACATCAACCTGTGAGATGTTTGTTTTGTTTAATTCCATGAGCATACTTGCTTTAAGGTAACACTATGTTTTCAGCAAGTACTCACAAATCCTAGGCTAACAGCAATATGGTTTATACCTTCAATAATAATTTCTATCAAATGGCAGAGAGCTGTATGCACCTTTCTAAAGTGTGCACATAACTTTCTGAATGTGAAGTCTCCTAGTTTTTAATGACATTTGTGGTCCTAAAACATTTGGACTTTTTTGAAGATGCCAGCATGTATTCTTAATATGGCTAAAGATAGCATCCTTAAGATAGTTATCTTTAAACCACATAGCCAGATAGCAAGATTTTATATTTCATAAGCACAGTTACCTGAAATCAATTCACAATATACATCTCCAGTCACGTCACACAGTCCCAACTGCCAGCGCATCATGCAGGAGATATAATTTCAACACCCTATGGATGATATGTATATTAATGTAAATCAGGATAAGTACCAGTATAACAAAGCTCTCAAACAGCCGTCATTTAGCTCCTAGCCCTAGAACACAAGGCTGCATTTTGAAATTTTGTGCTTTGTCTTAAGAACAGCTTGTCTTGAGACCAGCTTGTCTTGAGATGTTGTACAACATCCATCACTGAATAGACTGGATAAACATCTGTCAGAAATACTTTAGCTGCATTTGATCTTGCCATGGGGCAAGCAAGTGGATTAGACATCTTTACCAGGCCCCTTGCAGCCATGTATTTATGACTCTCTGCATCTATATTTCAAGCTTGTTGAATACTAATCAGCAAATTTCTTATATGTAGGGATTCAACAGAATGAACAAAACTGTTACAGGCCTGATTCTAACGAGCAGTTCTCCAATACTGTGTCTTAAAGCTGTTTGAAGCCTATGGGTGTAAGGATGGTAAAAAAAGAGCTCTGCAGGAGATAGCTTGCTTTCTTTAAAATATCACTGCCTACACTTTCTGTCACATCCTCCATACTAGACCAAGATGTGCAAAACAAACATTTTGTAATTACCACTAAGAAAGCATGAAGTAGTACCTCTCAATGAGTAAGGTTCTCCTATTAATAAGAATGACACTGTGGCTTTCTAAGTATATATTCAGATTAAAGCTTTTATAGAAAACTAATCTGCTAGAGTCACTTTTTCTAAACTCCAGACATCTGGTGAGCTATCTTGGATACACTTTTCCTCAGACCCATTATTAACTTTAGTGATCTTCCTTTGAAAGTTGTTTTTACAGCAACTATAAGATCTGCAGTATAGGATGTCTCATTCCTTCTCACACTGAGGTTGCTCTCTACCAAATCAGACACAGCAGCTACTGACATTTGTCTCTATAGGTGGCTAGATAGTTTTCAGATAGATATGATCTGTACACTGAGAATACTACAGCCATACTTCTCAGGGATGACAGCCTAACTCTATGAAGTAAAGGGAAGCTTTGACAATCGTTTCTGAGTTAATTGATATCAAATTTGCCCTGTGATGCTTTTCTTTTTTTAATAAGAAGCTTAATTTTAAACCACTTTGCAAAGAAGTTTTTTGTCATTTTCTGTATTTTACAAGTAGGGAACTGAAATAAAAGTAAATTATGTAGGTAAGCAACCAAATCAAGAACAGTCCTAGATCCACTTCAGTACTTTATATATTATGTTCAGTTCTTACTATAGTATGAACTCACATAGATAAAAATAAAAGAAACGGTGTGTCCAGACTCAGCAGAATGCTTTTTGCTGACTGATAGGCAGCAAGCCAACAGTCAGGAAAAATATGTTGAGCACACTAAGTCAACTCAGATGTACTGGTTTCCTCTGGTTGACTTCATCATCATAGACTGCAGCTGGATAAACTTATTTAACAAGCAGATAGACACATCAAGTCTGATTACAGTGGGTTTGGATCAGATACATGAGGACAGCACTCATGAAGGAAATTTTTTCCCATTAATTCCTGGGGCCAATATTCGGCAGTTGATAATGACAGAGAAATCTAGGACAAACTATGATTTTTAGAAAGTGAATAGAAAATATGGAAACATTAGGTGACTTTTTTTTAGAAGATGATGTATTGATCCCATTGAGATAGATGGTAAAACTCCTACTGACATAAATAAGAACAAAATTTTGTTTCTCATTGCTATGGAGGAGGTAACCTGTACTCTAGGATATTTAACGTAACCTACTGAAATAGTTGTTTGAAGCAGAAACAGGAATCCAAATTTCCCTTGTAGAGTTCAGAGCCTTAACTATTGGGCCAGAGAGAGATCAAACCAATGTACTCCCTCTTCCCCCTTTTTGGTCCAATGAATATTTAATAATTTCAAGCAAAGGAGAACAGTTTTGATGTGGAGAAATAAAAAGGCCCTGACTCACGACACTGCATAGCTTGGTCATTACGAAGGTGAGACAGGTAGAGATTCAGGTGAGAATTAGACCTATTTTTTCCCACAGCCTGCTAGTCTCTGAACTACTGGGAAAAAAATTGAGGAGCCAACAGTGTACGCCCCTTTGGTGTCTTGGGCAGAGCTTGACTCTGTAACATAATCTGAACAACCTTTAAGGGATGAAGCCCTTGGGATGAGGTAATCAGAAGAACACTTCTCCTTTAATTCCAGCAAGGCTTAGTTGTGTTCAGCCCTGGGATGCTTCTGATCAGGCTGCAAGCAGAACTTCAGCATCAGCAGCTTTGGGGTGAGGTAGCAGATAAACAGGATTTGAAGAATCTAATTTTTGATGGTAGACATCCTAAAGCATGACTACCTCCCTTGCTTGAGCTTGCATCCCCTCAGTTCACTTATCTGTGAAATGAGGATTATTTTCTTCTTTTGAAAAAAGCAGTGAATGTTTTAATGTGTTTATTTAGCTATTTATTTTTAGCCTAAGGAAAAACTGAAATAATTTTACTCAGAACTCTTGTTCTTGCCTTTTCGTGCCACCTTCTACTTCCATTTTTGCTTCTCTCAAGATAAATTGGTGTCATTTCACTTGTTCCTCTCCTGCCAAAGACAAATTACATCATTTTCTTTTTATTTCTTTGCTCCTTTTAGCCCAGAGAGATTCCCCAGCTTCTTAGGCAAATCATATTATTTGACTTTTTCTTTTTCCTGTATGCAGTATATGTATTGTAATACTTTCCAAAAGAGAATAGGTTGTTATATTTTCTTTCAAAAATTAAGCCTTAATTCAGATCTGTCTTAAAGTCACTGTAAAGTTTCTGAATAACTTTAATATATACATTGAGTTAGGATTTAAGGGACTAACCTCAGTCAGAATAACAGCACTATTAACACTACTGATATATGCCAAAATTTGTACAGATAAAAATCTGCTTTCACTTATATCAGAAGACCTGTATCCTCTCTGCAGTGAAATGAATGCTTCTCCATCTTTTTTTCTTTACTACATTATCTTTTTCTTTACTATTTAATTTACCTTTTCTCTTCTAGATTATAAATTTTTTCTGCATAAATTTTATTATGCTGTGGTTCTTCATTTGTTCACTATGGTTTTTTTTTTTCCTTAACCTCTTTGCAAGCCTAAAAGTGCGCATTCATCCAGTTGAATACAAGAAATAATTTATTTGTAATCGTGTTTCAGCTGGGTTTGAGATTATCCTCTGCCTCCTCCCCTAAACCTGCTGAGAATATGTCTGTTTTATTCGTTGTGGAGGCTGCAAAGTGCTACTTCGCAGTACATTAAGACGACCCTCAAGTTTCATACAGAGAGGTTACTATTATAAGGAGTTTCAATTTGGTTTGGCTGCTACTTTTCACCATCGCTTGAAAATGTGTTTATACTGCTACACTACAAAAGGGCAATTCCAGCCAATAAGAGAAAAGAACTGATATAATCAAATAGGACGATATGTATTTGTGTGTTCAGGTGTTTTTCACTGTTATTAAAATACATAAAGAAGGCTTGATTATCAGTTCTTAAAGGTAATGTGCTGGCTGATCCATTTGTTCAAGAGTTGGTACATCTGTGCCCTGCTGCTTTTCAAGCCAGGAATCACTGACTCTAGTTCATTCAAACAAGAGACACTCATGATTCAGTGAATTAGGGCGGTAAATACTGTCCTGACTATAGTGGGTAAGAAAAGCAAATGGGTAACTTTGACTAGGAAGAAAACTAGACAGCATTTTGAATTGCAGAATGTAATTAGACTCATTATGGATTCATTAAAAACTAATTGTACCTGACACATACTTAAAGTACTCATGTAACTGAAATTGTTCAAAGATAAAGCCATGAATACATTTCATCTGGATATCTTCAAAGCTTCTTGTACTTCACTCTACAAAAGGATACTCTTCAGCTCCCTTTTTGTCGGTAGTGGTTTTCTTTTAAAAATAAAATCATCGCAAGCTAGGGTAGAAGGAATCACAGGAAGTTATTCAGATATCTTTTGTACTGAATTGGATTAACTTGGTAATCAACTAAGCACATTCTTGGTAGACATCAGCTCAGAATTTTGGAGAAAGAAGAACTTAATTTGCCATTCTTCTCTGATTAGAAACTAGTGAAATTTCTTGCACATAATAAATTATAAACTGTATAAGTATATATTCATTTCCAGAGTTATTTTTAATAAAATTGGCAGATAAAAGCATATATATTAATGTAATAGATTGATAGAATAATAATATGGGATTTTATAAATTGATATCATGCCAGTAACTTCAAATTATTTAATTCAGATGCTGATCTGGTCTTGGGTGGTATCTGGAGTCAGAGGCCGTGAGCTCTTAATCTTTGCTGATGCTCTCTGTATTCAGATAGCTCACAAGCATTACATTTAAAATAGATTGCACAATCATTATAAAAGAACAATGTTTATCACTCCAGTGCTGAAGCAGTTAATTCATGGTGCCCAGCAAATAAAAATCCTTCTCCGTGAGATTTCTGAAGGCATGCCTCTCCTTCCTTTCTTCCTTTACAAACATGGATACCATATTTTCCTGTCAAGTGTGTAAGTGGTGATGAACTCCGAAGTTAGAGCCTCTAAGTCTTCTATATGAAGGAGGTTCCACAGATTTTCTGTACATGGCTGGTACATCAGGACACAGCTACAGCTTGTGAAGTGGGCTCATCTCAGTGCTTCTGGGACTTTTTGAAGCCATATATAGGCAGGACAGATCTTGAAGACCCGGTAAGATATGCTTACAACGGAATACTTCTCTCAAGAAATGTCTCAGCTTCAAATTCAAGACAAATACTTAATATCATCCTACGAAGTGCACATTTGCAAGAGATGTCATAGTGAGAAACACATCGTCTCCATTTGAGAGGAAGAGACAACCTTCTTACTGAGCCTTGGTGGAAAACAAGACCTCCAGAAGCACTCTAGAAGCCCTGATCATTAGAAGGAAATTAGGGAATGTATGAGACCTCCAGCACTGGTAACTAAAACAAAGCCTCAAATAATCATGTCTCACTTGTTTGTGGGATTGTTTGTTGGCTCCACGTCATTTTTCCCTCTGCTGCAGTTCTTCCTTTGCTGGAAAGAAAACAGGACAGAGAAGCAAAACAAGATTCAGCTTGCAAATTAGGCCAATCAGATGTATATGTCTGCTTGAGGATAAACTGAATAGCTCTCCAGACTCCACATGTATCAGATCATTCTCCATTGCTTATAATGGGAGCTCAGATACCGAGCTCCAGTGTATGCCCAAATGTTAACATTTTAATTGATGTATTTTAATCTGAGCTGAATCCCACCTGGGATTGTGTCAACAGGAGATAGAAGGAGGATACAGGAAACTACAGGTCTGTCCATCTGACCTCGGTGCCAGGGAAGGTTATGAAGCAGGTCATCCTGAGTGCCATCACACAGCACGTACAGGACAACCAGGTGATCAGGCCCAGACAGCATGGGTTTATGAAAGGTAGGTCCTGCTTGACTAACCTGATCTCCTTCTATGACAAGGTGACCCGCTTAGTGGATGAGGGAAAAGCTGTGGATGCTGTCAACCTGGACTTCAGTAAAGCCTTTGATACCATTTCCCACAGCATTCTCCTGGAGAAATGGCTTGGACGGGCATACTGTCTGCTGGGTAAAAAAATATCTGGATGGCCAGGCCCAAAGAGTTGTGGTGAATGGAGTTAAACTCAGTTGGCGGCCGGTCACAAGTGGTGTTCCCCAGGGCTCAGTATTGGGGCCGGTTCTGTTTAGTATCTTTATCAACGATCTGGATGAAGGGATCGAGTGCACCCTCAGTGAGTTTGCAGATGACACCAAGCTGGGCGGGAGTGTTGATCTGCTCGAGGGTAGGAAGACTCTACAAAGGCACCTGGACAGGCTGGATCGATGGGCCGAGGCCAATTGTATGAGGTTCAACAAGGCCAAGTGCCGGGTCCTGCATTTGGGTTGCAACAACCCCATGCAACGCTACAGGCTTGGGGAAGAGTGGCTGGAAAGCTGCCCAGAGGAAAAGGACCTGGGGGTGCTGATTGACAGCTGGCTGAGCATGAGCCGGCATGTGCCCAAGTGGCCAAGAAGGCCAGTCCTGGCTTGTATCAGAAATAGTGTGGCCAGCAGGAGCAGGGAGGTGATCGTCCCCCTGTACTTGGCACTGGTGAGACCGCACCTTAAATACGGTGTTCAGTTTTGGGCCCCTCACTACAGGAAGGACATTGAGGTGCTGGAGCATGTCCAAAAAGGAGCAACAAAGCTGGTGAAGGGTCTGGAGCACAAGTCTTATGAGGAGCAGCTGAGGGAACTGAGGTTGTTTAGTCTGGAGAAGAGGAGGCTGAGGGGAGACCTCATCGCGCTCTACAACTACCTGAAAGGAGGTTGTAGCGAGGTGGGTGCTGGTCTCTTCTCCCAAGTAACAAGTGACAGGACGAGAGGAAATGGCCTCAAGTTGTGCCACGGGAGGTTTAGATTGGATATTAGGAAATACTTCTTCACCGAAAGGGTTGTCAAGCACTGGAACAGGCTGCCCAGGGAAGTGGTTGAGTCACCATCCCTGGAAGTATTTAAAAAGATGTGTAGATGTGGTGCTTAGGGACATGGTTTAGTGGTGGACTTGGCAATGTTAGGTTTGTGGTTGATCTCACTGATCTTAAGAGTCTTTTCCAAACAAAATGATTCTATGACATAGAAATGTTATCTTTTCTCTCTCGCCTCCCCCCATTAAGTTTCCTGACAGCCTCACACATGTGGTATATCACAGTATGATACTATATGAACAGTATGAAACAGATCTTTTAGATTCAGAAGAAGTGTCCAAATCTATGCTGTGAAATGAACTGGGAATCAAGAAACAGCCTCACCATGGCTGCCAGGAGCTACTGATAAACTGACAAAACCCTGTACTTCTGAAACAAGTTGATAGTATCATTAGCGCTCTGGAAATCTCAATTTAAGCATGCACAGCTACTGTTAATTTTGTATGTGCTAAAAATTTTTTTGATTGAGACTACAGTGTCAGAATGGGATTTTGATACATATTTCTTTTTAAATGTATGCAGATAAAATACATTTGTGTTTCATGATTGTTTTGTTATATTCTTGTCTAGCAATGGTTTATAAAGACAGAACCTATAACAGCAATACCTCAGCAGAATGCTTGATTACCTTTATTGAATAGAATTTAGGAGAAATAACAACTGATACAAAATTCATCGTTTATGGTGATTATTTTGTCTCTGGGAAAAATTAGCTTGCTATAATGACTGACTGAAAGAGTTCTTTCTGTCTTTCTGTCATTTTTAATGCTTAAAGTGTAATAATTTTTAACCTCTTACACTAATAAAAAAAGTAATCTGGATACTTCTCACAATGATGTGATTTGCCTCAGTAACAAGGCACAAAAAAGCACAGATATAGGAAATCATTTAAAAGAAATAAAACACACCAGAGTTTTTTCCTGTTTTTCAGCTGAGTTGCAGAACTATCTCTAACAGTTAATTTTCCTTTGTATTAAATCCTAAGGAGTATGTGCTAGGGCTAGAGGGGGGCTCACAGACTGCTTCATGTAAAAGTCGTAACACTTCATAATATTGTCAAGTCTGAGGGGCGGGGGGGAAAGGGTTGCATGAAAACCCTGAGAGGATGGTGCTCTGTGTTCCTCTTATATACAAGCCTTTAACTAAAGCTCATCTGTTGCTTTGCCCGCATGGTGAAAGTAGAAATAAAAAGTCATTCTGACATGTTACACAGTAATCTAACACTTTCCAGGAATACAGCTGCTTGGGTCCTTGAGTCAGGAACATATCTTCAAAGGCCAGTTAGGGTGATGCTAAAGCAATGGTTGGACTTGATGTTGAGGGCTGTCCATAAAAATAAGACTTTGGCCTTCTTGATAATGATGTAGGGAAAACACCCCTCACCATGGCTGCTCTCATGAGAGTCATTTAATGCCATGACCCATGTCTAATAGGCAAAACAGATGCAGGACTTTATGTGCTGGAGATATCCCATCTGATCAGTCAGCTAATAAATTTACACCATGTCATTTATACGCACCTAGTTACATCCCCACATCCAGGTGTCAGTGTTCACATGAAGACCAGCCCCTCACAGGTCCTTTGCCCAGGACACTCCTGAGATGGTGACAACTTTCTGTACTAGCCAGAGTTTGACTTAAACCCATTGACATTGAGAAGAGAGGCTGAACTCTGGACCCTGTATCACTGCAGACCTCATGCTGAGGATTATCTCCAGCTGCCAGCTGTTCTGTGCTGTTGGTGTTACTTTTAGAGAAAGGAAATTATTTCTCGTTTGGTTTCAGTGCAACTCTGTAGCAAGTATTAGTTTCAAGTGAGTTACCCTAGGAAAAATAAGGGTTGGCTAGGACCCATTTTTTTCTACTGTTCCTTTTCCAACAAGCCAGCCCCTACCTTTCTGGTGTTTTAAAAATATATTTCAGCTATGATTAAAGGTTTCTTTGGTTTGCCTTTCAATTATGTCTCTGCAAGACTGTAAATGCTTTTATATGAGAATTGTAAAGCATTGAGCATGCATCTGTTTTTAAGCTTGGGAACTATTACAGTCATTAGCTGCTTCTATAATTTGCCCTTTTTATACTAACGCTTTCTCAGCTTGAAGGGCATATTGCTTATATATTGTTTCTTTGCGCTTCCATGTCTCATTTACCCAGAGTGGCACAGCAGGTTCGCTAAATTAAGGATTAGACAGACAATAGCCAGGATACTTCTCCCATCTCTATTTTCTGTAAATTTTCACAAATAGAAATGAAATCTTTAAGTTCACAGAATGTGAAAAGCATACTAAATAAAAAAAAAAAAAAATAGATAAATGTTAAAGCTATATATCTGTATATGATGTATATAATATATTGTTTCTTTTTCATTTACTTTTTTCTGCTTTTTAGTAGGAAGAGTCTGGTTTATTGCAAATCCAGCTCCCACAAGTAGATAAAGCAGCGATTGGCATCAGCCTATGGGCAGATTATAAAGTTCCAAGTATAACTTTTTATGTACATGTAAGCCCTGTTTCTGAACCAAAGGTGGCCAGAACGGTACACTGGCAGTTCTCACAAAACTGCCCCTCCTCAACAGTAGTCAGACCACCAAATCTGTCTGCAACAAGAACAGGTTCGATGCAGAGAAAAGCTGAATTTTTTTCTTTCTTCTTTTTACATATCCTTCTAGTCAGGACATCGTTGAACAGAGTGAGGCCTCCTCCAAGAAAAAAAATATGCTGTACGACTGAGGAAAAGATTTTCATTAGACCACATGTAACAGTATCAGACCGTCACTTCTAACACAACAATGCGGTTGTGTTCTTACTCTCACAAGGTGAAAGATTTTTATTCAGCACCTCCCAGGAAGACCAGGACAAGCTTGATCCCGGACCAGCAGAGGCGCCTCCCCTTCCCTGGCTCTGGTGAAGCTCTGCCCCCTGGTGACATCACCTATCCTGCTGCTCCTGGAAGTCCCGCCCCTTTTCTGGTCATGTGGTTGGCTTGCCCCCTCCCCTTTCTGTCATTCTGTAAAGTGCCCTCCCCCCACATGAGCACAGGTTGTCCTGTGATGGGCTGGCATTGCCATCCGCCCCTGCCGATTCAGTCAGGTGCACATCACAACAGGAAGTCCCTCCCTACTACATGCATGGGGGCCACCATTTTGGGTTGTCCACTATTTCATGGCAGGGAGTTGCCATTTCATAAACCATCATAACCAACAGGTTTTCATATTGTTCTGTGATTGACTGAAGGCTGTTTCCTAATACCGTTTTACCCCATGCGTTCAAAAGCAGCCCTGTGATTGGCTGCCAGGACCAGCCACGCCTTCCAGCTGACCCAGAAGTGGATCAGCACTGGAAGCCCCTGCCCACCACATACATGGAGGCCGCTACTTTTGACATCATACTCCACACGTTTTCATATTGCTCTGTGATTGGCTGCTTGCCATTTTTTGAAACCGTCATACCCACGTGATCTCAGAACAACCTGTGATTAGCTGCTTATTTCCTTTTGACCAGGAAGTGTTCATATATAAAAATATATACTATATATATGTGTGTGTGTATTGTTTATTGATACAAAGATACATATTATATATATTTATATATGTTATGTCATAGAAATATATACATGTATAAAGAGATATAAATTAAATATATACATCAAAAAAAGTATAAGAATACTGTGTATACAGCATTCTTTAATAATAACGAATAATTAAATTTTAATAGAAAATAATTTAACAAAAGTAAAAGGCATTTTTGGAGCCCTGCACTTTACAAGGCTGCTAGACAAGCCCTAGTGTCCTTGGGGTGGGGGAAATTCAAGAGGGTGGGCTGTGGCACCGAAGGGATGGGGGACAGGAATGAGCTAGAATGTGCCCCAGGGCTATGGACACATCCAGTTCCGGGGTCCAGTTCTGGGCTTCCCAGTACAAGACAGACATGGAGCTACTGAAGGAGTCAAACAAAGTGCCACTAAGATGACTAAGGGATGGGAGCATGTCTCCTATGAGGAAAGGCTGATAGGGCTGGGACAGTTTAGTCTGGAGAAGAGAAGGCTCAGGTGGGATTTCATCAATGTCTATAGGTATCTCAAGGAAAGGTGAAAAGAAGATGGAGCCAGGCTCTTTTCAGTGGTACCCAGTGACAAAAGGCAATGGGCACAAACTGAAACACAGGAGGTCGCCACTGAACATTAGGAAATATTTTTTTTTGCTGTGAGGGTGACTGGGCACTGACACAGGTTGCCCAGGGAGGTTGTAGAGTCTCCATCCTTGGAAATATTCAAAAGCTGTCAGGCCATGGTCCTGGGCAACGTGCTCTAGGTGGCCCTGCTTGAGCAGGGGATTTGAACAAGATGACCTGCAGAGGTCCCTTCCAATTGCCACCATCCTGTGATTCTGTAATCTACTTGACACACAGTAGCTAAAATAAAAAGGCGACCCTCTGTCTGAAATGGGAAGGGACTTCCTCTTTGATGTACTTTTGGGTAAATTGGGTGGGGCAACTGATGAGTCACAGAACAACCTGTAAACATGTGGAGGAGGATGTTCTACAAAATGGCTGAGGTGGAGCCAACATACCACATGACTGTAGAAGGGGCAGGACTTCCCAGGGCAGTGGGGCAGCTGATGGCAGGGAGGAGGGGGGCTTTTCCAGAAATTGGGGACTGGGCATCTGCCACTTCTGTTCTTGTATCACAGTTGTCTATAGAAGTATAGTACTCCTCCATTTGACTATAAAGCATATCCATCAGAGAAATATTAGCATACTAATTATGAATATGGTGTAAATTTTATAGAATAAGAATTTCCCTGCTTTCAGTCACTCTGATCCTGGATTAAAAGATACGCAGTGTGTTGTAAATTACCCACAGGGGATAAGAGAATGGTGCAGATGAGGAAAATGAAGTGACCATGGAGCAGTGAATTGGCATCAGGATCAGACTGGATCATTGCTCTTCTTGATTTCCTGCTACCATCTCTTCTTAGTCCCGTCTTTTTATACAGGCACAGCACAAGAAAGGCCATGTAGGCAACTCCAATTTCTGGCTGGTCTGAACATTGCCTTGGTAATCTGGCCCAATCCACATGGCATAGAAAGTACCACAGAAAAAAAACCATGAAAGACAGAAGAGCCTCCAAGATGGATGAGGAAAGAAAGGGGCTAAGGGAGAATGGAAAACCAGTGGTGCAAGTGAGCATGAAATGGATGTAGGTCCCTGAAATAGGGATGCAAAAATGGGATAAGAGAGAAAATAAACTGGTGAAGAAAATAAACCCATAAAGCAATGATCATCATGTGAGAAGTCACAAGAGGAAGTTATAGCGTATTGCACAGCATGCTGAATAGCAAGGTGGGAAGGCAGCAAGTTGGAGAAGAGACAGGCATTGCATAGGCAGCAAGTTCTTTTTGTCAGGTACCATTTCTGAGCTATTTTATGTCTCCTCAGTGGGATGCAGAGAGGGGAAGAAGATGCTTCAATCCTGGCTGGGGCTTTTGGGTGCCATCATCACAATAAGACCTAATAATATTAACAATAGTCATTATAGTTGTTTTTCCATCAAACACTAAGCTTGCTGGGCTTTGGGAGAGCCTGAAAATTCATAATGAAAATGCAAGCTCTGTGTGCTTTAGTTTAACTTTATTTGATTGAAAACTGACATCCTCTACAGGCTCTCAATCTCTCTAAATTATTATGGAAGAAACAAGAGGAAAAAGGCTAACCTCTCTGCATGAACGGGAATGAAAGTTTAACAGGACTCAGGTGGTTTTGCAAGTATTCAGTGTGCTACTGGTGAAGCATGTGTCCCTGCAGAGTGATCACTGCTGACTGACCTGCAGCTCAGTTTTAACAGCCATTTTCTTTTTCCTAAAAGAAATCAGCACACTATTCACACAGCTTGGCATGCTGCAAATTCAGACTGCTTGAGTGTGTCTCACCATGAATAAACAGTGATTTGTTCTTGGAAAAGGGAATTTAGTAATTGCAATGGGCATGCCTAAGTGTCCTCTGACCAATAAACAAATGGTGCATGTGACATAAGCTGATTGTGATGGGTGCCACAGTAAGAAATAACATTTCTTTTGCCTCTTTCACCTTAAATATTAAAACAAATCCTGGTGTCTGTAAAATACTAAAGTTCAGCAAAAACAGACCAAGTTCCATGCAGTGAAGTAGTACCACTTACAAACACTTTGGAGTAAATCAATATTCTTTCCAAAACATCCGTGTCAATGAAAGGCTCTTGTCACTAAAAGGTTATGAAAAGCCCCTCAAAATCTTCAAACCAGTCCACAGATGCCAGGCATGAGAAGTGGACTTTACAGCTTGCACAAAAGGAAAGAGGTCAAGACTTTGCCAGACCCAGGAATCTCAAAACTGTCTTTCTTAGACCATATAAAAAGGCTGAGGCTTGTAGCTTCAGCAAGGACAGTTTTTTTTCCTCAAGGAGGCCAACTTTCTTTCTGCCCCTGCCAGTGACTGGCTCTGTGACTTGGGGAACTCACTGAACTTTTTGGCACCACAGTCAGCCTCACTGCAAAACAAAGGCACTTAGAGCACTGCCTTCCTTAGGGTTGTGAGGCTTAATTTGTTAAGGTCTGTAAATAAGTCTCAGCTTGACAGAGAGAAGGTTTGTTAGTTATGTTCTATGTTTGTTGACTAGTGATTTGTGTATTTGGTTGGGGACAATGTCAGGTCTCTAATATGAACATCAAAAGGGTAGAGAAAATACGATCTCCCCCTCAGATGGGATTCCAAGACACTTATTTTTAGGTCCAGGAGTACTTGACTGGGGCTAGGGGAGTGAGACACAGTTGCACAGCCTCCTGCTACAATAAGGCTTCTACAAAAAGGAGTCAGCCTTGTACTTCTCCAGAGAGTTAAGACAAATGTGGAGAAGAACTGCACAAGCAGAAGGGTGACTGAGGAAAGCACGATGACATGCAGAGAGCTACTGGAAGGAAAGATGTCCAGATACTTCCCTGAATAAAGAAACATTAAAAAGCTTCAATAACCTAAAACATACTTTAAGTAAGTACATACCTATAATGCTTATAGAATACACATCTTGTTTTCCACCTGAATTACTTTTTCCACCTGAATACCATAGGCACCATTCAACACTGCTTTGCAGTTCTGTGCCATCATTTACATTTGAGTGTAAATAAATTTTCTACACATCAGAACAGATCCAGCACATACCTGTTTTGCACAGATGGGTAGAAATGACTGTTAGGTGCAAGTCAGAGGAGAACAGTTCTCTCTCAGAGAATATCTCTGCATGAAAAGGACAAAAGCTTACACAGTCAGTAAGAGAAAAATAAAATTGCACTTTCCATTATAAATATGTGGTTTGCTAACATTTCATGCACAGCTGGAGAGGTGGTAGCATAGCCATCAGCAATCTATCAGTGGGTTTTTCTCCAGTGGTTAGTATTTTTCTCAAATCTCAGACCACAACTGTGGGAATTATTAGAAGGCATCTGCCATACTCTCAGCCTGTTCAGTGATGTCTTCTGAAACGTTCACTCCAACCTCTCTCAGTCCTCCCACTCTACTTCTTAAGCATCATCTGGACCTGTTGAGAAATTATTTAGGGAATTGTTGTGCTGTGTTCTTGTAGGAATTAAAAAAAAAAAAATAAATGCAACTACCTGGAAAAAAGACCCTATGTAGGATGAGGAATGAGTGTCACAAAATAAGTGGTAAATGATAGATCAGCTTTTAAATCCTAATTTCCAATATTCACTAGTGCCATTAGCTGTAGCAGGTATTAAAATTAAAGAGTGCTTCTGCACACAGAACTTATCTCCAACCTTTTCCATGTTGCATAGCTTTCCTTTTATTCATGTTCTTTTCCACTAGTCCTTTATTCCTTTGCTTTTAGAATATGTGTGTCTATACCTCATTAAATGTCCCAGGCCTTTACAGTTCTCAAGACTGGTTTATACATGGTTTATAAATGAATGAGGTCTGTCCTGTCTTTCTGAGATTTTTTGAACCGTGCAAATTTGAAACACGTCTTGTGTTCCTGACTGCAGTATAAGAGTAGGCGTAACTTATTTAAAGAAAAACAAAATCTTCATTAGCCAGCCACTAAGGCTGTCAGCAAAGGCATTCCTTTGACTAGCATTGTCTTCTGTCCTTTCAGCAGCACTGCCTTCTACAGTGCGTCTATTGGAGCACTGGGGTATAATTACCAAAGCAGGTGAATTGTTCTTTTTTTTTGTTTTGTTTTCAGTGAATAGGAAATTCAATAAAGAAGATTTTGTTGTATTGAAACAATTTGTGAATTATGCACATATTCACCACACGAGATTTTCCAGCAGGACAAAAAGAGGAAAAAAGAAACAGCTTTGTCATTTTTCATACCCTGCAAGCAGGTACTGCATCTGATGCAACTAGCACTCCTGATGGGCACCTTCCTGCTATGAAGGGATCGCCCCCTCCCAACAGAAAGTCTTGCAAGCCCTCTCTGTGGCTGCTAGAAAGATCTGCACTTTTTTGAGCTTTTAGGCTGTCAGTGTCTGACAAGATGAGGCTTTTTGCTGAACCTTATATTTGCAAACAAGAAAGAACCAGTGGAGAATGGGAAGGTCGGGGGCAGCCTTGGCTGCAATGATCATGAGGTGGTGGAGTTCAGGATCCTGAGAAAAGGGAACAAGGCAAACAGTAGGATCACAGCTCTGGACTTCAGGAGAGCAGAATCTGGCCAGTTCATGGATCTGCTTGGAGGGATTCCATGGGATACTGTCTTGGAGAGAAGAGGGGTCCAAGACGATGGGTTGATTTTCAAGGAACCCTTCTTCAAAACTCAAGAATGGTCCATTCCACACATGCAAGAAATCCTGCTAAGGTGGTAGAAGGGCCTGCACGCATAAAAAAGGAGCTCCTGACTAAAATATATATATAAAAAAAAAGCATACAAGAAGTGAAAGCAGGGACAGGTGACCCAGGAAGAAATATAGAGACACTGTCCAAGTGAGCTGGGATGGGGTTAGGAAAGTCAAAGCCCACCTGGAGCTCAATCTGGTGCAGGCTGTGAAAGAAACTAGAAGGGTGTCTACAGCAGCAAAAAAAAGACCAGGGGTAAAGTGAGCCTGCTGCTGAATGGGGCAGGGGACCTAGTGACAGGGGACATGGAAGAGGATAAGATATTCAATGCTTTCTTTGCCTCAGTCTTCACTGTTAAGAACTGCCTTCAGGAATCCCAAATTCCTGAGACCACTGGGAAAGTTTGGAGCAAGGAAGACTCACCCTTGGGACAGGAGGATCTAATTAGGGAACATTTAAACAGGCTGGACATACACAAGTCCATGGGACCAGATGGGATGCACTACAAGTGTTGAGGGAGTTGGCCAATGTCATTGTGAAGCAATTGTATATTGTCTTTGAAAGGTTGTGGTGATCAGGAGACATTTCTGATGATTAGAAGAAAGCAAATGTCACTCCTATCTTCAACGGTAAGAAGGAGGATCTGGGGAACAGTTGGCCAGTCACTCTGACCTCAGTTTCTAGGAAAGTGATGGAGCAAATAATCTTGGAAACCATTTCCAGGCACATGAAGGACAAGATATATTAAGGGCAAGATGATGACTGGGAGCATTGATTTAAGAAGCAGAAATGCTGGATCAACCTGATAGCCTTTATGATGAGATGACTAGTTTGGTGGATGAGGGGAGAGCAGTGCATATCGCCTACCTAGACTTCAGTAAGGCTTTCAACATTGTCTCCCACAACATACTTATAGACCAGAATATTCCCCCTCAGAATGGCTGAGGGGAGAGTAAGGTGGATTGAAAAGTGGATGAAATTCCAGGCTCAAAGGCTTATGGTTATTAGCACAAATTCCAGCTAGAGGTCAGTTCCTAGTGGTGTACTCCAGGGGCTGGTACTGGGACCAGTACTGTTTACGATCTTCATTAATGACATGGATGATGGACAGCACACCCTCAGCAAGTTAGCAGATAATCCAAAACTGACGAGAGTGACTGTTACATCAGATGGTTGTGCTGCCATTCAGAGGGACCTCAAAAGGCTGAAGAAATGTGCCATCAGGAGTCTCAAGAAATTCAATAAATGGAAATGCAAAGTCTTGTACCTGGGGAGGAATAACCCCATGCACCAGTACAGGCTGGAATTGACCAGATAGAGAGCAGCTTTGCAAAAGAGGACTTTTCATTGTGGACAATGAGTTCACCACAAGGAGACAATGTGCCCTTGCAGAAATGGTGGCCAACAACATTGCCAGCAGTTTGAGGGAGGTGATCCTTCTCCCCTGTTCAGTGCTGGTGCGACCACATCTGGAGTGCTGAGTGCAGTGCTGGACTCACCAGTACAAGAGGGACATAGGCATGATGGAGCAAGTCCTGCCAAGGGCCACAAAGACGATTAAGGGACTGGAACATCTCTCGTACAAGGAGAAGCTGAGAAAGCTGGGATGTTCAGCCTGGAGAACAGAAACCTTGGGGGGATCTTATCCATGTGTATGAATACCTGACTGAGGGGAGCAAAGAAGACAGAGCTGGACTCTTCTCATTGGTCCCTAGGAAAAGGACAAGGTGGAATGGGCACAAACTAGAATACAGGAAATTCTTTCTAAACATTAAAACTGCTCTTTTTTACTGTGAGGATGGTCGAACACTGGGACAGATTGCCCAGAGACTTTGTGAAGTCTCCATTGTTGGAGATTTTCAAAACTCAGCTGGCCAGTAGGGGAGATGGAGTAGAAAACTCCTGGACTAGAGGTGTCTTCACACCTCAGCAATTCTGTGGTTCTATGATTCTGTAATTAAAAGAAAATCTTTTTTAGGTCTCATGGAGACAAAAAAACTAGGCTGATAGGTAAAGAAAACAGATGCTGCAGAAAATCAGCAATTTTTAAAAAAATCATATTCTCTCTGTACTTTATTTGCATTAAGTTGAACTAAGGCATTAAAGAGTTGTCAGAAGAAAATATTCATTAGTAGTTCATTGCAGGAAAACATCAAGAACAAACTTACAGACATCTATCCAACAACCTGTTAATCTATTCATTAACCATCAAAACAGCATTTAATGAGCTTGGCTTTTATCTAGACCTCTGGATTTCACCTTGAGAGGAAAAGATTGTTCTGCCTGGTGTATTTGTTGACTGTTTGGAATGAGAAAACACAAGAAATCTCTGAAGACATCTTGGTCAAGAGATTTGAACGCCTGTTTAGCACATATGAGTCTCAGATTCAAGTTTTACCTATATTACAAAAGAATACTTCAGTGAATCAAACCAAGCTCTGTGCTGTGTGTTATGTGTTTTATATCAAATAACATCCTTATCCTGAAATTTCACCAACCAGAGTACACTCCAGTTCCTGCCTAGCACTCCTGTGATTTCAGTGGGACTGTGAGCCAATGTAAGCAATCAGACTGAAGGGTACTCTCAGTAGTTATCCAGGTGTCAGTAGTCATCCAGGTGTCCCCTGACTCAGAAGTACTCAGGAGGTCCCAGTCCCCACAGAGCTTACAGCCATGAGAGTGGGTAGCCAGTTGGCAACCTGGCTATAAATAATTAAGGGGCACTTCTGACTTGTTCAGTATTGCAGTGGGCATGCTCACCAGAGGAAGTCAAAATGTCAGCAGAAGAGGAAGGAATAGAAGCACTTGATCACCAAGATGAAGGGCAAGAAAAGCCAGAGCCAGAGCTAAATAAAGTGTATTTTGCCTTCATTTTTGTTTCTGTTTTGTTTTGCGTTTTTGGAGGTAGGCTAATCTCATTATTTCTTGTAAAGACAGCGTTAATGAATACAGCATTGGCAGGCAGCCCATAGCTTGGAATGGAGACTTGACACTGGGAGGCAGATTGGGTTAGGGCCTCTTAATTTTGTTTATGCTATTCTTACTGAAATCTTCCTTCTACATGGTTTCCACTTCTTTCTCTGCATGCTTTAATGGATAAACAAGGAAATGGAGAGTAGGTGACATTCTCTGCCTGGAGTCTAAGTAATCTTAGAGGGCTCTAGAGAAAATTTAAATATTTGGTGGCTTCCAATATGTCTATACACCTTAATAAATTGGCACCAGGCCACAAGCTGAAGTACTAAATGCATGGTCTGCAACACTGTAATTTTGAAGGCATCCTCAAATTCTCTTTTGGTGTCATTCAGCTAGCCTTCTCAAAAATGAAACTTGGAAATCGTTTGGGAAGCAACCTGTTCTGGGCCCTGCTAATAATCGGTTATATGGATGAGATCACATAAAGTTTGATTTATTCAGCGTTCTAGCAGTCCTAGAGCTCTCACGTGCATCTTGTCCTCAGTCCATGCCTGAGAATACCCTATACATTCTTGATGCACTATGCCATTAAAATTCTGTTTTCAGTGATTCAGAGAAGTCTTTTCACTATCTGGGGCAGATTCCCACAAAGTGGGAATAACTCAAAAATGGGTGCACTCCAAATCTAGGGAAATGATGAGGGCAGCTCTCCTATTTTAAGTCTTTGTCCATATCCCAGGAGTCCTGGAAGCAGTTTTTCCTGCTCTATTGCAATGCTTCTAGCAAGTGGTAGTTTACCTGGCCCCATCCTTGAGAGACTGATTCGTGGGCTAGAGAAAGTATTAAGGTTATCTGGCATGAATATGAACAGGCACAACTGTGGCAAGACCATCAAGACCATCAGTTGCATGCAGCTGTGGACAGCACAGTGTCATGCTGACTGCTAAAATCCTGCATGCAGGCATAGGGTACTTTGTCTCTTTTGTAGAGAATCTGCGTGCAGTCACATACCATGCATGCAGTAAGTAAAAAGGAAGGATGTCATAGCATAATATGTCTACTGGCAAGTAGACATAAAGACCAGTAGAATGGACATAAAACCAAGGATCACTCCAAATAATGTACAGTATGGACACATCCACTCTGAACTGGGGGAAGGGGAAGAGAACTTAGCAATGTGCTGATGAAGTGTGCTCTGTGCTACCTGGCCGAAATGCCAAGGAATATTCTAATATTAACATTAAGCAGTGTTGGCAGAGCCACTGAGGAAGACAGCCTCTGGGGTCCTGTTATTTCTACGAAGGTTTTAGGACTTCCCTTCTTTTCAACAGTTTATTTGCCTGTGGGGACAATGACAGCTTTTTTCTGCCTTTGACAAATATGACTCTTGCTGCTTGCATTACTGGGGGATGTTGGCTTGTGCTTTTCCTAGGTCTATGAACTCTTTTAGAAGAAAGTTAGTCCTCAGGATGGTAAACCCCAAATTATATTCCAGGAACATGATGGAAATTAGAGGGTGAAAGTAGTAGCTAATACCTTCAAGAAAGAGAGATGAGAAGATCCTGGGAAGCCAGCATACTGACAGACCACCCATAGAGTAGCTAGTGTATGCTGGGCATCTAGGACAGCTTCAGGGAGAAGGTCGACCTACTCTACCCATAAGCAAAAGTCATGTCTGGAGTGCCTTGAGTCTTATGTAGGGCAAGAGGAAACTACTTAGAGTGAGAAGGAGGTGGGAAAATTACTAGAGAGAGGGTCTGTAAATGGCAAGCAGTTCTGGACATCCAGGTAACAATTGTTGACAGTCATGGTACCTTAGCAATACAGAGCCTGGAAATTGCCACAAGCCTTCCTCCTTGAGGCCCTGGTGACATTCTTTCACTGCTCAGGAAGAGGATGCCAGCCTGGCCCGGGAGGAGTATGCCAAGCATCATGGAGGGATAATGCACATGAATCATCAGCAGTGATTCTCAAGCCCAAGATGATGGAGCAGTCTCCTGTGACCCATGCTATCACAGGCACATTCAGCTGACCCATCAGATGAAAATGTGTATCCAACAAATGACCTAGTACAGTTGGGTGTGACTTTTTCCACATGGAACAGCTTAAGAAGGACTTAATAAAGCAGGAGGTAATGGTCACTTTTAGACCATGGGGAGGGCCCAGGGGCAAGTGAGCTATTTCTCAAGGAACAGTGCCAGTTCATTGCATTAAGCATAGATGTGATCTTACGCACCTCAAACTTAGCAGCCTGTTGGCAGCCCACATATGGATTTATGTCTCTCTGATCTTTGTTTGCATTTGACTGACATTTAAAATGAGAAGTTCTCCAGGATGATATTTGTCTTTGTATCTCCAGTTTATAATGTGCTTGCTTTAACGATGTGTTAATCATAAATGAAGCATCAAGACCCTGATATGCAGATGTTACAAAATAATTACTATGATGAAATATTATAGTTATGTATTTGAGTTAAACCAAACACTTCATGCTTGATTTAGTAAACTTTGTGCAATTTGTATGATTTCTCAAATCTCATTATAAAAACTGATTATTCAAATAACAAAGCAGCAGGGAATTACACAATATAATGACCTTCTTCCAGTTAATGAGTATTGTTATTTATTAAAAAAATAGTGTTGGTTTCAGTTATTCTGTGGCTCTGTCTTTGGCCTTCCACATCAAATAAGAAATGTTCAATACCTTGAAAAGTATGGACAATTTTGAAACAAACATAGAAGGCTAATGAATGAGAGGGCATACTTTAAATACAAATACAGGTTTTAATTAAGCTAACCCTAGACGCATGCATATGTTCAAACACAAACACAGGCACACAACACACAAACGTGCACTTTCAGCGGGTTAGCATTGTTGCAGTCCTTTTTTTTAAGGATGTTGTGTATGTAAGCTTTCTGCGTCCAACTACTTGAGACCTTCAGTTCATAACCCAGTGCCTCTTATCCCCGAAATCATCTAGGTTTGACAGATAAGGTCAAATTAATAATTATGGTATGTTTTCTGCATTAGTCTGCACTAAGAAATTTCTCAGGTAGACAGATATGTGACTTTTATTTTTCTTGTATCATGAAGTAGTGTCTGGGATTTGCAGTAAAAGGGAGCATCTCTCCTCTTGAATAAAATAAAAAACATATTAGGTGAAAAAAGCATATTTACTGCACATTAAACTCTCTTTTCTGATTGTGCAACACGTAGGAAACCTTGAACAGAGGCTCAGAGGAAATGTACTAAAAACTCTCCCTCTTCACATAACGTTGAGTCACCATGTTTTCCCTGTCTCAGTCTTACTAGCAGTTTCAATGGGGAAAGGCTCCCAGAGTTAGTTACAGAAATCAAACAAGGTGAGACTTCAGGAATAATCAATAGGTTCAAAAAAGCAGGTTTTGATGGCTGGAAAGAAGTTGCAGTTTTGGTCAGAAAGGGGTTGACAGAAATCTATTTGTCATGTAAGAAGACAGGAAGCCAGAATGGAGGGTAGAAAGGAGTTGGAAAAGAATTCAAATTCTCAAGGACAGGTATGAGCCAAGAGGATAGAAGATGAGATCCTTTACGAAGACAGCATACAAGAGCATCTAAAGTAATTTTCATGTTGTTGAAATGGATTTTTTCCCCAGTTTTATCAAAATAAACAAATGTAATTGGGTGTGACTAATTGCATGTTACTGTAACTATCATGCCTTAATTCACTGTAGTTCTATCCATTGCAACATCTGCAAAGCTACTGAAGTTTGGGAATACTTGCTGGTTAAAATTCTGCACTGGCTGCTAAATTAATGAAGTGAAGATGTTTTATAAATTTTTGCAGCTATTAGAGAAATTTAATTATTGAAAAATATTACCAAAACAGAGAGAATGTGCTGTACAAGCACTGGGGCACCAGGGGAATTAAATAATTTTGCTGAGTACACACAACATATCACTTTGCTGCTTCAGAATTGTCTCAAAGCAATCAGTGAAAGGACTGATTTTTCAATGAATAATGGAACTGAGCAGACCTACTGGTCCTCTAGTGATGTCTTTTGTTGGGGGACAGGTAATCATATCAAGTAATATTTTCACATATATACTAAGTTCTCATTAAAATCAGTTAGATTTCCATTGTAGGAAGGATATTTCAGAACATCTGTCCTCTGAGTCTTAGAAGTTGTAAACTAACTGTCAATATAACTGTATTTGTAGTTACTTAGCTTCTATTTTCTTCAGACCACTATTAATTAACATATATTAGTCTTTTCCCTCTCTTGTGTTTAGCTCATGCAGTTTTAGAAATTTACTCACTCAGCTAATTAAAATTTAAAGGCTTTCAGTTCCTCCAAATTGTTGAGTAGTCTTTCTTTGAGCTCCATACCATGAATTCATCTTTTTCTGTTCTTTTTTTTTAATTTGGAGAATCAGATCTCCAAATCCAATTTGACAGTGCCTCGTATGAATTTCAGGACTTACATCTTGATTGGCTACCAGATTGACACAGAAATACTGTCTTTTCTCTGTCCCACATCACAGCAAAAGTTACAGAGGGATGGCAAATTCAGAGTCACCTTCTGATCTATGTTCTGATCCACCAGTGCCTCCAAGTCTTTCAGCACTTTCGTATTTTCTAACTGGTAACTCCTTAGTTTTCATTATTAATTCCTTGATGGAAGTGTTTTCATGTTACAGTATGAAATTTCATCCTATTTCTCTAATGACTATCTTTAAGGCATCTAATTCTTCCTGACTGTGCTCTATCTTGAACAAATGCCATTAGTATACTTCTATCCTTTAATAGTTACTCTAATGAAAGTATTAAAGAAAAAAATCTTCAGAATTTTACTAAGACTTTTTTCTAGCACAGTAGTTCCTATTTCAATGCAGTATAAACATCTTCCCTTTAGCCTGTTTCTTGCTTGCTTTGCTACTCAGGTAATAATCCTCATGTTCTCTGGTTTCACTAACCATTTCCTGTATCCTGGTATTAGATGTATACTGAATGAATAGTTTAGATCTGCTGTATTTCTCTTCTCTAGAAAATATGCACTGTTTAAACAGGGAGATATCAGACTAGCCAGGTATTATGTGGCATTGCTACTTTCTAGCTCATGTGTTTCCACATCTTTACCTATTTTTCCCTTGCAGTCTTCTGGTTGCTGATCCCTGGTTTCAAAGGCTTAACACAGAATGCATCAAGAGAGAAACAGTCCCTGCATTCATAGAAGCTCGTACATGGTTGATGTAAGCACCCTCTTGGGATTAGCAACTGATAGGAGACATAAGAAACTTCCCTGTGATAAGGAACCTCCAAACTTTTAACCTTTTACAAAGTTTGAATTTAGCCCACTAATCCTATACATTAGAAAATAGATCCAAACCAACTCTCAGTTTTGAACACACTGATACTGAAGATATCTGAATTCCACACTGAATCCCCATCTATCTGTGGATTTTCTGAATAGCTTATTTTATACTGCAGTGAGCCAGAACCCATGATATAAACTACAACACATGTATGGATGCTCAAAAACTGGATGTCTATTGTCCATCTGCATGACACATAGTCATTAAAAATTCCTGACTCATGAACACTAGGCTAATATACATCACATAAATTGAGTTTTTAAGTGTTATACTTAACTGTTTCTCATTCTTCACCATCAATCATGTGAGAAGAATTAATAAAAGCTGTACAAACTACAAAGGCGGTTTAAGGTATTCCATCTTAGAATCATAGAATCATTGAATCATTAAGGTTGGAAAAGACCTCTAAGATCATCGAGTCCAACTATCAACCCAACACCACCATGCCCACTACACTATGTCCCTAAGCGCCTCATGTACATGTCTTTTAAATACTTCCAGGGATGGTGACTCAACCACTTCCCTGGGCAGCCTGTTCCAAGGCCTGACCACTCTTTCAGCAAAGAAATTTCTCCTAATGTCCAATCTAAACCTCCCTTGGTGCAACTTGAGGCCATTTCCTCTCGTCCTATCACCAGTTACTTGGGAGAAGAGACCAACACCCACCTCACTACAACCTCCTTTCAGGTACTTGTAGAGCACGATAAGGTCTCCCCTCAGCCTCCTCTTCTCCAGACTAAACAACCCCAGTTCCCTCAGCCGCTCCTCATAAGACTTATTGTTATATAGGATTTTTCAAAGGAATCAGGGAAGCAAGGCCCAATGAATCACAGTGAGATTTAGGTAGCTAATCTAACCCAGCTTCTTTGAAAATCCCATTTTTAATGAGATCACTGGAGTTAAGAAGTCTTTGTGACAAGTTATATCAATAGGAAGAGCTATATAGCATACCCTTGGGGCTCACTGCTCCACAGGAAGAGTCTGTGACTTCACTATTTCCCTATCCTGAGGGCAAAATCATCCTCTGTGTATTAAAGATACAGACTACGGAGAGCTGTGGCTGATCTCAGAAGAGATGATTGCCATTTTCTTTAAAATTCTTAAAAGCACTGATTCTGGGCTTTTAAGGACTTAACATAAAAAGATCTTTTTTAATTTGAAACTAAAAAATATCTACTCTGCTTTCGTTGCACCACTGCAGGATGTACCAGTTAGCAGTAATGGACAATCATACCCTGAAATTCTTCAAAAATTTCTTTTAGATAGTATATATCTGTAACTCTACTGCCTTATTTGCACATTTAAAGGGCCTGTTGTCTGTGAGTCTGCAATAATAGATTAATTTAATAAAAAAAAGCAAGAAGCAGCTGTCTTGTTTATGTTGTGATTATCAGGAAGGACATATTTTGTATAAATATCATTGCTGGGAATATTGATGTACTAATGGAAGATGTCTCATAATTTAATTTTAATGTCATAATTTAATTCCTCCCCACCACCATCCTTAAAACTACCATAGATAACTTTGTATGTTATACAATACTTTCTTACTGAAAAATATAAAAGAAACACATCACATGTTTCTCTAAACTTTTTTGGGGAAAAATAGAAGTTCTGAAAATTTAACTTTCTAACTGATTCTTTTTTTTCTTTTCAATGACAGGGTTTTGTCAACTTGTTCTTCCCCATGATATTTTAGTATACTCAGGCTATTTATAGATAAACTAAGTAGGTGATTTTTAAAACAGTTAAACATTGTTAACAACTATATGCCAAATTGTACAATAGAAAGTTCAATCTCACACTTGAGAAAAAAAGATTTTGCCAAATGACATAAGACAATGTAGAAAATATTTCTACATTACAATTTCTACAATAAACAATTTATTACTGAAGTTTATCTTTGCATTAGCAGATTAAAAATATATATCCGTATTTGGTAATATAGGTTTTTTGATAAAATTGTAGACTAAGAAAGGCCAAACGTTCATTTTTGGTAAGCACATATATTTGTCTTCCCTTCAAAAAGCTGCTGAGAAACTGAAAAATTATAGACCAGTAGGTAAAATACATGACTAGTAAGGACAGAATAAAAAGACAAAGTAGAAGGCAAGAGATGGGAATTAAAGTAGTTCTGGTCTGAAAGTAATTTTAGACTTGTTTTTGATATGGATTTACTAACTCCAGTGACAAAATGAAGGGCAGCCTCACAGAGTAAAAGCAGCTGTGCTGAAGTGAATGAGGCTTGAATCCTTCATGCACATCATCAAATAATTGCTTGCTAAATTCTCATCTGTAACTTCTACACAATCTCTCTGCTTCTGATGGGTTGCACCAGTTGTCACTGGGGATATAGTTTAAAGGAAATCTAAGTGCACAATACTATCTACTGACTAGTTTGGACTACATTGTTTTTATTAGTCATGATGATATCTGAGGAAGACAAGTCTCAGTTGCATTTGTAGATCTGGTATCCAGATGTCTGAGCAGAGTTGTTTCTGTAACCTGAAGAGATTTGATCCCAAAATATATGAAATTTCATTATGCCAATTAAGTAGTTTCTTTTTCAGAAAGAACTGCATTTTAAACACTGTACCTCTATAAATTGTTCTTTATAAATTATATGATATTTTATTCCAGGTTCAATATCCTCCCACAGATTTTTTCATAGATTGTGGCATAACTGAAGCACATTTACTGAATTAGCATAAACGTTATAAACTTGGTTTCTGTTTTGTCTTTCTTTGGAAGGCGGCAGGTGAAAGGTAAGGCCAGGGGAGCCTACATTAGAATTTTAGTTCAGATCAATTGTAAGTGCTTTTGAATTTCTTCTCCTGGTCATCCCCATCCCACCACCTTGGAGTGCATGACATGGTTTCTTTTCAGATGAACCCACACACTCATGAGATGAACTAATTCTTTTCAGATGAAACTGAACTGGAAGATGCTCACCAACTGTTAATGGGCCACAAGTAAGTGTGCCACGCGTCAAGGCCATGGGACCAGACTGGAGCCCAGCTTGTGAGACTCCCCCACAAAAATCATGTGTGGTGTGTTCACTGCATTCTCAGCAACGACGGTTTCACCTTTAAGATCTGCTCCTCTTGAGTCACTGTACTTTCCAGTGTGGATACAAACTCTTTTGTGAATGTAACCTTTTTATTGAAGGTATTGTAGTTCATGTGCTGGCCAGTTGCAGGCTGGCTTACAGTACAAAGTAGTACACTGCGATAACCAGCTGTACCAGATTTTCCTAGAGCAGTTCAGTGTATCTTAAATGGAAAGGATGTTACTGCTTTAATTTATTTTTTTTAACACTTATCATTTATTGTCTTCTCAGAATCTTGAAAAATACTTTTCTCTACTCCTCTGTCTGAAAAATCAGTTTCCTATTTTCATCTGCTGAAAACATCTGATAAACAAAGAATACACAATACATTTCTATTTATTTCCTCCTCCTTTGTATCAGTGTCATCAATTCATGGGTCTGTCAGTTGATCTTTACTTCCTTTTCTGTGTCTGGGATTAAAATTTACAAAACATTTTGAGATTTGCAAGACTGGTATTGATTCTAAGAGACTAGGCTCAGAATTCCCTTTTAGGTATAATTTATTATAGTCTAAGAATAACAGTCATTTGGAAAAATTACACACTAGGCTGCTTCAGATTTCAAACTTTTTTTGTCATGGAACATAAACCAGTGTATTCCGATTGCCCTCTTTTCAGTAAATTTGAGTGATGCTGAGTATTTGAGATTGATAATATGTATTACACATAGGATTAATGATAACTTGTCATGCAAGATTAAGGTTGGCATAGGCATGTGGCAAGTTTGTGGCTCTTCTGAAGCGAGAACTTTATTCAAAGGAAACAGCTCTCACTATAAAGCACTAAAAAGCTAGAACAGGGCAGGCAGAACACCATCACTGCCTGCAGCCAAGGCATGGGACTGAAGGGTGTAGTGTTCCACCTCATTTATTCAAAAATGTTCAGTGAACTCCAAACCAAAAATCTTATTCCAAACTCTCAGACTATCTCCTTTCCTATTGGGCTACTTAGATGAAGGTAACACTCCGTAAAGGAGAGAGAAGTAATGATAAAGAGTGGATATGGGTTTTAAGTACTGTTCCTATTAGCCTGAATTCTTACAGCTTGTTTAGGATTGTGAAAGGTGAAGTAATAAAAACAGTTGTTATATAAAAAGTAGAGATGGAGTAAAAAAGCAGGAACGATGGCATCAAAAATCTCACACTGTCGTACTACAGCAGAAAAATTGTTTATTCTCCACTTCTACTATATAATCATTGAAAAATGGGGATACTAGTAAATATCTACAATCCTGTGGTTTGCACAGGATCAATGTAGTATTACTTTTGCGACACATGGATCTTTAGACAAAAGAACAACCCGTTCTCAAAATACATTGTAAGACTTCGCATACTGGAGAAAGTTTTCTCCTAATAGTTCAAAGCAAAGGAGCAAAACAATATCGTTCAGGAGTAAATAAGTGTTGACACAGCCATCTTTTCAGCATAAGACCACTACAGCTACTGCTCTGACTGATGTTTACATAGATCTAAATGAGCAAGCATTGCATGGACATGCGTATTGCCGGTAGTGTTTTCATAGCAGTATGGAGTTCAGTGTAGTCGTGAAAACCTAAGCAAGAAATGGAGCTTCTGTGTAATCCATACTGAGCTCTCTGCTACCACAGTTAGCTGCTATCAGTAAGAATCAAGAAGTTTAAAGCTCTAGATATAGGTGATGAAAGATCAGAGCCTATTATCAAAACAGAAATTTGCAAATCTTAACTGCACTCAGAAATCATGAGGATAAATGTCCTGAAAACTACAGATAGAAAAAGCAAATATTCAGTCTTATTCTGTTTGTCTCACTGTCAAAGCATTATTAATTGCAAGAATTATTTAAAGTTTGTGAATATTTGCATTTATAAAGGCTTTGTTAAATAATTAGGGAAGTTAATATATGCTTGAGCAACTGCTTTTTGTGAATAACAGGCTCATTTAATAATTTTCACTATACATGTGATCTCTGATTATATTTCTTTTACATTTATCTGGAGAAAATCATCTCTACAATGTAATTTTCATCAAGAATTTAGCATAATGTTAATGTAATAACATTACATTAATAACTCTTCATCAATCACTATTCCTCTATGCTGTCATTGCCATTTTGCTCCCTAAAATTTGACATTCATCTAGGAATAAAAACCTGAAAAAATAGACATGAATGATCTTTTCCAAGACTTTCTACTGAGCAGCTGAAATTTGCTCAGATACAAGGGAAAAGCAGAGATGGTCTTCAAAGGGTTAAGGGTTTTCTGTGAATGGTATATTAAAGGCAATATTATCAAGTACAAAAAAACACCAAACAACCCTTCCCCCACTGCCCCCCCCAAAAAAAAAAAAAACCAAACCCAAAACAAAAACCCCAAACAAAAAATCTAGGACCAAATCTATATACTAAGTCTTTTAAAGAAAAATGTTAGTGCCATACTCCCATGCGTGTTTGAACACTCATGATATCATCTCATCCTTTCTTTTAAATTGGAATAGCAGTGAATAGTACTGTAGTATCATATGGTTTCTTAGGAGTTTATAATTCAGCAGGTACTTTTAATGCCACTCTAATTTTTGAGGTTTTATGGCCCTTTTCTCCTATCAGATGCCATTTGGGAATGTAGATAACTTGCCCAAAGATGGCTTAAAGTGTTCTGTGTCTGTTGCACCTCTCAGAATATTTGGTTGGTTTTTGTTTTTCTTGTTGTTTTTTTTGTTTGTTGGTTTAATATAAGTAAAAAAAAAAAAAGGCAGCTGAAATTATAAGAGGGAAAACTATGTTCTACCTGCTGTGTTTCCTTTACACAATCACAATATCCACACAGATCAAGGATTTGAAACTCTCCACAGCCACAGCTTCTCATCTCAGAGACACACCTGCGGACTTTCTACAAAAAACAATCCTCTGAAACATCACAGTTCCTCATTTTGATCTGGTGATAGAAAGGGGTTACGAAATCTAGGAGGAGAACATCTCAAGAGAGGGTATCCACCTAGAAGCCTGCTGTCTGCTCATTTCCGACTTCAGGGGAAGAAGGTTCTCATCTTCATAGATGAGAAACTCTCCATAAACCAGAGATTGTAAAAGCATGGCCTGGAGTGCAACACTGTTTCTTGAGTTGATATAGTTAAATTAAGATACCTAGCTAGCTGGATTTACCAGAAGATTTACCAAAGAGTTACTGTGCCTGCTCAGGCAGAGCAGCTTCCAGCCTGCTGGCTATGGCCTGTAGGAAAGCCATGGAGTGGGACTTTTTTAGGGGGTACAGGGGTATTTGGTTACCTTTTTTTAACAGGCTGGTGAATAACCTTCTTTTCCACATACCAGTATTGCCACACACACAGTGGTCAACTTTTAGCTTCCTTTAAGCTGACATTGTGACAGTGCTGTGTGTTAATATCAATTCTCATCTGAAGATGGCATTTTTCATCAGAAACAGTTTTCTATTTGACCATTTTTTCAGACTCTCAAATGTATCTCAGAACAAATTTCCTTGAAAAACTTTTAAATGAAAAGGGTTCCTCTAACAGATTGGTTTGTAAAATACTGAAATGTGTTAAATTCAAAACTTAACTGTATCTCTTAATAATTTTACATTGCTTTTCATGAAATGTTAGCTTTATGCATTGCTCTTTTTACTGGTGAAATGGATGGTTAGTAAAATAACTGCAATATGATTTTACTAGTTTATTTTACTTTTAAAATCATGATGGACAATTGCTCTTCAGTACTGAAATATCTTCTCAGTCCTTATTCCACTTGTATTTTAATGAAGCAGCTTGACACTAGCAAAAGAGAGAACACATAAGGAGACTCTTCACCATATACTGCATTACTGAAATACAAGAAAAGCACCTAAAATAATAAATGCAATCATTATAAAATGAAAGATGATGCAAAATTAAAATTTTGATAATCCCAAAGGACATACTGGGCACTCGAGTACAAATGTCTTTGGAAAGCCATTTTCCAGGGAGGACAAAAATATTTGATTTGGGTTCAGTTTAAAGAAGAAATAATTTTAAGAGTTCACTATTTCCTGCAGAACAGAAATTATGAGTTTTGATGGATTTAATCAAAACATGATCTCATCAAAACATAACCCCCTTTTTTTCTCTATTTTTTTTTTTTTTTAAACTCAACATTCTCCATGTCTATTCCCATCAGGATATACCTTAATTAGGTCTTGACTGAGTGGATATAGCTAGTCTGTCTACTGACTCAGTCTTGATTCACTGACGAATTGGGAAGAAGGTGTCATTTCAGTCTGAAATAGAAACCTTTCCCCTGAGCTCAAACAAAACTGGACCCTTGGAGGGATGCAGAAGTGTTAGCTAATTAGTTTTTTATTGGCTTTCATTTTTAAATGTCTTTGCATGTCTGAATGCTGTTTGAAATACAATGGGGGAAAAAAGGAAGTAAATGAGTAAGGAACCTCTTACTGTGGTGTTTCTAATTTGGATGCAGCCAGGGTGAACGGTACATGTCACATGAAAGCTTTCATATACTGTAGTCTGATGCTAATGCTGAGGACCTAAGAGTTGAATGGACATTTTGGGGAATTTAATTGAAACAAAATCTCCAAAGCTTTTATGGGTTCCTCAAAGCAGTTTAAATCATATGGGTTTAAAATTAAAACACCAAACCAGTATGTTTTGGAGGGATATCAACAAATTCATACTGCCAAGAATTTGTAGCTTTTCCTGTATGGCCACAATTTCTTCATAGAAAATTTGTAGTTCCATATATAATAGATGGTCTATTAGATGATAAATTGACCCTTTCAGAGGGAGCTAGTGTCCTTCACTGGTCCTATAACCCTAACCTAAACCTAAGACTCGTTTTCCAAAGAAGTCTTGGAAACTGTATTTTGGCCAGCAGTGTATGATAGGAAGAGGGGCAGGGAGAGCCATGAAGAGATAGAAGCTACTGGAAAATGAAAACATTTTTGAGAATGTCTCTATGAAAAATATTTCCTTTCTCAGTAATAGTCAGAATTCAATTACCCCTTGGCCAACTTATTAGAAGTAGGATCATTTCTTCATGAAAATGTTCACAAATCTGACCTTTAAAAAATGGTAAGATATTTGGCCATTTATAATTGGAAGGTAGAAGGCTTACAATTGTTTTTTCCAGCAAAATATCTGGAAAAAGTCCAAAAGATTAGGGAAACAACATGAAAGCTGAATAAAGTAATTTAAAGAAGTTATGATGCCTTGAGCTAGAAAGCAACAGATTTATCTGAAATCTGGAGAAAGCAGCAAGGGACTTTAAATCAAACCTGACGGTAAAGAAGTGCTTGTGAGATCTGAGGCAAGTGGAGAGAACTTTAGAACTTCTGCTTCTCTGGTGAAGGAGGAATATGGTTTAGCTGAGGACTAAGATACCTCAGTCAAGGGAATAACAGTACCCAGATCCTGCCATTAAGTACACAAGATGAACATGACGTCACCATTTGCTCTTCTGCATAGGCTTCAGTAATAAAACATTACTGATATGAGTCCTTAGTATTTGGAAAGAGAGGATGGCTTTGAGTGTAGCATTTATATAGTGCAAGTTTACAATAAGATTTTAAAAGGTTAAATATTTCTATTTGAACCTGCAAGTGGAGAATAGGAAGGGAAAAGGGTGCTTTATGTACCTGAATACTATGCCTGGTATATTTGAAGGGGACTCCATACACAAGGTACATATTATTTATTTTCAGTGGCATATGTCACTTTACAAAATGGAAAACTGCCAACAAAGAGGAAATATTAATGTCTCTGAATGTGGCTAGAATATTAAACACTAAATGCTACTATTAAACTCTGCAGAAACCAGATCACAAGAGCTTTACAAACTAAGACAGTACTAACAGAATATAACCCACTTTGATTCAAGAAGCTTATATCTAAAGCTAAAAATGGGAAAACTCAGCCTCGATCTCATGCTTCCTTGGAGCCCTCAAGCTTACAAGCAAGAACAAGCAAATACATACACCTTAAAAACAGCAGCATGCCTTGTTCCCCCGATGCATATTCCTCAGTTCAAACAATATCTTCCCTCAGGTAGTTCAGTGGGCAGCAATCAAGGCAGTCCAGTTTCATTGACTTTGTGGCTCTTGCACAAACACCAATGTAGATTCAGGGCTAACTAAAAAGCAGTGAGCTCAGACTGCAGACTGAGCCATAGCTGGCTGCCTGTTTTAACTCTGTCATAGGAATGCACCACATAGGAAACTTGTATTCCCTTGGCAAATCTGATTTAAACTGGCAAAAGAATCCAGAATTTATAATAGACAGCAGATATATGTTCATGCAGACACAGAGAATAGGAAACTAGACTGAAAAAGAACAAATCAAAAACTGCAATAAAAGTGTAGCTTTAATGTAAGTTGGAAAATTCTCTTTGGCTGGTGTTATTCGTGATGAAGTGAGTTTTTAGGGTTTTTTTTCTGATTCTTTAATGCAACTATGAAAACAATTCCCAGAAGTGCTTTGTTTTTTTCTTCTTGTTGATCATTTTCTGATACCACCTTTTCTTCCTCCTCCTTAAGCAAACAAAAGCTGTAACCCCTTATCAGCCATAGAAGCCTCATCTTGTAAGCTCTGCAAATCTCCATCTGATTGCAATTGATCAACACAACTTTTCATTATCTTCCCCTTTGATCTCTGCTAAATAGATTACAAGTAACACTATGTGCTTTAACAGCTATTTTCTCCACTCTATTTATTGTCTGTAATGGTATACCAGCACTGCTTGCCTTATGCAGGAATTCCTACTGAATGTATATTATGATTTTTTTAGTATTCAGAGATTTTATTTCCTGCTTGTTCATACTTCAGCACTCTTCGTTACCCAGGTCTTAGTAATTAAATCTAGTCTACAGCTGGTATTTCAAAAGCAATACCACTGGCACCGTCTGCAGAACAAATTTATGTGGAAACAGGATATTTTCATTACAATGTCTTGTCTCAGTTTTGAGCAGAGCTCCTGTCGATGTTTTCCCAAAACACTCTCCCAGCTCATACAACACTGGGTGATAGACAGTAGATCTCCAGTGTTACGCTGAGTTTTGCAACCTGTAAGTAGCAAGTATGGTTCCCTGGGTTTTACATGTTCTTATAGCAGAGGTTGCTGTTACATGCACCACTTCTGGCTATGGGGAATAGACCTCAGCCACAACTAAGTACCTTCGATTGTTTTTTTTATTATTTTAATTTATTTTTCTCTGCATAGCCAAATTGCTGCTGTTTCTATGGCTCTGTAGCACATTGGCATGGATGGCAGGTGCTGCTTCTGGCATAGCTCCTCCATATGTCTTATCCAACGCTTCCATTTTGTGGCCAGCTTGCCCAAAGAAATAACTTTTAGTCTTCCATGCTTTCATTACTGCACCTTGATGCTACACACAGAACCCTGTTAGTGGCCTTCCTAGGAAACTTTTTATTATTATTTCTTGAATTCCTGCAGCAAACAGTCATTCTCAGAGTTAACTTGAGTTTCCTCTGCTCGCAAAGCATAATTTGGTATTTGTTTTTTTTCTGTCTCAAAAGTGCATAAAGTACCTATCTATAATGAAGCTTTTCCTTGTTTCCCAAGTTTTCCTTAGCTGTCAGAGGAAGATCATTAGGAAAAGATCCTGCAGGTACAGAACTGCACTGTCTTTACTCTCCTTTAGAGAGATGCAAGCAGAACAGTACAAGTTCACTGGACTGTTTTTTTTTCTGATGGCTGACAGCAAATGTGCCACTGCCAATGCTAAAATCAAGACCAAAGTCTTAAGTCTGGCTGCTGCCAAAATTGTCATTTATGGATCCAACATTTTAACTGTGCTTTATGACCTGTACTGAAGGAAGTATTCCTGAATGGATATTCATGAAATGTAGTTATACCCTCTTCCTCCAAGTTCCCCAAGCAATGCCTAAAGCTTCTGTTTCTGTATAAGCTTAGTTTCCCCAAGCTTTTTACAGTTCTGGAAACAAATGCTAGGGAGATTTCCCTGCCATCTTCACAAAGAGCAGCTATCAGCATTTATCCCCTCTTTTTCTTGCTCCATTATTCTCTGAAACTCAGAAAGTTTACCTGGTTTCTGCCTTTCGGAGCTGGGTAGGCAGGTTGGGTGTGTTCACTGTCAGGAGCTTCTCTGGCTCCAGTTCATGCTACCTGCTGGCAGGCATAGGACAAGTTCAGTTCAGGAAACTCCATCTCTTTGTCTGTTTTCTGATGCAATTTTTCATTTGGGAACTAAATATAGATCCATTTCTGGCTAGAACTTTATCATGATTTAATGCTTTCTCAAGTTATAACACTTTTGATTGCTCTACGGAATACACACACCCAAATGAATTGAACTCTATGGAATCATTCCCTGATTTTGCAGTTAATTCAGCTGAAATTCAGAGGCCTGGATTCTTGCTGCACTGCTGCATACATGACAGGGACTTAGCTTTAAGTTCACCATTTCTCTGCCAAGTCCAAGTTTTTGTTTTCTTTCTGAAATTCTCATTTGACATGTTCAATCTTCAGTTTAAACTAATAGACGCAGCTCATGCACACAACAGAGTGGAGGAGAGGACCATTGCTTTTCGGTTATCAACGGAGAGATGTTTACGTGTTGCAGTTGTTAAGGAAACCACTCTGCATGCTATCTTGTTTGCTGTGAGTTTGGAAAAAGCATTATTTTCTTTTTATCTTAATATAAAACTCTTTTTTTTTGCATACATCCTCAAAACTAGATGTAAGTGGTCTCATGCCTATTCCCATTTTCAGCATTTGGTGTTTGGGATCCTTAAAGATGAAGAACATACATAAGCAGAATTTACAGTAGAAATGTTTATTACAGCTATAAAAATTACGAGTAGAGTCCATCGACTCAAATTTACTCCCCTGCTGGAAAATAAGTACTCAGCCTCTTCACTGTGCTCCCCATTTTATAACTCTTAAGGGAATATATATTCCTTGTCTTCCCTTTTTAGGTATAGAAAATTGTCCATAACAGCCTATCATATTGTACTAATAAGAAACACATCCAATTATCTACACCATTAAATGGTGTCGAGTAAGTCTTTATCTCTGAGTAAGATGTGGTTTTGTTCATCTCCAAAGAGGCATTTCATTCACTGCCTGTTTCTGCCAATATCTGATCTTTAGCGGGTCTACATAATCCTCACTTTACTTGTAGAGGTTGTTTCCTCAGGTTACGCTTCCCAGCATAATACAGCACCTTCATTTTCCATGCACACAATTCTGGTTAGCGTTACAAATCCTTCCTCCTCCCTTCCCACTACCACCCTTATAGGCACCAGCACCTGCCTCCACACACTCCCCGGCGTGCCGCCGGCAGTGCAGCATGCCAATAGGGAGCCCTCCTTCTTCATGCTTTCCTTGCTTCTAAATGCAGCTGAACTCCTTCTGAAGACATGTCTCAGACCACTTGACTGGAACCCATGTGTTGTTCAGATATCAGTCACTACGCTCTTCACCTGGGGCCCTTTTGCCACATCTGGCTGGTTTCTTCCCAAGCGTCGGCACATTTTCTTTGCGAATTCAAAT